>NW_016804580.1:5962751-6013187 GCF_001698545.2 Rhinopithecus bieti | reverse complement strand
GATCTCAGCTCACTGCAAGCTCCACCTCCTGGGTTTACGCCATTCTCCTGCCTCAGCCTCCCGAGTAGCTGGGACTACAGGCGCCCGCCACCTCGCCCGACTAGTTTTTTGTATTTTTTAGTAGAGACAGGGTTTTAACCGTGTTAGCCAGGATGGTCTCGATCTCCTGACCTTGTGATCCACCCATCTCGGCCTCCCAAAGTGCTGGGATTACAGGCTTGAGCCACCGCGCCTGGCCGAAGAACATAATCTTATCAGATATAGTGGTTATCAACATCGTTTGCCATTCTTCATGAATATTTTTGTTTTAAATAAAAACAAAAAAGAACGGCCATATTCAGTTTTAGAAAACAGAGACAAGAAAACACAATACTCTTGAACCATTGATTTTAATACAACCACTATGGCCAGGTGTGGCAGCTCATGCCTGTAATCCCAGCACTTTGGGAGGCCGAGGCAGGAGGATCACTTGAGCTTAGTAGTTGGAGACCAGCCTGGGCAACATAGTAAAATCTCATCTCTACTAAAAAGGAAAAAGAAAAAAAAAAATTGCTGAGTGTAGTGGTGTGTGCCTGTATTCCCAGCTACTCAAGAGGCTGAGGCAGGATGATTGTTTGAGCCCAAGACGTTGAGACTGCAGTGAGTTATGATGGCACCAATGCACTCCAGCCTGGACTAAGCAAGATTCTGTCTCAAAAATAATAGAAAGATGTGGCAGAATAGGTCAGGCACGGTGGTTCACGCCTGTAATCCCAGCAACTTGGGAGGCTGAGGTGGGGGAATCACGTAAGACCAGGGATTCAAAACCAGTCTGGGCAACAAAGCAAGACGCTGATTAAAAAATAATAATAATAATATAACCACTGTGATAATTTTGTCAATCCCCAGTACTCGCAACTTTTTGCTATGATAAATATCTCTGTATGTCTAGTCTTTTCATATTTTGTACATTTCCTTAGAATGGAAGTCACTTCTATTAAAGTCCTTTTATTTTTTATTTTTCTAAGACAGGGTCTCATCTGTCACCCAGTCTAGAGTGCAGTAGCATGATCTCAGGTCACTACAGCCTCTGCCTCCCAAGTTCAAGCAATTCTCATGCCTCAGTCTCCCAAGTACCTGGGATTACAGACGTGCACCACCCCACCTGGCTCCTTTTTTTCTTTTTGTAGATATGAGGTTTCACCATGATGGCCAGGACGGTCTTTAACTCCTGACCTCAAGTGATCTGCCTTCCTCAGCCTCCCAAAGTGCTGGGATTATAGGCGTGAGCCACCGTGCCCAGTCTATTAAGTCCTTGGCACCACAGTCTTGGTACTTTCCTTCTTTCTAGGAAATTTTCTTCATCTGATTTACCCACTTATTATTCAGTTCCTTGGTTGTAACCATTGCGTTATTACCCCTTTACTGTGTTCTTTGCTTTGACTACTATAAAATATAGCTGAATATATAAAATTTCTCTTTTAAAATTTTGTTTCAAATTACTACTATCTTCCCTCATGTCTCATGTTTATTATGCTGATTTGTTTTCTCTCTATAGTTCTATAAAAGACCTAATCTGGGTGGAAAATCAGATTTTCTATTATTGGCAACATGAAATAAAGTTTTTTGGTTTCCTAAGCCAAAGCTGTAAGCTTTCAAATACACCTTTGAAACAAAAATATTAGTTGCTACTAATGCACGCATGATGGAAAAAAGTATGAGAAGCAAAATTCCAAATACCCAGCTGTTATTATATAAATATGCTACTCTGGTAGGAATGGACACATACATATATCCAGAGATATATATCCATATATATATCAAGAGATCCTGAAATAAAATGACCCTCTGAGTGTGAAACAAGTATATCAGCCATCTATAGAAACAGCCCACCGAGGACATGGTCTACAACTCCAGGTTTAATGAAGGTGATTGGGACATAGTTTCTACAAATGCAGGACCAGAAGTTAATGTGCAGGGAAGCTGCAAAGTAGTCAAATACATTATAAGAGTGAAAAAAAGTATTATCAAGATTATAACATTTAAACATGATCAAACTGCCTTTTTTCTGATGTCCGATTCACTAAGTAAGCACTTTCCAATTATAATTTGTTTTCCCAAGAAGAGTACCATAAGGAAGAAGAAGACAAGCAACATTTGGCATTCTTGGCAGTTATGTTATTTTTTTTTAAATCACAGATAATTAAATGACATTCTTCCCTACCTTCATTTCTGAGATTCTGGCTTGAGTAAGCCCATTTGATGAACTCTAGGTATACTGACAAAAGAAAAAAGAGGATAGTAGAATAACCTGTGCAAGAAATGATAAGCACCTGAACCAACATCAAAGAAAAGATGAGTTTTGAAAACAATGAAGAAAAATTAAACATAAAAGTCATGTCTAGAAAGCCTCAAATTAGTAAACTAGAAAAAATGTCCAGAAGGCAGCACTTGGTGATTTATGTAATAGTAAGGAACAGGCAGAGAAAATGACACATAGGCAGGCACAAACAGTAACTCCAGGATAGAGGTATTTCGGACAAAAAATACAAGAAGAGAGGAGAGAGATCACTTCTCAGGCGATATTGAGAATTTAAAATAAAGTAACTAGCTGAGATGCATAACCTTTGCATATTTAAGTATTATTTAATACTCTTATTTAATCATTAAAGCCCTATTCTGAAGTACACTAAAGAGAAAACCCTTTTGTAAACACATTCAAGTTACTACACATACCTGAAAGAATCAGTTCTTTTGGGGAAAATCTATTTTAAAATTTATAATAATTTAAAATTCATTAATTCAAATTATGAAGGTTTTAGAAAATTCATTCGGTTTGGTCGGGGGTTTTCTGACAGTGAATGTTTCCACAGTGATTCCCTGTCTTCCTTCAAACTTAATTTTTCTACATGTTCACTTGATCTCTTCCCATCTGTTCCAGATTCTATGAAATATCACTCGTTGAATCTTAATCTCCTTTCTCCTATTAAGATTTCCTTTCTACTATTAAGATTTAAGAAATCTTAATAGTATTGTATTTATCTTACAATAAACCTGATTCAACCTCTTTCTCTGTCTTCTCTATCCACATTTCTCAGCCTATACCAGTCTCAGAGTTTCAGTTACTACTCCCTAAGCGGCTTTCAATTCTCTTTGGTGCCCAAGCTCTGTGCTAAACATCTCTACCTAAATACTGTGTTAGTAAATGAATACCCATCCTTTCCAGCTTCTGTCATCACCAGTTCTTCTTGGGTAATACACATCTCATCAGTTTGACTTCCAGGATCCTCATTCAGGCCATCAATAAATTTGGTTAGATTATAACAAAAAACTATTGGGTTACTCTGTTTCAGCGTTAGCTCTTTTCCATCTTTTTACATGCTACCCACCAGTTGAAACTTCCTAAAGTACAGGTTTGATTATCTTTTTTCCAACTAACACCAACTGCTTTCAATTCCTTCGACTAATAGCTAATGTTGTTATTTTTCATGTCAAATATCAGTATCTTGGAGGTAAAACATGCCAAGAAAAAAAAAATGTGTATATATATAAAAAACACACATACTACATATATTAGTTTACACAGCCTGTGTATTCTCATTCTATGCCATTGCTCATGCTAACTATATATAGCTCAGACTAAGAATCAAGCTCTGATCCCTATATCTCCAAGTAACGAAATTTTACATATTCTTTTAAGCATCAGGTCAAATGTTACATTACCTGGATAGCTCATTCCCTCAGCTGAAAGCAATTTTCCCTGGCCTTGAACTCCTCCCGACCATTAAAGAAGTTATAAGTACATCCCTTGAAATTATTATTTATATATTTATTTTAGATTTCTTATAAGTACATACTTTTATATTTCTTATAAGTACATCCCTTGAAATTATTACTTATATATTTATTTTAGATTTCTTGTAAGTAAATACTTTTATATTTCTTATAAGTACATCCCTTGAAATTATTACTTATATATTTATTTTAGATTTCTTGTAAGTAAATACTTTTATATTTCTTATAAGTACATCCCTTGAAATTATTACTTATATATTTATTTTAGATTTCTTGTAAGTAAATACTTTTATATTTCTTATAAGTACATCCCTTGAAATTATTACTTATATATTTATTTTAGATTTCTTGTAAGTAAATACTTTTATATTTCTTATAAGTACATCCCTTGAAATTATTACTTATATATTTATTTTAGATTTCTTGTAAGTAAATACTTTTATATTTCTTATAAGTACATCCCTTGAAATNATATATATATTTCTTTTCTTTTAGAGTGTATGTTCTCAAGGGGAGGACTCATATGCCACATATTTATCTTTTGCAGTATAGTTATTTCCCCAAAGCAACTAACCAGGACCTTACATATAGACATAAAGAAAGAACGTAATATATTCTTGTCAAATGATAAAAAACTAAGACAGTCTCAAGAAGGAAAGCGCCATATTGAAGATACAGCCTATAAAATTAGCTTTATCAACATGTTAAAAATGAGGATTTTAGGGGAGAGAAATGAGCAGATGCATACCTCAAGTGGTTAAGAGTAGTAGATTTCATTCTGTGGATCAGAATACACATGTTCTCCCTGAACTGATCCAGAGTATTTGAGATTTATGTTAAAGAATCAGAGAATTATCATGATTATAAAACATGAAATATGGTCTAATATTCTTCCTGATCTCAGTGAGAGAAGGGACACAGGTGTAGAAAGTGGTCCTTACAAAATCAGATCTAGGAGCCTAGGCCCTTACAAGTAAAGTTTTAGGAATTCTAAGATCTATCTACCATGACTTAAGCAACATGACAAATCCAAATAAGTACAACGATAAGAACTTATAGTTCATCCCACTTACCACCCAAGGTTAAAGATAATTCCTTTCAGGCATCATTTTTTTAATGAGTACATACTGCTAATATTGCTTTGTATGAGAAGGTTTCCAAGCTACAATAGGATTAATTTAACACTATTATGTTTAGAACCATGCTGGAGTTTGGTACATACCTATGAATTTAAGTTCTTGCTTTGTTAGTGTAGAACTGTCATCTCTGTCTAAAGAAAAGACACACTTTAATTTCAGCTTTTTAATCACCACTTCCTAAAAACAACCATGATAGACAACTTGAAAAACTGAAGATATTATGATGGGAGCAGGGGTGCAGTGTGGGGGTGGATCAACGGGGTTAAAATCCCCATGAAACTTATGTAAATTTAAAAAACAGCAGTGCTCCAAATAAAGCGAGTACTAATGGCATTACCATTTAACATAAAAGTAATCATTATACAACTCATTCCCATTTGCACTGCTTCCCTCACTCAATTGGAACTTTTCAGGTTCCACCCCTTTCGTAGCTTCAATGAAACAGTGTAGATTCATTTTGCATTGTAAAAGTTAACCTGGATACTGGAAACTACTTTTTCTCCCCATTGGTGGACTCACCAGCCAAATGTGAAAACTACTTTTCTCCCCAGTGGGGACTCACCAGCCCAATGTGTTCATCCCTTAAGAGTCTTTGAAGCCTATCTTTAAGGAACCAAGAGCAACAAAGTAGCCTGGATACTTTGAAACGGAAAGTCTTATCTATAGTGTAAGTCTTATACTATCTTATTTTCAAAGCTGTGTTATATTAGTCCAATTCTTTCCTACACAGGCATAATCACAGCCCTGCCCATAAGACTTCATATCATTTCATCATGTTCTGTCTCCCACAAACTCATCGTAGCTCCTTACCATTTTTCTGATTCAAGACAGCAATTCTAAGGTCTAGGTTTACTACCCATCAGGTGCCTTTTCTTTAGAATTTCATTTCAACCCCGTACAATCAATGTGCTTTGCAGCTCTTTACTATGCCCAAGGCCTAGTTCCCTTCCCCTTTTTTAACCTCATCATCCCTTACCAAGTGATTCAGTTTGCATGTATTGAAACAAACTTAGTAGCACTTGATATATCCTAGGATGTGACAATTTACTGTATAAGCATAAAGAACACACTAACTCATAAGAAGAAAAAATGACTGTTGTGATTAAAAGGAAATTAGATTTAGAATGAGTAGATTCTCAATCTCCATACTGCTCACAGTGACAACTCAGCCCCCATCAGTAATATCTCATTACACATAGTGAATCTCAAATGATACTGGCTTTGGAACAATTATATGAGTATTACTCATCCCACTTCATGGAATCCTATCCACTTAATGCTTCCCTGAAATAAAAAAGGGACACATATGAAGGACAAAGATTCAGTTTCTTATAAACTAGTCTGACAAGTCTACGTAGAACCCTGTTCTTGAGGGAGAATGTTCACCTCTAAAATCAATTGGCATTTATATGTATACTCATCATAAAGCACATATATATGAATAATTGGTTAACATTTCCTCCTCCAACAAACCCTATTTGTTTAGTGAGCACAGCTGTCTCAAACCAGAAGCATCATAATTAAAGGGAATTTAAAAGCGCAATAAATGGGACGTGGAACTCAATTAGCAATATACTGCTGTGAAAATTGACCTAAGTAAGCTCTTTAGTACTTTATGTATTTATTTATTTATTCATTCATTTATTTTTTAGGCAGAGTCTTGTTCTGTCGCCTAGGCTGGAATGCAGTGGTGCGATCTCACCTCACTGCAACCTCTGCCTTCTGGGTTCGAGCGATTCTCCCCCCTCAGCCTCCCAAGTAGCAGGGATTACAGGCATGTGCCATCACGCCTGGCTAATTTTTGTATTTTTAGCAGACAAGAGGTTTCGTCATGTTGACCAGGCTGGTCTCAAACTCCTAAGCTCAAGTGATCTGCCCACCTCGGCCTCCCAAAGTGCTGGGATTGCAGGCATGAGCTACCATGCATGACCCCAAGGAAATATTATATATTAACAGTCATAGATATTGAGATTAAAGCATATATCTTGATTTGTTCTTTCTCAGAGAGGATCTTAGGACTTAAAGTGGTTCTTTTGGGTATGTGAAATAACTTCATAAACTTTTGAAATTGGGTGTTTTCAGGTAAGGAATTAAGGATAATATTGATACAAAGAAAAGTACTTTAGGAAAACACCTTACCAATTTCAAAAACCAATTTAGGTACACTAGGATAAATTGCATACAATCAGAGAAATTTAGGAAATTAAAAAATGGAAGACATAATATTAAAATTATTGTCTCAACAGAGGAAAAAGGAAAAAGTTACGATAAGTATATTATATATGTAAAGATATATTTAAAGGTATGCAAAGATATACTATGTAAAGGAAATTCCAGAAACTTTTAAGGCAGTTTGAAAAGGGTAAAAAGTAGTTATTTAAATATCTTAAAGAATACTATATGGAGAATTAAACAGATGTCCATAAAAGAAAGTGCCTTGTGTTTCTTTTTTATTTATTTATTTTTTTATTTTTTTTTTGAGACAGAGTCTCGCTCTGCCGCCCAGGCTGGAGTGCAGTGGCCGGATCTCAGCTCACTGCAAGCCCCGCCTCCTGGGTTTACGCCATTCTCCTGCCTTAGCCTCCTGAGTAGCTGGGACTACAGGCGCCTGCCACGTCGCCCGGCTAGTTTTTTGTATTTTTTAGTAGAGACAGGGTTTCACCGTGTTGGCTAGGATGGTCTCGATCTCCTGACCTCGTGATCCGCCCATCTCGGCCTCTCCAAGTGCTGGGATTACAGGCTTGAGCCACCGCGCCCGGCCCCTTGTATTTCATGTTTGGTTTTGTGGTGGTGCCTTGGAATGACGCAGCCTAAGAGATTTCATGATCTTAATAAATTGTAAGTTTAATTTCTCTATTTCACTTAATAGAAGTATTTTAAATGCTTGTAAAAATGATGAAACAAGTAGTATGTAATAAAAGATTATAGTTTAGTTTTATAGTCCAGTTGAAAACTAGCATATCATCCTCCTAGTTTTCATTGTCATGTCTCAGGGATGATTTTGCTCTAGTGTTTGCCAGATTCTTTAATAATTTATTTACGAGGCTTTTTTTCCCCCTGACTGGACTATAAACTCATTTAGGATCGAAGTTGGCTTTTATTCATCTTATTTTGTCAGTATTTAGCTAATCATCTAATAGGCTTGCCATAACTGTTGAATGAATGAAAACAACTGTTAATTGCTACATTGTCCTAGAATAAGTTCCATATATATTCTTGGGAATATGTTCATTTTCTTTGGGAATTAACTTTGTATTAGACTGTCTTGTCTCTTTTAGTATAGTAACTTGGTTCTTTACTAAATAGAGTTGTTTCATACATTTGTTTTGGCCTTTCTCACTTTTAATATTATTTTGAAATGTTGGTTTAAAGTAGCCAAAGAGGCTGGGCACGGTGGCTTATGCCTGTAATCCCAGCACTTTGGGAGGCCGAGATGGATCACTTGCAGAACACTTGCAGCTAGGAGTTTGAGACCAGCCTGGCCAACATGGTGAAACCCCGTTTCTACTAAAAATACAAAAATTAGCCAGGCGTGGTGGTGGGGACCTGTAATCCCAGCTACTCGGAAGGCTGAGGCAGGAGAATCGCTTGAACCCAGGAGGCGGAGATTGCAGTGAGCTGAGATTGCACCATTGTACTCCAGCCTGGCAACAGAGTGAGACTCTGTCTCAAAAATAATAATAATAATATTTTCTTGGTCATTACACTTGTATTAATTTTTCCAGAATAAGCTTTGTGAAGTAATAAATTTTAGTTTTATAAAGTTCTATTTAAAACATTTTGAAATGCACCAGTTGCCAGAATAAATGATGAAAATAATTCAGTTTCAACTGTCTAATGAAAGATTTTTTTTTTGAAGTTTCACAAATGTGAGATAAATATGACTAAGATATATTTCACAGAAACAAAAATATGTGTCTAGAGAAAGAGTAGAAATCAATTGGAGGAAGTATTAGAACATCACATACAAGAACCCAAAAGTATTGAAAAAAGAAAGGGTTAATTCTTTTTTTTTTCTTTTGAGACGGAGTTTCGCTCTTGTTGCTCAGGCTGGAGTGCAATGGCATGATCTCGGCTCACCGCAACCTCCGCCTCCCAGGTTCAAGCAATTCTCCTGCCTCAGCCTCTTGAGTAGCTGGGAATACAGGCATGCGCCACCATGCCTAGCTAATTTTGTATTTTTAGTAGAGACAGAGTTTCTCCATGTTGATCAGGCTGGTCTCGAACTCCCGACCTCAGATGATCCACCTGCCTTGGCCTCCCAAAGTGCTGGGATTACAGGTGTGAGCCACTGCACCCGACCAGAAAGGGTTAATTCTATCAAAGAGTCTGAAAAAGAAAAAACTTTGCAGGAAGTAAATAAAACTACACTTAGTTTTAATGACTACTTTTACTAGATAAAGTTGGAAGTCCACATCAACAGATACAAACAAGGTCTACATCAGAGATGTTGCATATAATAGTATAATACATCAGGAAACTACAAGTAGCTTCTATTGATGCAACGTAAAGATGGGGAGAAGAAGGGATGACACTGGAGAGTTAGATTACAACGAGATGAAGAAAAACTCCACATGCCACGTGAAGACGTATAAATTTTATCCCATTAGTGCCAGAAAATTCTCTAAGTAAGATAGTTTGACATGGTCTGATTTGCACTTTAGATTGACCATTAATTCCAGTAGCATCTAGAAAAGGGACTGGATAATGGAACGAATGTTAGGAGTTTGCTGAAACAGTGCAGATGACAATGTAGGACATAACCAAGTGGGCAGTGGAAATACAAAAGAAAAGGAAGTTAAACTGATCAATAATAGAAAAAAGCTTTTCTAAAAAAAGATGACTAGGAAAATGAGAGGGCAGAGTTGAGGTTAACTTCCTAGCATAAGTCTGGCTGAGGTGGCTAAGTACCATACGGAAATGAAGCTTCTTAGGTTTTTGGAAATATAAATCTGCAACTCAGGAGAAAAGTCTAAATTGGAGGCATAGATTTGGAAAGCTAATAAGCACAGGAGATACTTGAAGCTGTAGGTATGCAGATTTTTCCAAGGGAGTATGTAAAAGAGTCAAGGAGAAAATACTGTGAGAAAAACAAGGACTAATCAAAGAAATCATAAAACGCAGATATAATCTCAGAAAGAAATGTATTAGCCAGGCATGGTGGCACATGCCCGTAGTCCCACTTACTCAGGGGACTGAGGTGGGAGGATCACTTGAGCCCAGGAGTTGAAGGTTGCAATGACCTATGATCATGCCACTGCACGCCAGCCTTGGTAAGAAAGCAAGATTTTGCTTCTAAAAAAAAAATTAAAACTTAGAAAAAAAAACCTAAAAATATATAGCTGTAAAGGACTATGTTCATAAAGATAAATGATTCCAATCAATAATCCAACCATCCATCTTAAGTAACTAGAAAAGGGTATGGCTGGGCGTCGTGGCTCACGCCTGTAATCCCAGCACTTTGGGAGTCCACCCGGGAGAACCCAGGAGGCGGAGGTTGCAGTGAGCTATTGCACTCCAACCCAGGCAACAAGAGCAAAACTCCATCTCAAAAGAAAAAAAAAAAAACCCAAACACAAAAAATTTCAAAAGAAAATAAAAGAGAAAGAAAAGCTAACTGTTGGGGGAGAAAAAAGAGAAATACAGTACAAATTTTTCCAACGAAGTGCAAGAGACTCTCCCTCAATCACCCACAGGATAAACATCATTCACTAGGTGTCAATCCTACACTTGCACTTGCAATGAAAAATATAAATCCATTACACTGGTCCCATGATGTCTACTTTCTTTTAATCCCAAGTTTATTTTCTAAAGATGTTCAGGATTAAAGAATAAAAGAACAATTCTAAATTTACTTATGCAAACTGAAGATGATGTTAAACAACTTCAGCTTTTATACTTCTCTACCAAAGAACAGTAACAAGTTTATTTTATTTTCAAGGATGCTGCCAATCACTTTTCCCTGTAGATACCTAGTGTTGAGGGACTCCTTGTTATCAAGAGTATTCATTATCTAAGCTTCCGCAGGCACAGGTTGCATAGGGAGGCAAGAATTATGAATCAATCTACTAATTAATAAAAAATAACTTATAAGATAAGCCTTCCATCCTAACAGCGCCCACCCTTAAAGCAACAAGAGTGTCTATGCCTGCTCATTATGCCATTAGTCTCTTGTTGGCTGTAGATACTGTAAACATTTGACAATAAAATCCAAACGCAACACGTACTGACTGCAAATTAAACCACATTAGCAAAATATGCAAGATTTCATGAAGTTAATGAAAAATGTATTGAAAAACTGCTTGGAATCAAGCAATATGAACAAATGAGTCTTGAACATAAACAGTCTTGAATAAATGAGATCAGTTAATAAATGAAAAAGAAAATCAACAAAGTTGACACTACCCTCAAAATGAGAATTTTTGAACATCAAAGGATTATGGAAGGTTCTTTGAGGAAACTTAAGAAACTTTCAAACATTTTTTGCAAGAATAATCTTCATTATAATTACATTACAAAGACAGTATTTGCCTTATATGCTGATTTCAGAACCCAGTGCAGCAAACGATAAAAAAACCTCGTACCAAACCAGATATAATTTAAAATACTATCTTCCATTTATTCGCTATGTGGAACATGGGGTAATATAATTAAAGTGTCCTATATATTAATAAACCCAAACCCTAAAAAATAAAATTCATATTCCAAGCAAATTCTTCACGTAGGTACCAGTAATTACCTGCACTGGCAAGAGAGATCTCAAAAGAACTAGAAAACCATTGTAAAATAAAAGACCTTCAGAAACTTTAAACACTATTATCATTTTGCCTTAAAAAGAAACAATAAAAGCCAAACTGATGAACCATATTGACCTATCATCCTCTTATTGGCAATCTACAAAAATTTTTCACTAAGGTGCTGAATAATTGACTCACTGCAGCACTGGATTTCATCTAATCAATAGAACATGCCAGCTTTCAATCGAGATTCTCTACAAAAGGCAACCTTTGTGATAAACGAACCACTAGAGAAGATTCTAATAAAACTTACCATTGTGTATTGCATTCAGCAACTCTGAGAACGCTTTTAAGTAAGGAAAAAAGGACTTCAGGTTAAGATCATTCTCAAACACACAAAAGAAATACATAGCCATAGACTGAATCAGTATAATAAAATTTCAGTAAGTCTATCATGTATCATTGTTTGAATCATTAAAACTGCAAGCTTGGCTCCATTTTTACATGGTATAAATTTTTAAATATTGTATTCCACTTGCCAACACATTACCAACTAAATTGAGATATGTTAGATATATTGCCATAATGACAATAATTTCCTTAGTAATAAATATGTATTTCAAATCACTTTTTAAAAGACATTTATGTCAATGTAATGTCTTGCTAAAAGCGAGTCACTATAGGATGCAATTCTATATAGGTAAATCTGCCTTAGGGCACACTTAACAATATTTATCATAAAGAAAAACCTCATTATATCATCTAACCCTATCAAATATTCTCATTTCCTAGACTTCAGTATAAGAAAGCCTCAACACATGTAGAAGACTAATCAAGAAAGCCACCTAGTGCAAATATACAAATATTGAAACATTATATTAAGAATAGAAAACAAAATGTTAAAAAAAACACACACACATTATTTCAAGAAGGAGGTGAAGTTACAATTCTGCAATAAAAGCACCATAATAAAGGACCAACAATAATTAAAATTTATACACAATTTGACTGTAATATGGGCCCATAACAAGACAAAGCAGTATATTATCTCTGCAGGAGAAAAAATATCTGTTCAATTAAGAAAAATTTGCATTTTGGAAAATTAAAATTGAGAGGTTCCCAGGTGGCATAACATACTAGAAAGAGCACTAGAGGAGACAAAAGGCTCGGGTTATCAACCCAGTTAGACAACTTACTAGTTGTTGGGCAAGCTCCATCATGCCGATACTGCATGGAAATTTCTGTTGAGAGGAAGGAAAAAGGAAATCAGTGAATAAATTGTCAGTGACTCAAGGGTAAAAAAAGAAATAGGCCAGAAAAATGGAAGGAAATTCACCTAAAAGTGTAGTTAAGTAGGCCAACTAGAACTTCAAAAACAAAAATTATAAGCTAATAATTGGGATGTGAAGGGGAGAACCAAATGTGACAGAATTCTCATAAATCTTAATGGGAGTGTGTGGAATGTATCTGCGTGTTTTTACAGAGTGAGGGAAAGACATAAGGGCTTACAAATGAATCTGTATAACAAGTGTCTGAGAATATAAGGCTTCATTAATGGGAGAAAGTATGATTCGCAACATGATACACTAATACGCTTTAGATTTTTGGGGTTTTTTTTTTTTGAGACAAAGTCTCACTCTGTAGCCCAGGATGGAGTGCAGTGGCACAATCTCAGCTCACTGTAACCTCTGCCTCCTGGGTTCAAGTGATCCTCCCACCTCAGCCTCCCAAATAGCTGGGACTACAGGTGCACGCCACCACGCCTAGCTAATTTTTGTATTTTTAGTAGAAACAGGGTTTCACCACGTTGGCCAGGCTGGTCTGGAACTCCTGACCTCAAGTGATCTGCCTGCCTCGACCTCCCAAAGTGCTGAGATTACAGATGTGAGCCACCGCTCTAGGCCTAGGTCATTCATTAGATGGGAAGAGTTTGCCAAAAACATTTGAATCCTGTTTTCATGTGGAAATCACAATTTAAGTATGATAATTTAGTTGATATATGAGCATAAATACATTATGACTTACATAGGAGCATAAAACTTATTAAGTTACACTTAGCTCACTATCTTGAACCATTCATTTTTGAGAAAGATGGCTGCGTGTGGTGGCTCAAGCCTGTAATCCCAGCACTTTGAAAGGCCAAGGTGGGCGCATGAGGTCAGGAGTTTGAGACCAGCCTGCCCAATATGGTGAAACCCCGTCTCTATTAAAAAACACAAAAATTAGCCGGGCACGGTGGCGCATGCCTGTAATCCTAGCTACTTGGGAGGCTGAGGCACAAGAATTGCTTGAACATGGGAAACAGGTTGCAGTGAGCCGAGACTGTACCACCAAACTCAAGCCTGGGTGACAGAGCAAGACTCGGTCTCAAAAAAAAAAAAAAAGAGAGAGAAAGATAACAAATGAATAAGACATTATTACCCTTACTCTTTTATTCCACCGAAACGAGAACAAGCAGAAGGTGCAGAAAATAAGGCAATAAAACATTACTAAAAGCAAAATCTGCTCAGAATATGAGAACTTAATTTCTATATGGCTTTCTAAGGGAAATATAACTGATAAAACTGGACCAAGGCTGTGACTCAAAGGACCTGGGTTTGCTAATTCTGGAAGCAACTGGTATTCCCTTATGGCTAACACTGTTGGCAGAAGTTTTTTAAAGGAGGGATACCTGGGAATTCCTTGGATATTATTTAACCAAAACCATAGCCCCAAATCCAAAACTTTTGAGTGCTCCCATGACTCTCATGCTCATTGCAGCATTTTGGATTTCTGATTTTCAGATTAGGGATGCTCAACTGGTAAGTATATATAATGCAAGTATTGCAAAATCCCCCCAGAATCTGAAATTCCAAACACTATGGTCTCAAGAATTTTTAATAAAGGTTACTCAACCTGTACTTTGAAAGGACATAGTACGCCCCAGGAAATCCTAAACCATCAACCCCTTGCACTTTGAGTTCTTTATGCCTCGTGTTCCATTACTGGAACCTCAATTTGTGGGAGTTATTTATATCCCACTGCTCAAGGCCATCACCAGGGTCTGATTTTTCACAAAAAAAAAGTTGCAACCTCCGGCACAAATGGGTTAATGAATATCAGACTTTTCTCAAAGAAAATAACAAGACGGTTTTAGTGAAGAAAAAGATGTTCTCAACTTTCACTTTAGTAAATCATAAATTTTTGTAATGTGGTGAAGATAAATAGCAAGGAGGAAAGGACAGATTGTCAACTCTTCCAAAACTGTTTTTGATGTTTCAAAAGACCCTGTGCCTAACTGTTCAGAACTCAAAAGAACGTACATAGAAAAGAGTTCAAAAGAAGAACAAAACCTATAAGCCCCAAACTTAAAACTCTTAGAAATCACTTTTAAAAACACACTAATTTTCCATTTTGTACAAGTCACTATAAAACAGGTCATTTATCAGGACACACTTCAATCCACAATAAAACTTTTACAATCTAAACTCTGAATCAAACATTTTATAGGTGTTTTCTAGGCTTCTACTCTAATTTGATCTACGGTTCCCAGAAAAAATGTACTCTGCTACAATTTGAACATGTCATGAGAGAATTTTGATTACTATTAAAACTAATACTTCTAGCCAATAATTTCAAGAGGGAATCACAACATTAGAACCTGACTCTACTCCTGCTTTACATCCTAGTTTTAAAGGAGAAATAACATCAACAGGAGCTATCCTATTTCACAAGGCTGTTCCAAGGATCAAATGAGAGAGCAACTAAAGAGTTCCTAAGAAACTTAAACGTACTCAAAGAAGACATTATATAAGCATTGCTAAGCTGAATGAGACAGGATTTTTTTCTTTTCCATTAATGAAATTCTTTTATAATGGTAATTAGCCAGAATAGTTGTTTTAAGAAAAAGATCATTAGCTTATCAGTCTGATTTCTTCAGTCTGCCATTCATCTCTCCATGAACCCATGCTACCCTATAAACATTTCCTTCACAGTGCCACAAACACAAGCTTCCTGTTCCTATTAGGCTTTTCCCTCAAACAGACCTTTACTTTCTTTTCAGGTAATGTTGGCCTTCATTTTCTGCCTACTTCAAAGTACAATTCAACCTCTCCATGATCTTTTCCAACTTAATAATATTTTTCATCATAAACTGGCAAAATAAATACATGAAAAGCTCTAAAAATAGCCGGGCCCAGGGGCTCACATCTGTAATCCCAGCATTTTGCTAGGCTGAGGCAGGTGGATCATGAGGTCAAGAGATGGAGAGCATCCTGGCCAACATGGTGAAACCCCGTCTCTACTAAAAATATAAAAATTAGCTGGGTGTGGTGGCATGCACCTGTAGTCCCAGCTACTAGGGGGGCTGAGGCAGGGGAATTGCTTGAACTTGGGAGGAAGAGGTTGCAGTGAGCCGAGATTGGGCCACTACACTCTAGCCTGGGTGACAGAGCAAGACTCCCACTCAAAAAAAAAAAAAGAAAAGAAAAGAAAAAAGAAAAAAAGCAAAGTTCTACAAATAAAGTAATTTGTCTTACAGCTTAGCTATTAACACTCAGAGGGCAAGTACAAAATCATACAGGATACTACTAACCACATGACATACACTCATGAGAAAACTAATGGTATTCATTCATTTTTAAAAACGATGTTTAACATTTACTATGTTTAAAGCACTGTGTTGGAAGTGGGGATACAGTTGTGAATGTCAGAAACAGCCCCTAGCCTCCGGAGTAGTATAGTGAATGTTACAGTTTAACTAATGTGCTTACAAAGATCATCTTCAACATTACTAAATTATCAACCTGTCATTCAAGAAAGTCAATCTTTTAAAAAGAGCATCATGAAAAACAATTTGTGATGATGTAATACATAATACAGTTGTATTCTGTATTTGTGGGATTTCACATCTGGGGATTCAACCATCCTTGCATAGAAATATTTGGAGGAAAAAATTGAGTCTGTACTGAATGTGTACAGACTCTTTTTCCTGTCATGATTCCCTAAGCAATACAGTATAACAACTATTTACATAGCATTTACATGATACTAGGTATTATAAGAAATCTGGAAATGAGTAAGTACACAGGAAGATGTGCATAGGTTATATGAAAATACTATGACATTTTATAACAGAAACTTGAACATCTTGGACTTTGGTATTTATTTGCAGGTGGTCCTGGAACCAATTCCCCATGGATGCCAAAGGATGACTGTATACATTTTCTCCTTCCTAGTTATTTATTATATGGGGGGGAAGCTTCTTGTTTCCCCAATTACTAAATGATTTCTCAATTTCAAATTAGTCCAAAGGAAAAATTAACTTTTCATACTAGTAAGAAACACTATTGCCGAAAGTTAAATTATTGGTTCAAATTTGTTCAGGGATCTCTTTGCTTAAAGTAAAACTGACGTTACACTAGTGTGGTGTTAGACACTCATCAGCAAACACCTGTTAAACTGTCTAATTAAACGGCTCTGGACCCAGGGAAAATGCGTATCTCCATCACTTAAAACCTAAGAGAACTCTGTCTCAGTTTCTTGTCCTATATAATAAGGAATAACACTTAATGCTTATTAACTGCTTAACACAATGTGTGGCACACACTCAGTGTTCATCAGCAGTTAGCAATTCTTAACTTATTATGACTAAAGCAGTGTAATTCCTAAATATTCATGGCATGAAGCCAAGCCTCTTCTGGATAAGGATACACTTTTTACTATTATCAATAAATGTTCTGCACTAAGTCTTAAAATGTTTATGAACATATATAAAACTAAAGAATATATCTCAAATAGTTTTCAATAATCTTATTCCATGATTATAGCTTTAACAAGACATATAACATCTTCAAAGTAATTTTGTTTGTTTGTTTGTTTGCGATGGAGTCTCGTTCTGTCTCCCAGGCTGGAGTGCAGTGGCCTGATCTTGGCTCACTGCAACCTCTGCCTTCCGAGTTCAAGTGATTCTCCTGCCTCAGCCTCCCTAGTAGCTGGGACTACAGGTGCATGCCACCATGCCCAGCTAATTTTTGTATTTTTAGTAGAGATGGGGTTTCACCATGTTGGCCAGGATGGTCTCGATCTTTTGACCTCAGGTGATCCGCCCGCTTCAGCCCCCCAAAATACTGGGATTACAGGTGTGAGTCACCACGCCCAGCCCCAGAGTAATTTTTAAACACAACGTTTTTAAAATTTCTTGGCAGATAAATTTCTTAGGTCATTTATTTTTGTGAACTAATACTTATAAGAATTTCCCCCTAAATTACTATGTTTACCTAATGGTAAGAGATACAAATCCTTTTTTTCTGCCACAGGAGTAGCACAAACACTGCCCTCTGAAAGCAACCATCCTAGGAGGAACACTATTCCTTATACCTAACATCTCCCCAAATCTGTAACAGATAGGAAAATATTTTCAGGGATGTAAATCAATATCTTAATTTTATTAATTTGGAGATGCGCTTCAAATAAGCATTCAAAAGTAATTTCTGAAATTTAGAAATTCTCAGACTATGCTTCAAAACTACAGAAAATCAGTAAAGAGGTCTCCCCACAAAAGCAAATCAAGCTTTATCTTCTCAGTAAGGTACTCATGTGATTTATTATGCCTCTTGCTAAAAATGAAGAGAAATTCAACTTTTAAATTAAATTTGTCTAAAGATACTTTTTGTGACAAGGGGGCTTACTGCTAAGCCCTTCTAGTCTCCAAGGAAACATATAAACAAAAGCATACATTCAAATATGCAATATATTTAAACCTTTTCTATGAACTTCTTTCTCACTGCAATTTATATATATTTTCCCCCTCTAAAATAGTGAGCCTCAACCAGAGGTAGTTTTGGTCCCCTGGACACATTTAACACATTAAACAATGTTTGGAGACATTTTTTATTCCCACTGTGGGAAGGGAGAGTGTGATGATGCTCTTGGCCTGTAGGGGGCAGGACTGGGGATTCTGGTAAATATCCTACAATACACAGGGTAACACATGAAGACTCGTCGGATCCAAATTGTCAATAATGCTAAGACTGATAAATCCTGCTCTAGAACCATCCTTAATGCACCTATTGATTCCACTCATTTCTGAATACAAAGAAACTCCTGGCTATGTGATCTTGGGCATCTTATTTTATCTTTCAAAGCCTCAATGTCACCAGCTGTAAAATGAAGACATTTTATAACTGTTGTTAAATGAGATAATAAATCTTAACATAACTGGCACATAACAAATCACAGTTATAGTTACTATTTCTCACATCTGACCTTTACATATAATATTTTCTCTCTTGGAGTGCTCTTTTTTCTGTTTGTTTACCGAAGTTAGTACTCTGTATTCACAACTATTAAAACAATCTAAAATTTTGTATTTATAAAATAAACATGAGCATTCTTCATTAAATTGTATCATTTTTCCATACCATTTCCTACCTACCCTTGCCACCAACTAATAGAACAAATACAATCCATAATTTATCTTAGCTAAATTCTTGTTATTTCAACAATCAGAAATCTAAAACTAGAAGAAAGGTTTCAACATTTATTGAAAACCATTTATCTTAAATTCAAGATGCAATGTAAAAGATAAATGCTTACATTTCAGTTAATATTAACTGTTAAGGGTCTGTCTAAAAACATGCATTTTGAATAAATTTTTTAAAATTGAAAATAATATTCATAACACAAATTGCAAGTTACAGAAACATCCCAATGGTGTGAATAACAATGTATATCAACTCACTTGTCGTATAATAAAAAGAATGGTAAAATTATGAAGTATATTTGAAAACAAAATTAAATCATTTCGGATACTTCCTGAAATAAAATGTGACTGCTAGATTCCACAAACTTAAATCATTTATCACTGATATAAAAATGTCCCAGGATAGAGTAATTCAAGTAATACCTGTGTGAGAAGTCATTTAGAAAATGATGACTAAAATTGAAGTTTAGAGAAAGGGAGCTCAAAACAAAACAAAAAACAAAGGGTAAAAACACTCACACCCTAAATGTAAATTCTGCATTGGTTTTTTAAAATACTGTCCAGGTGAAACAAAATAGGAAATAAATTCTAAGTGTTTTGTAAGTAATGAATGACCGACCAATAGACTGTTTAGCCTACATTTAATTAAGTAAAATCAAATTAGTGCCGAACATCTTTCCCAAAAACCAAATCATCTAAGATTTTAAGACATTTTTGTATTTTCCATTAGAAAATTTAAAACTAAAAAATTTCATTTTAATTAAATGTCATTTAGTAATTCCAACTAATTCCAAGTTTCCAACAACAGTTGAAAATATTTTGAGACAGAGGAAGGGAGGTGGTGGGAGTGAAGGAAAAAAATAATAGGCAAACCCCTACCTGAACCAACTGGAGATGAGCCAACACTGAGGCTCTGTAAACTTCCATTCCTGAGCAATGTAGGAGATTTCTGCAGACTAGAGCTTGTTATGCTTCCTGCAGCTGATGCTACAGATGATGTTGGTGAAGCAGAAGAAACTGAGAGATGAGAAACATTCTCTTGATTTTTGTTTCCTTTGGGTCTACCAGGTCCATGCTTACTTTGCTTATTTCCTTTCCTTTTCTTTTCCTTTACAGTTTCTTCTTCTATGCCAGAAGTTTGAGCCCGCTTATATCCTGCTGTAGGAAGGCTGGAATTACCCAAATCTCCAGGTGAATTTTCAAAGCTTTTAGGCTGTGAAATAACAGCTGAGGTTGAAGGGAGGCCAATTAAGGTACTAAAACTATTTACCCCCCCTTCCTGGCTTCCAGACTCTCCTTTATGTACATCTTTGGTTGCTGATGACTGTTGGGAGTGAGAGTAACTGTCATTACGCAGATCTGAGTCTGTAAAGCTCAGGAAATCCTGGGGAGACTGTACTGAACTTCCAGAAGATGATTTTACACTGCCTGGAGTTCCTGAAAAACTGCCTGTAGTTTAAAAAAAAAAAAAAAGAAGAAGGCGGGGAGGGGGGACAGAAAAATTGGATGCTAAAGTTCCCATAAGCAGCAGACATGAGATAATCATTAAAGAGAAGAGAGAGTTAAAAAAAATTAACTACAACACTTAGGACATCAGTATATTAAGACTTGAAAACTTATTACTGAAGTCAAATTTATCCCTAAAATTACCTTTAAAAATACGTGTCATTTTATAGATGGTATTAAATGTTTACTGTGGAATTGCAAGCTATTACTTAAATAATTATTAAGATATAAGATGTGTTTTATTTCACCTACCTTTTGCCACAGCAACATTCCGCAATTCTCCCCCTAACACCTCATGTATGCCTGAGGAAGGACTAAAGAACAGTAGTCTCCTTTCCACAGTCATGCAAGAAGACATTAACAAGACTATAATCTGACTCTAAATGTATAGGGGAACTTCTTTTTTGAATATTCAAGGTATGACTGAAAATGTTCCCAATATACAATAAGAACCTAAAGACGTTTCCTAGGTTATGAGTTCTAAGTTTTAACTTTAAGACATACCAGTCATTGTTACTGTTCAGCTGAATCTACCACAATAGAAAATGGATTTGACAAAATAATGATCATATGGAATCTAATCTATGCCTCACATTCTCCCAATCCAATTTTCATGCAACTTCATAAAGAAATCAGCCAACACTGCTTATTCTTTCTTTAAAGAACATCAGCACCCCACCATGCCATTCTAAGATATAAGAACCTTACGGTGGGTACAATGGCTCATGCCTGTAATCCCAGCACTTTGGGAGGCTGAAGCAGGAGGATCATGAGGTCAGGAGTTCGAGACCAGCCTGACCAACATGGTGAAACTCCGACTCTACTAAAAATACAAAAATTAGCCGGGCGTGGTGGCGCGGCCCTCTAATCCCAGCTACTCAGGAGGCTGAACCCGTCTCTACAGAAAATTTAAAAATAAGCTGGGCATGGTGACGCATGCTTGTGGTCCCACCTACTTGGGAGACAAAGGTGGAGGCAAAAGCTAACTGAGGGTCTGAAGCGGGAAGAATGCTTGAGCCCAGGAGGTCAACCTTGCAGTGAGCCATGAACACACGACTGCCCTCCAGCCTGGGCAACAAAGCAAGGCCCTGTCTCAGAACACACACACACACACACAACCTAGAAAACAGGGTGTTGTGTTAATCTGTTAAACCTCAAACTTCGTAACAAATGCATTATTAATCAACTTATTTACTGAGACCTATGTAAATCCCCTAAAAATTGTCCAGTATTTATCTACTAAAAAATGTAAACCTTAATTGTATTTATTTATTTAGTGGGTTTTGTTTGTTTTTGTTTTTTGTTTGTTTGCTTTTTGAGGCAGGGTCTTGTTCTATTGCCTAGGCTGGAGTGCAGTGGCACAATCACGGCTCACTGTAGCTTCAACCTCCCTGGGTCAAGCAATCCTCGCACTTCAGCCTCCTGAGGAGCCGGGACCACAGGCGCACATCACCACACCTGGCTAATTTTGTTTGCCTGTCCAAGGAGACAGGGTCTCACTCTGTCACCCAGGCTGGAGTGCAGTAGTGCAATCTCAGCTCACTGCAGCCTCAACCTCCTGGGCTCAAGCAATCTTTCCACCTCAGCCTCTGAAGTAGCTGGGACTACAGGCATGTGCCACCACGCCCAGCTAATTTTGTATTTTTTAGAGAGACAGGGTTTTGCCATGTTGCCTAGGCTGGTCTCCAACTCCTAAGCTCAGATGATCCACCTGACTGAGCCTCATAAAATACTGGGATTACAGGCATGAGCCACTGTGCCCAGTCCACACACAGCTAATTTTTAAATTTTTTATAGAGATCCTACAGCCTATTAAAAAATTTTTAAATTTTTTATAGAGATATATAAAATTTTTACCATGTTGCCCAAGCTGGCCTCAAGAGTTCTGCCCGCCTCAGCATCCCAAACTGCTAGGCTTATGGATGTGAGCCACCATGCCTGGTCAACCTTAATTGTTTTTAACATTTAGGAAATATAAATAAAAAACACTCATAGAAAAGATGACAGGAACAGTGGCTCAAGCCTGTAATCCCAGCACTTTGGGAGGCCAAGGCGGGAGGATCACCTGAGGTCAGAAGTTCAAGACCAGCCTGGCCAACATGATGAAATCCCATCTCTACTAAAATACAAATATTGGCCAGGTATGGTGGCATGCACCTGTAATACCAGCTACTCAAGAGGCTGAGGCACAAGAATCACTGGAACCCGAGAGGCGTAGGTTGCAGTAAGCCGAGATTGCGCCACTGCATTCCAGCCCGGGCAACAGAGCAAGAAAAAGAAGGGCTGTTCTACAGAACTCAAAGCAAAGCTCCAGCTTTTATTATTTTTCTCCCCAATTTTAAGCATTATTCCATGTCTAGTTAAACATTAAAATTACAATTCAACTCTGGAAACACAAATCATATTATAAAAGGAAAGAAAAGTATCAGAAAATTTAATAGGAAACACCATCTTTAAAGTAATCTTACTATAGCAACTAATCATATAATAATCTAGAACATCCATTTTTTAAAAATTCTTTTACAAAGCATAACTATTATTAACCATTTTAAAGACAAGTATTTTAACTAAAACATCACTAATACCTTGAGGAAAAGGGCTAGCTGCTGACACAGTTGTTCCTGGATTTCTTCCACCACCAGGCTTTCTTCCCCTTTGACCTGAGCTGTGAGCTGAAGATTTCTTCCCTTTGCCCTCTGACCCTCTAGTCTCTGAAACATCTTTTCCACTAGAGGTGTGCGCAGAGACTTCCTGGAAATTTGCATTTGTAAATCGTGCAGTAGTATCTTCCAAGCGTTTCAATGATCCAGATATAGAGTTGTTGCTAGTGCTTGTATAAGTCTAACATTTTGATTCAAAAAGGGAAGGAAAAAGAGTTGATTACATTTTAGTTACAGAAAACAATAGGTGACACGTTAATAATAAGAACTTGCAGAATAAACACAAAGTTTCTGTTCTAAAAATAAGTCAGTTCACCTAAGAAAATCATCCAAAAACAATTTAAGTCTATTATAATTACTTAAACAAAAAAAAAAAAAGAGGAAAGAAAAAGCATAGAGAATTTAAAGATGGCTGTTTCAGGATCAAATTGCAACAACTAGTAAAAGTATGTATTAGTTATATTTATGAAGTGACACACAGTAACACTGAAGATAAGCATTTGTCAAGCAACATCTTTTTTTTTTAACAATGTCTACACTTCTTAGACATGAAATTAAAATAAGCTTTAGTGTTCAACAGAGGAAGGTGACAATAAGGGACTAACGTGCTACAAATCCATTAGAGGACCATATCCATGAATTTATAAGGCTAGCGGAGGACAGAGCGAAACTTTTTAAAGAATTCAGGTGAGGGTCCCTTTGCAAAAAAAAACAAAGATTTGAAACAGAAATCATTTTTCCAGTTGTTATGTTGAGGAAAAAGTTATATATCGCAAAGGTAAGATTTTATAACTATCCCTAAAAGTGGCTCTCAATTATTCCCTTGATCTGCATTTGTTAAGGAAAAAGGATGAAGATCTGTATTAACAGTTTCCAGTTTCAGCAATCATTTTTATTACAAGGTATACCCAAATAATGGCGAATACATGAAAGTGTATTATACCAGATGCACATTAATTACCATGTTTTGAAATCAAAGGTTTATAAAGTCCACTAGGGCAAAGGTTTTAATGTCGCCAATAAGTTCACTAAAGTATCTGAGGCATGGACAGCATAAAGTTCGCGAAGTGCTTGCAACATAATCGGCACTAAATTTTTGTTGGATAAGTGAATACTTTTTTATTGTATGTATCTAAAATCTCTGCTATAAAAATGAAAAAATTTGAAAATATGCAAAAGTGAATTTTCCCACATACAGTCACCACTCAACACAAACAATCAGATGAATATGAAAAACGAGAACATGACAATAAAATCAAGTTTCAAAATGGCTGGCATTTTTAGCAAAAACAATTTCAAAAAGAGGAATAAGAGAAGAAATTAAGTGTTTGGAAAACCAAATCTTTCTTGTGGCTTTTCTATCAATCTGTTGCCCTCCCCAGCCCCCATTATCTCAGTGCCAATAATGGATATTCATCATTAAATACAAGAAATATTTCATAAAAACAAAGGACTCCACTATTCTAACAAACTACAATCCACAAACAAGAACAAACGTTTCAAAGTAAGTTTAAAAGGAAAAAAAAATCCCATTCTACAAACCAATCACATTTAAGCTGATGAAACTTCATGGCTTACTTTAGAAATATGAACCTTTTCCATGCTGGGCAGGTCAATTTGGAAACCACCCCACCTCATTTTTCAAATACTTTTTCCAATTACTTGAGTTGATCCTGAGGTTCTCCATTCCTCTCACATCTGATCCTTGCATGACCTAGTGAAGTTTAAAAGTCATCTAAGAAAACACAGTGGTGTTCTTCACTCATGTATTTTTGTTCATGTATCAAATAAAGAATGGAGAGAAAATTGGGTAGAGTACTACAATGAAAATACACTATTCACTTCCACATGACAATCTACATTAGAGATGGTCATTTTTCCCACTTATTAACAGAGCATCCTTGCTCAAACCCTCAAGTATAAATCTATCCATAAAAACCCATGAAAACATGACATTTGGAAGAAACAATATTACAAAGAAAGCAATGAATAAAGCAATCAAATTTCAGTGACAAAAAATCATATTAAAACCATAACTGAACATTTTTTAAATGTCCAAACCTACATTTCAGAACATAATCAGACTTAATATGAAAAAAATGAATTTTAGCTTTAGATGTTAACAATTTTAAATTATACATAATGACACTCACTAAGGCAATGCAGGGTTCATTCAAAGAGAAACCTCTATTTTAATTCCATGTTTAAAAGTGATTTTAAAAGTACTTATTCCATAATGTGCTGTTGGGACGATATGGCACTAGGGAACTCCATTATAAACATACAACAATCAACTCAAAATCGAGGAAAAGACAGGTAAAAGGAGACCAGAGGGAGGTGGGAGATGGCTGAAAGACACACTATGAGTAAGCCCAAGACTAAATTCACAAAATCTTCTTTCCTCACTTTTGTATTCTAAATGTCTATCATAGTATGAACATCTCACTGCTCTGAGTGTAATTCTTGTACATAATAGTATTTATTTTTTCACGCAAATTGAACCACAAAATGCAAACTACTTCATTTGGTGCTCTACTGAAAAATATAAGTTCTTTTGTAGTTGTTGTTCTTTTCTACTGGAGATAAAACTGGATATCTGGCTGTACTGAGAGTCTCTGAAGTGCTGCATAAATACTTTGTTCTACACTGTGATTTATAGGCAACTTAATCTTTTAAAAGGCTAATTCAGAATACATGTAATTTTTATTTCACGGCCAACTATTAGTCCAAAGATAAGCTGCAACACCAATATACCTACACAATACCATTAAGTGGGAACAAAATTATTTACTTCAAACAAAAATTTAAAACTAGATCCAAAATTAAATAACGACTCTATAACAAGTAACCAAAGAAAAAGCAGCTACGATTATTTACAAAAGGTATGGTTGCCTCAGATTAGTCTACAAGGCTCTGTCATCTACACTGGTGACAAGAAGTGCTATGCCTTCAACCATTAGAAAACATAATGTGCTGGTTAAAATTTTAAAATAAAATTATGTACTACTCAAGTGTCCCATAAAAAACCACAAACTTTGTACCAAGACGATCTTGAGACTACAACATGTAAGCTACCCAACATAAATCACCAAAAGAATGATTAAAAAAAAAGAACAGTGAGCTGTAGAACAACTTTGAGTAGCCTAATTTACATGTTACTAGACTACTCAAAAAGAATGGGGGATCAAAACAAATGAACAAAAAATCCCCACAAAACTGAAGAAATAATAGTGGGAAAAATTATAAAATTGATGAGAAAAAAAAAAACCTCACAGTTTAAGAACCTCAAGTAACCCCAAGAAAAATAAATATGAAGAAAAGTAAATGAACTCAGTTCATTATCAAATTGTTTATCATTAAAACCAATGATAAAGAGGAAATGTTACAAGAAATCAGGCTTTTCTTTTCTTTTTTTTTAAGGATGTCTTACATGCCAAAACAAAGATAAGAATGAAAGCAAAATCTTCCCTAAAACATTCAATCTAGAAAAAAGGTGAGTACTAAAAGAAAAAACTGTCAACTTAGAATTCCATGGGCAACTATTATAAAATATCTTTCTAAAACAAATACAAAATAAAGGCTTTTTTGGATATAAAAGCTGAAAGAACTAATCACTAGCAGACCAACACTACAATAAATGCTGAAAGAACTATTTCAGGTAAATAATAAATGAAATGTGAATATACCAAAAAGAATGAAGAGCATTAGAAATGTTAATTGCTAATGGTAAATGTAGTACAGAGAGATGAAGCAAGATGATGTGAAATTTCTCATCACACCACTCAAAACAGTGTGCAAATTATAATTTATTTATTTCTGGAATTTTCAATTCAATATTTTTCACACCTCAGTTGACTGAAGGTAATTGAAACTGTGAAAAGGGATAAGTAAGGAGTAACAGACAAATACAGTAAAAATGATAAATAATAAAGACTTGTTCATAACTTTTTTTTTTGAGACGAGTCTCACTCTGTTGCCAGGCTGGAGTGCAGTGCTGTGATCTTGGCTCACTGCAACCTCCACCTCCCGGGTTCAAACGATTCTCCTGCCTCAGCCTTCCCAGTAGCTGGGACTACACAGGCGCATGCCACCATGCCCAGCTAATTTTTGCATTTTTAGTAGAGACAGGGTTTCACCACGCTGGGCAGGATGGTCTTGATCTCTTGACCTCGTGATCCACCCGCTTCGGCCTCCCAAAGTGCTTGGGAGGACAGACATGAGCCACCGCGCCTGGCCTATTTTGAACTCTTTATAAGACAGCTGATGTAGAGCAAAAGGAGTAACAACAAATTGTGAGTTTTGTAACAGATGTTAAAAAAAAATAAATAAGTGATAAAAATAGCACGAAACCAAAAGGGTAGAAGTATATAGCTACAAGGTTCTTACACTATATGTAAACTAGTATAATTCTGCTTGAAGGTAAACTCTGATAGACTAATGATGCTATACCGTAGTCTCTAAAACAATGCAATGGAAAAAAAAATTATTGCAAATCAGGCAAAACTGAATCACAAAAAAGGTTCAATCAAACATACAGCAGAGAAAGAGAGAGAGAGAGAGAGAGAGAAAGGAAAGAGAAATGATGGGCAAAAAGAAAAGGATTAGCAAATGTTAAATTAAAATACAACTACACAGAGGCCAGGTGCGGTGGCTCACACTGTAATCCCAGAACTTTTGGAGGCCAAGGCAGGCAGATCAACCAAGGTCAGGAGTTCGAGACCAGCCTGGCCAACATGGTAAAACCCCATCTCTACCAAAAAATACAAAACTTAGCCACATGTGGTGGTATGCCACCTGTAGTCTCAGCTAATCAGGAGACTGAGGTGGGAGAATCCCTTGAACCCAGGAGGCAGAGGCTGCCATGAGTTGAGATCAAGCCACTGCACTCCAGCCTGGGAGACAGAGCAAGACCCTGTCTCAATAATAATAATAATAACAACAACAACAACAACAACAACAACAGTATTATAGTAAAATACAACCACTCAGAGAATCATATTATATGTAAATTCTCTAAACATCCCAATTAAAAAGCAAAGATTGCAACAATGAATGAATAAACTCAAAACATGACTATACACTGCTTTAAAGAAACCTATTTTGGCTCAGCGCAGTGGCTCACACCTGTAATCTCAGCTACTGGGGAGGCTGAGGCAGGAGAATCGCTTAAACCCAGGAGGCAGAGGTTGCAGTGAGCCCAAATCATGCCATTGCACTCCAGCCTGGGCAACAAGAGTGAAACCCCCTCAAAACAAGCAAGCAAGCAAACAAACAAACAAAAAAGAAGCCTATTTTAAGTTAATTTAACTTCAGGCCAGGCGTGGTGGCTTGCACCTGGAATCCCAGCACTTTAGGAGGCCAAGACAGGTGGATTCAGGAGTTCAGGAGTTCAGGACCAGCCTGGCCAACATGGTGAAACCCCATCTCTACTAAAAATACAAAAGTTAGCCAGGCGTGGTGGTGCACACCTGCAATCACAGCTACTTGGAAGTCTGAGGCAGAATCACTTGAACCTGGGAGGCAGAGGTTGCAGTGAGCTGAGATCATGCTACTGCACTCCAGCCTGGGTGACAGAGTCAGACTCTATCTCAAAAAAAAAAAAAAAAAAAAGAAAGAAAGAAAAAAGAAATATATTTTAAATATAGAGGCACAAGGAAAGTATAAGCATGGGAAAAGAAACATCAAGCTAAAGCTAATCAAAAGAAAGCTAAATTCACCATATTAATATCAGCCAGTAGATTTCACAACAAAGAGTATTAACAAAATACAGTGGCGTACTCATCAAGAAGATACAAAAATCCTAATTGTTTCTGCACCTGCTCACAGTAATTGACAGAACAAACAGGCAAAAAACAAGTAAAGACATAGACAACTTAATATAAATCAACTTGACCTAATGGACATTTACAGAAAAACTCCACACAACTACAATACACATTCATTCTTTTAAAAAACACACAGAGCCAGGCGCGATGGCTCACGCCTGTAATCCCAGCACTTTGGGAGGTTGAGGGGGTGGATCATGAGGTCAAGAGATCGAGACCATCCTGACCAACATGGTGAAACCCTGTCCCTACTAAAAATACAAAAATTAGCTGGGTGAGTCCCAGCTACTCGGGAGGCTGAGACAGGAGAATCACTTGAACCTGGGAGGCGGAGGGTGCAGTGAGCTGAGATCGCGCCACTGCACCCCAGCCTGGGGACAGAGGGAGGCTCCTTCTCCCCCCCCCCCAAAAAAAAACCCACACAGAATATTTAACAAGATAATCCATGTTCTGCATCAAAAAAGTATCAATAAACTTAAAAGGAATGATATAATACAAAAATATTAAATTAGAAATCAGTAACAAAGTGAATATCCAAATATTTCTAAACTAAATAACACACTTTTAAGTAACTCATAGGTCAAAGAAGAAAAGGAAAACCACAAAGCATTTTTTTAAACTAAATAAAAATGAAAACATGACATATCAAAATTCATAAAGCCCTACTTAAAAGGGAAGTTTATATCGTTAAATGCCAATACTAGGAATTCTGGTTTCTCGTTGAGCATACGAGGAGAGAGAAGTCTTTGCTCTACCCTAAAATAAATACAAAGCTCAACAAACTGAAAATCACCAACTCTTATATAAGTAAATTGAGAGGTCACAGGGCAAACTGCTAAACAAAAAATTGGGGCTCATACCTGTAATTTCAGCACTTTGGGAGGCGGAGGCAGGCGGATCACAAGGTCAGGAGATCGAGACCATCCTGGCCAATAAGGTGAAACCCCATCTCTACTAAAAATATAAAAAAATTAGCCAGGCGTGGTGGAAGGCGCCTATAGTCCCAGATACTCAGGAGGCTAAGGCAGGAAAATGGTGTGAACCTGGGAGGTGGAGCTTGCAGTGAGCTGAGATCCTGCCACTGCACTCCAGCCTGGGTGACAGAGCGAGATTCCGTCTCAAAAAAATTAGCTGGGCGTGGTGGCACATGCCTGTAATCCCAGCTACTTGGAAAGCTGAGGCAGGAGAATCACTTGAACCCAGGAAGCGGAGGTTGCAGTGAGCCGAGATCGTGCCATTGCTCTCAAGAGTGAAACTCAGTCTCGGGAAAAAAAAAAAAAACATGGCACATTGGCACATGTATACCTATGTAACAAACCTGCACGTTGTGCACATGTACCCTAGAACTTCAAGTATAATTCAGAAAACAAAACAAAAAAAACCAGAAAGACAAATCAATGCACAGAGAGACTTACAACTTACCTAAGCAAATCCAGCAGCTGAAACCTCTGCAGGAACCAGTCCCAGGGAAAGAAAAACTATTTTAATTGATAAACTGCTAGAGGCAGTGTGGACAAGGCTGAAAAAGAAAACCTCCAGGGGTACCCGGTCTTGGGGACCCTCACACTTTTGTGAATTTTACCTCTAGGACCTCTAGCTGGCCCGCAGAGTGAATACCGGAGAAAGAGTCCCCAGAGATCCCTCCAATAAAGGGGAAAAGGAACCATTTTGAAATAACCAGAGCTTTGTTTTCCTAACAAGGCCTGCTTTCAGGAGAAACCATTTAACGAGAATCTAACCTGTGGAGGTTTTTGTCAGAACCTAACTAACCTAGGGAAGGAAAATGTACAACTTCAGGCGACTCTAACCATCATCCTGTTCCACTTGTGGGAGAAAAAAATAACTAAGAAGCCCCTATGCAGTTCACATTCCAGGGGTAGAGGTTCACCTAAAGACTAAAAATTATAGAAGTATAAGATGCCTCTTGTTCCCCACAATTTACTAGTGTGTTACTAAAGGTCTACTTATAGTGCAGTTCCTTTTGCCAGGACATAATGTTCAACATGAAACAACAACACAAAAGGTAAAAAATGCAGTTTAAACAAAGTAAAAAACCATCAGAAACTAAGTCAGACATGGTAGGAATGTTGGAATTATGAGACCAAGAATTTTTAAAATCTATGACTAATATGATAAGGAATTTAATGGAAAAGGCAGACAACATGCAAGAACATATGCATAATGAAAGCAAATCAGAAATGCCAGAGATCAAAAACAAACAGAAATGAAGAATGTCTTTCAGGGTATCAGAAGAGTGGGACACAACTCAAGAAAAAAATCTCTAAGCTTGAGGATATGACAATGAAAACTTCCAAAATTGAAACGGAAAGAGAAAAAAAGACTAGAAAACAAAAGCAAACAAAATATCCATGAATGCTGGGATGTATACAAAAGGCATAACATAGTTAAAACAGAAATACAAGGAGGAGAAGAAAGGAGAAGCAATATTTGAAATCGTAACATCCAGAAACTTCCCCTCGAACAAATGGCAGTAGCCAAACCAGCTATCAAAGAAACTTAGAGGACGCCAAGCAAGATAAATGTGAAAAAGGAGGGGGAAAGGGAAGTACACTCCCACGCTCCAAGGTTAAAATCCATGAAGGAAGCCAGAGGAAAACACCTTACCTACACAGGCACAAGTCTAAGAATTATATCTGAATTTGCCTCAGAAAACATGTGATCAAGGAGAGAGTGAAATAAGACACTTAAAGTGTGATGAGAGGGTGAAAAAAAAAAGACAAGAAAATTCAATCATATAAAATAATAAAAACCACAAAAGCTGTGAATGACAAAACAGTAACAAAATTTAAAATGAAAATTGGTAATAAATATGGTAGATATTAACCCAATTATATCAATAGTCACCTTAAATGGCAATGGTCTAAATACCCCAATTAAAAAATAAAGATTGTCACAGATCCAAAACCAAGCAGCAACTATATGTTGTCTAGAGGAAACCTACTTTAAATATAAAGACACGTAGAGTTTAAAGGAAACAGTGCTCGCTTCGGCAGCACATATACAAAAATTAGAATGATACAGAGAAGATTAGTATGGCCCCTGTGCAAGGGTGACATGCAAATTCGTGAAGTGTTCCATATAAAAATAAATAAAAAGGAAATGGAGAAAGATATACTATGCTAATGCTGATTTTTAAAAAAGCAGAAATACTATATTAATTATGAACAGAACAGACCCAAGAGCAAAGAAAGTGATCAGGTCTAAAGAGAGTAATTACGTAAGATAAAGGTGTTGATACTTCAAAAAGACATAACAATCCTTAATGTGTATGTGACTAACAAAAGTGGTCAAAATATATGAAGCAAAAACTGATAGAAATTGATATCGCAGCCAGAAATTAACAGATACACTAGTGAGAAAATCAGTTAAGGACACAGTTGAGCTGAACAGTACTATCAATCAACTGTATGTAATTGACATCTGTAGACTACTTCATCCAACAACAGCAAATGACACATTCTTCTATTCTCCAGCTTACATGGAACGTTAACCAAGATGGACCACATTCGAGACCATAAAACACACCTTAACAAATTTTAAAGAACAGAAATCATACAGTGCCTTGCTCTCTCAGACCACAATGAAATTAAACCAGAAATCAATACCAGAAAGGTGGCCATAAATCCAAAAATACATGGAGATTAAACAAGACACTTCTAAATAACATATAAGTAAAAGAAGAAATATAAAGAGAAATTTAAAAATATTTGGAACTGAATGAAAATAAAATATAAAAATTTGTGAGATGCTGGGAAAGCAGCATTTACAGAGGAATTTATCGCACTGAATGTATGTATTAGAAAAGAAGAAAGATAGAACAATCATCTTTTTTTTTTTTTTTTTTGAGACACAGTTTTGCTCTTGTCACCCAAGCTAGAGTGCAATGACGCTGTCTTGGCTCACAGCACCCTCCACCTCCTGGGTTCAAGTGATTCCCTGCCTCAGCCTCCTGAGTAGCTGGGATTACAGGCGTCTGCCACCATACCCAGCTAATTTTTGTATTTTTAGTAGCTACGGGGCTTCAGACCATGTTGGCCAGGCTGGTCTCAAACTCCTGACCTCAGGGGATCCACCACACCAGGTTGTTTTGTGTGTGCGTGTGTGTGTGTTTTGAGATGGAGTCTTGCTCTGTAACCCGGGCTAGAGTGCAGTGGTGAGGTCTCGGGTCACCGCAACCTCCGCCTCTCGGGTTCAAGCGCTTCTCCTGCCTCAGCCTCCCGAGTAGCTGGGACTACGGGCCTGTGCCACCATGCCTGGCTAATTTTTGTATTTTTAGTAGAGAAAGGGTTTCTCCATGTTGGCCAGGCTGGTCTGGAACTCCTGATCTCAAGTGATCCGCCTGCCTCAGCCTCCTAAAGTGCTGGGATACAGGCGTGAGCCACTGCGCCTGGCCTTAATCTTCAGAATAGAAAAAGAAGAGCCAATTAAGCCCAATGTAAGCAAAGAAATAAAAATTAAAGTGGCCAGGCGTGGTGGCTCATGCCTGTAATCCCAGCACTTTGCGGGGTCAAGCGGGGGCAAATGGCTTAAGCCCAGGAGTTCAACACCAGCCTAGGAAACATGCGAAACTTATCTCTACAAAAAATTACAAGAAAAGATTAGATGGGCATGGTGGTGTGCACCTCTAGTCTCAGTTAATCAGGAGGCTGAGGTGGGAGGATGCTTGAGCCTGGGAGGTCAAGGCTGCAATGAGCCACTGCACTCCAGCCTGGACAACAGAGCAAGACTGTCTTGAAAAATGTTCAGGCAAGGTTGCAGAATACAAAATAAACAGAAATTTCAACAGGATTTTTATACACTAGCAAAGAACAATCAGCACTGTGGTAACCTTCAAAGAAATTAATAGGTAGTTTGTTCAAACCTATTGGGGTCTAACATGGATGGGCTGAAGAAGAGAAACAAAAAGGGCAAGAATAAGGCCGAGCATTGTGGCTCACCTGTAATCCCAGCACTTTGGGAGGCCAAGGAGGGTGGATCACCTGAGCTCAGGAGTTCGAGGCCAGCCTGGCCAACATGGTTAAACCTTATTTTGACTAAAAATACAAAAATCAGCCAGGTGTGGTGGTCGGCGCCTATAATTCCAGCTACTTGGGAGGGTGAGGCAGGAGAATCCTTTGAACCCGGAACGCAGAGCCTGCAGTGACCTGGGATCATACCACTGCACTCCAACCTTGCCAACAAAGCAAGACTCCGTCTCAAAAAAAAAAAGTGCAAGAGTAAGAAGAGCAAAGTAGCACAGTGAAAGGCACCAACTTTCCTGCTTTCACCAACGAACCACTGAATTGCTATTTTTCCTTTGGTTTTTACGTGTTGCCTCAAATCTAGGTTTCTGTTTCTCCATAGTAACTTTTTTTATAGTCATTCTGGAGAGAAGAAGGGCGGCAATGTTCACATGTTAGTTGTAATAAGAAGCCAGTTTCTTTTAGATTTGGTTAACCGGTCTAGGCTTCATGACTATATACTCCTGAATTATAGTTTTAAAAGCTTATAAAAGAAAACACAAAAAAATTCATAAACTAAATTTCATAAAGAACGTCTGCTCTTCAAAAGATTAAAAGGATGAAAATATAAGCCACAGAGTGAGATAAATATCTGCAATATGTGTATCTGATAAAGGACCTGCATCCAGAACACATAGTCTTACAAGAGTCAGTAATAAGAAAACAAGCCAATAAAAAAAGGCAGGTGGTGGGGAGATCTTAAAAAACACTTCACTAAAAATAAACAAATAACAAATATGAAGATATTGGCTAAGCGCAGTAGCTCATGCCTGTAATCCCAGCACTTTGGGAGGCCGAGGTGGGCGGATCACAAGGTCTGGAGATTGAGACCATCCTGGCTAACACAGCAAAACCCCGTCTCTACTAAAAAAATATACCAAAAAATTAGCCGGGTGTGGTGGCGGGTGCCTGTAGTCCCAGTTACTTGGGAAGCTGAGGCAGGAGGATGGCGTGAACCCGGGAAGCGGAGGTTGCCGTGAGCCAAGATCGCACCACTGCACTTCAGCCTGGGTGACAGAGCGAGACTCCGTCACACATACAAAAAAAACATATATACCTACCATGGTGAGTCACACCTACCATGTGGCCCAACCATTCCACTCCTTGGTATTCATGCAAGAGAAATAAAAACACTTATCTTGTAGGATTTATACAATATTCATAGCAGCTTTATTTGTAACAGCCCAAAACTGAAAACAACCTGAATGCCCATCAATTGTTGCATGGATAAGCAAATTATAGTACATCCATTCACAGAATTGTAGTTAGCCAAAAACTCAACTATTAAAACATACAACAAGAACAAATCTTAAAATAATTATGCTGAAAGAAGCCAGACAGAAAAAGCACACATACTATATTTTCCATTGTTTAACATTATAGAAAATTCAAACTAATTTAAAGTGACAAAAAGCAGATCAGTAGTTACCTGGGGAGGGATGTGAAGACAGGGAGGAGATTAAAAGAAGTCACAAGGAAACTCTTGCCTGTGATTGTGGTTATAGTTTCACTAATGTGTACATATGTCAAAATGTTATCAATGTTTCTATTTTAAATACGTGCAACATTTCATGTATAATATATTTATGATACATTAGACTTTTGAATGCCTTATGGCCCTAAGATTGTGTGTGTGTGTGTTTCCTTCAAAATTAAATTTACTTTTTAAAAAAGCTTAACTTTCAAACATAATTGTGTTGTGTTGTAAAATACAAGAACAGAACAAAGAGATAAAGTGACTTAATAAACAAATATTAAATCTCCACTTGGATTTCATTATAACTTTAAAGTTCTGAAGATTTCTTTAAAAGATGATCCTTAAAGAAACATTAAAATTTTTAAATTACACATAAAAATTAACTTTTACCAAAAATTTTCTTCTGAAAGTCTTTAAAAATCAGTACAAAATTTAACAGCTAATTGAAAAAATTTACTTAAAATTAGGTTCTCCTTTATCCTCTTTTAAAAATGTTGCAAAGAGAAAGAAACAAAAACCTGATCATGTATCTCTGGTGCACGAAAAACTTCCTTAAAACAAACAAAAACTGTACTTTAAAAGCTAAATTACCTCAAAATTCAAACAACTAAAATTGTGAGCTATTTATAATGACGCTCAGAAATAACTAAGTCTTCTAATAATAATAAAAGGTAATGTGTTAAAGATTGCTTTTAACAAGGTGTGATGTTCAATTTTGTCAATTTAAAAAGAGAACTGTGGCTTATAAGCATCTACGAATTTCTTTACCAAAATAACATTGACAGCAAGCAAATCTCTATTTCGTCAAGAACGAAGACTTTCTCCCTTTTTTTTTTGAGACAGAGTCTCGCTCTGTCACCTGGTCTGGTGTGCAGTGGTGCCATCTTGGCTCACTGCAACCTCGGCCTCCTGGGTTTAAGCAATTCCCCTGCCTCAGCCTCCCGAGTAGCTGGGATTATAAGCATGNAACTTTTACCAAAAATTTTCTTCTGAAAGTCTTTAAAATCAGTACAAAATTTAACAGCTAATTGAAAAAATTTACTTAAAATTAGGTTCTCCTTTATCCTCTTTTAAAATGTTGCAAAGAGAAAGAAACAAAACCTGATCATGTATCTCTGGTGCACGAAAACTTCCTTAAAACAAACAAAACTGTACTTTAAAAGCTAAATTACCTCAAAATTCAAACAACTAAAATTGTGAGCTATTTATAATGACGCTCAGAAATAACTAAGTCTTCTAATAATAATAAAAGGTAATGTGTTAAAGATTGCTTTTAACAAGGTGTGATGTTCAATTTTGTCAATTTAAAAGAGAACTGTGGCTTATAAGCATCTACGAATTTCTTTACCAAAATAACATTGACAGCAAGCAAATCTCTATTTCGTCAAGAACGAAGACTTTCTCCCTTTTTTTTTTGAGACAGAGTCTCGCTCTGTCACCTGGTCTGGTGTGCAGTGGTGCCATCTTGGCTCACTGCAACCTCGGCCTCCTGGGTTTAAGCAATTCCCCTGCCTCAGCCTCCCGAGTAGCTGGGATTATAAGCATGCGTCACCATGCCCAGCTAATTTTTTGTGTTTTTAGTAGAGACAGGGTTTTATTACGTTGACCAGGCTGGTCTCAAACTCCTGGCCTCAAGTGGTCCACCTACCTCGGCCTCTCAAAGTGCTGAAATTATAGGCGTGAGCTACCCCAACCTGGCATCTCCCCTTTTTTTCCTTGGCAATATCCTCTTCTACCATGGGAAGAAGGAAACCAGTTTGAAGTGCTTAGAAATACTATAAATTGGGGAAATCAGGGGAGTAACCACACCTCCCTAAAAACATAAGCTGTCTCTACTTGTTTTGTCATATTAAAGGACTCCTTATATCAAGTTCCTGCAGACACGGAAGCCCATGTGTTCCATCTAATTATCTTTTACCTAAGAACTGAAATCCCCCAATCATAGAAACAAAGAGCTATGGTTTCTGAAAAAGACACTTACACTTTTACTCCCTTTGATAACAACCTTAGTGAACAATGCTTATGTATCACCAGTGGTCCACTATCATTGTTGCCAAAGATTTGTGTGAAAATATTATACTAGCAAATTACAGTTGCAATACTTAAAAGGTGATAGTGATAACACATTAATATAACACAATATTGAAGTAGATATTTGTTGCTAATTTCTAGTTTTAAAACATTTATAGTACAAAAAGGTTAAAGGTTAGTCACAGAAAAAGTGCACTAAAAAATATAAGGCAGTATAATCTAAGTTAATAAAGAAATAAAGGAAATGGCATAAGAGATGGTAAACTAAGGTTAAAAATGTGCAAACACTACATGATACAGACATTTAAAAATTACAGTAGCGAATTAAAGTTCCCTTGACTTTCAATTTACGTGTGCTCTACCACCATCAACCATGGAGTCTACACATTGTGTACACATATCAAAATATTACATATACCTCCAAAATATGTACAACTACAATGTATCAATAATTTTTAAAAATCCATACAGTCTAGAAGGAGCCCTAAAGATCTGGGTAAAACAGCCTTTCTTTCCCTGACCTATCCCTATCTTTCAATCAAGAAAAGAGTATGGTGAACCAACAGTAAAATGACACCCTTCCCCCAAAAGGAACCTATGACTGAAGTCTTCTACCAGCCATCAGGATCAAGGAGGAGCCCATACTACCTCTCCATCCAACCTCTTCAAACACTCAAGGCCTCATCTTATTTGCCTGAAGTCTACTAGGGTCAATCTGATAATGACTTTCTCGTGTTTTTATGTCAGTCATCAAAGGACTCCAGCTCCATCCTCACCTGCCTCATCCCCACACAGTTGTGAACCTCCCCTATTATGTCCACACCTGCCACCCCTCCCCGTCAACAGCTGAAAGCCTTCCACTGTGCTCTGAGAACAAGGTGCAATGTACCCCATCCTTTTCTCTGAACATCTCTTCTGATTCTTGTTCCAACAAAAACGCAGATCGACCTTGAAACCCACTGTTTAATCTGTAGCTATCTCAATGTTACTTTGCTCCCGCAGCTCTTGTATCACTGGGTATGGAAATGAGGTAGGTTTCCTCATTCCTCAGTGTTAATTCTACAACTCTCTAAAACCTTCCAGCAAAAAATTCTCATGTCACCAGACATTAGCAACCATTAGGTCTCATCATTAGGGTAGGATACAGCAAACTACAGGCCCTCTAGTCATCCACCTGTTTTTGTATAGCTCAACAGCTAAGAATGATTTTAATATGTTTAAATGGCTTTTTTAAAAAATCAAAAGAAGACTATTTCATGACACATGAAAATTATATGAAATTTAAGTTCCAGTGTCCATAAACAAAGTTTTGCTGGAACACTGCCACATTCGCTTGTTTACAAAGTGTCTATGGCTACTCTGTTCTACAGTAGCAAAGGTCTGAGTACTAAAAAGAGCCAGTATGGCCTACAAACCCTAAAATATTTAGTATTCAGCCCCTGGCTGAAAAAGTTTGCCAACCACTGCCTTAGGACCTACATTACTGTCAGTCTTCAACACTACTGTTATTTTACTTCTTAGAGAATTCAATATACATCTAGACAATCTTTTATAACCTCCAGTCTTTCTGTTCCTTGACAGCCTCTCTTCCAATGATCTTCTCTTCTGCCCCACATCAGCCCCTCATGACCTGATCACATCCTACATTCTGATATGATTAAATAATCTCAAACCCTCGATAATTTCCATTTTATACATCATACTCTTAAATACCACTTCATATTTCTAATTCACTCTTTACTACTTCAACAATCTTTGGGGTCTTACTGAGTTGCCAGGCTGGTCTCAAACTCAATCAGTCCTCCTGCCTCAGCCTCCCAAAGTACTGAGATTACAGGCATGAGCCACTGTGCGCAGCCTTCAACAATCCTTTAATTTCACCAGAAACCATTAACCAGTATATACTATCCCTCATCTATTGTCCTCATTTCCCTACCCATTGGGTTTAAATATAATGATCCATCATTATAACCCCCCTGGCATTTACCCTCACTCATTCGCTATATTCAGATGGTAAAATAACAACCTGACCAAATCCTACTCTGTGCCCACATCCATAGAGATGGGCAAGAACAGAGAAAAACAAAAAGCTGTGTAAATCTGCCTCACCTTTAAGTCTTGACCATGAACCTCAGGTGGAACATTGTGACTACCCAGAAATCATAGTAAACATCGTGGCAATTTTCTTTTGCATTATTATAGTTAACTATCTCATGCCTTTTTTTCTTCGCTCAAATCTAATACTCCTCCAATCATCACAACTAAAAGCATTGCTTTTTACTGAAAAAACTCTGGATTTATCAAAAGATATTTTCCCCAAAATCCCATCCCTTCTCATATTCTAGGGGACATCACTGTAGCAATATTCCTGTCTATTATTTCATTACTCCTCCTCTCTATTGAATCATTCCTATTAGTGTACCTAACATCCTATTATTTACGTTATTTTAAAAACACCTTTCATTATCTCCACTTCCCTATTCTTCTGCTCCTCTTCATAGCAAAGCTCCTCATTTATACACACAGTCTGACTTTTCTATCCTATCCTCTCTATAAAGCACTCCACTCAGGCTTGTGCCTCAATCAGTACTTTAAAACTGTTTAAGGTCAGTAATGACCTCCAAATGACTAAATCAAAGGGCTAGTCCTTAATACATGACACAGTTCACTTATCCCCACCTTTCTTTAACTTGGCTTCCAGCACACCACATCCTCTTCGTTTTCTTCCAAACTCTGGCCTCTTCTCAGTCTCCTTTGTCGGTTGTACCTCCTCTTCCAGACCTTTCGACACAGGAGGTCCTGGGCCTCCTAAGGCCTATTCTCTTTTCTACCTGCACTCACTTCTCCCTTAGTGGTATCATTCAGTCTTGTGATTTTAAATAACTCCATATGCATACAATTCCCACATTTAATATTCAAAGTTGAGACCTCTTTTCTAAATACCAGACTAGGTATTCAGCTGGCTAGTCAGTATATCTACTTAGATGTCTAATATTAATAGATATATCTCAACCCCAACATATCTGTGGAAGGCAGGACAGCACCCCTCAATCAAGATGTCCACATTCTAATCCCTGAAACCTGTGAATATGTTATATTACATGGCAAAAGGGGCTTTCCAGATGTAATTAAACTTATGGATTTTAAAATAAGGACGTTATCTTGGACTTTTCAGGTAGACCCAATCTAATCACATGAGTTTAAATGGAGAACTTTCTCCAACTAAAAGCAAAAGAGATGCAAAAAAAAATTCCAAGTGTAAGAGGAATTCAACAAGCCATTGCTACCTATGAGATGGAGGGGATCATGTGACACATGGCACAAGGAAACAAAGAGAGGCTCTAGAAGCCAAGGGCTGACCCCCACCTGACAGGCAGCAAAGAAATGGGCACCTCAATCCTACAACCAACCACAAGGAACCGAATTTTGCCAATAACCTGACCAAGCATATAAGCAGATTCATTCTGCCAATAACCTGACCAACGGTAGAAACAGATTCTTGCAGATAAGAACCCAGACCATCCAACACCTTGATTTTGGCCTTGAGAGACCCTAATTAGAGGAAATAGCTGAGTCCACCCACACTTCCGGCCTACAAGACGACAACTAGTAAGTTTACGTTGTTTTAAACTGGTATATTGTAGTAATTTCATCTGCAATAGAAAACTAAAACCGTATCCCAAACTGAATTCCTTTCTTTCGCCTCAACCTGGTATGCCCCCTCCCCTCCGCCCCTCTTTCCTGTCTTTGTTAACAGTAACTCTGTATCTTCTAGTGATCTGACCCAAAGTCTTTGTAATCATCCATGGATCCTCTCTTTTTCATATGCCTCTAACTTACCTGTAAGAAAATCATGTGGGCTCAACCTTTGTTTTCAGAATCTGATCACCTATCACTACCTCTATTGTTACCGCCATCTCTCTCTGGATGACTAAATACCTTGCTAATGGCCTCCCTGCTTCCATTCTGACTTTCCATAGCCTGTCCAAAACAAAGCAGCCAGAGGTCCTTTCAAAATAAGTCAGACTACATCTCAATTCAGAAACCCCCAATAGCTCACTTTTTGAGCAAACTAAACACAAAGTCCTCACACTGGTTTATACAGCTTTGCATAACGGGCCCCTCAGCCTAGACTCATCTCCTACTGCATTTCCCGACTTGCTTATTCTGTTCCAGTCTCCCTCTGTTTTCATATTAACCACGAGATAATAATCCTAATAATACTTAATAATTACTAATTCTCACTATGAACCAAAAACTGTTCTAATTGCTTTACATGTAGTCTATCATTCAATTTCACTAATAATTTCCCCCGCTTTACAAATGATAAAATTGAGTTACACCAAGGTTAATTAACCTAAAGACTCAATCAGTAAGTGGCGAGGCCAGAATTCAAAATCTCAGGTGAATGAAGTCCACCCACAGCCAAAATTATCTGTCTCATTGACGGTTCCCACTTGTTATCCTTACTTAACAACAGGCTTTGGAGACAAGCACAGAATAAACAGAAGGTAGAATAAGGTAAGAAATGAGAATTCAGGCTAGGAACAGTGGCTCTCGCCTGTAATCCCAGCACTTCAGGAGGCCGAGGCCGGCAGATCACGAGGTCAGGAGATCGAGACCATCATGGCTAACATAGTAAAACCCCGTTTCTACTAAAAATACAAAAAATTAGCCAGGCACGGCAGCACGCGCCTATAGTCCCAGCTACTCAGGAGTCTGAGGCAGGAGAATCACTTGAACCAGGGAAGTAAAGGTTGCAGTGAGCTGAGATTGTGCCACAGTACTCCAGCCTGGGTGACAAAGTGAGACTCTGTCTCAAAAAAAAAAAAAAAGAGAGAGAGAGAGAGAAATGAGAATTCTAGGCCAGGCACGGTGGCTCATGCCTGTAATCCTAGTATTTTGGGAGTGCTGAGGCAGGTGGATCACCTGAGGTCAGGAGTTCAAGACCAGCCTGCCCAACATGGTGAAACCCCGTCACTACTAAAAATACAAAAAATCAGCTGGGCATGGTGGTGGGTGCCTGTAATCCCAGCTACTTGGGAGACTGAGGCAGGAGAATCGCTTGAACCCAGGAGGCGGAAGTCGCAGTGAGCCAAGATCGTGCCACTGTACTCCAGCCTGGGCAGTAAGAGCGAAACTCCGTCTCCCCCCCAAAAAAAAGAAAAAAAAGAAATGAGAATTCTAAGTGCCTGATATGTGGTTGAAAAGCTGGGAAAAGTTAGGGAATGAAAACAGTTTTTAGAGGTGAAAATCAGCAAAATACTTACTTATTACATAAAACAAAATAAGATTCTTAAAACTTACTTTTTCTGTAGTAACAGTCAGGGATGGAACCAATGCAGGTGATGGTTCTGGCTGCTTTTTGTGTTTTTGTTTGTGTTTGTCCTTCTCTTTATATTTCTAAAAACGAATATAAGTAAAATCCAATTTAAATGTGAACTATAACCCCATATATGCAATAATTTTTTTATAACTAGTAATTTAAAATATTAACAAATACTTCTATCAAAAATCACTTTCTCTGATCATTGTGTTGTTTTACAAACAAGTAATACTAGTGTGAGTTTCTTTTTAAGTAAGTTCAGCTCTTTTATTCTTGATCAGTCTAAAATAATACTAATAAACAACTGAAGTCTGTAATTATTTGCCACATTTACATTCAGCAAAATATACACTTTTTCTTCTTAAAAACACCAAATACGGCTGGGCACGGTGGCTCACACCTGTAATCCCGGCACTTTGGGATGCTGAAGTGGGCGGATCACAAGGTCAGGAGTTCGAGACCAGCCTGACCAACACGGTAAAACCCCATCTCTACTAAAAATACAAAAATTAGCCAGGCATGATGGCGAGCGCCTGTAATCCCAGCTACTCAGGACACTAAGGCAGGAGAATCGCTTGAACCCAGGAGGCAGAGGTTGTGGTGAGCCGAGATCGTGCCACTGCACCCGAGCCTGGGCAACAGTGTGAGATTCCGTCTCAACAACAACAACAAAAAAACCACCAAATATTTTTGTGAACAATTAAAAATAGCACTTTAAAGTTTACATAGCACTTCACATCTGAACAGTACCAGATTTTTCTCTACCATGAGAATTTCTCCAGAAACTAGAGGCACAGAAACTCCAGCAAAAAATTCTTTCCTGGGTTTACTCAAAAAATAGATGAATTAGTTATCTCTAACAACAACAACAAAAAAATTAGATAAAGTTAGGGTGTGCTCTAAAGTGCTAAAACTGATGAGCTAAATATAAAAAGGAATTCAATAAAATAAAAAATTAATTACATATTGGACGTCCAACTTAATGTCAGATAATTTTAACCAAAATGTTCTGTTGTGTGAATCACTAACTACTGTAGAGTTATACAGGTTAGAGTACAAATCGCCCTAGACTGAGCTATAGGATTCAGCTCTTAATCCTACCCCTTAATTCCCAAAAATTCTGAGAATATAACCGAAAGTCCCAAATCTGAAGAGAGGCAGTTTTATGTGTTCTTACCTACTAAACTACTTTTTCTGCCTAAAGAGTAGTATTAGCTTCAGGGGAGAAACAGGAAAAACTGAAGGTGAGAGGAGGAAAAGTGAAGAGGTGCTAACTGGAAGTAAAGTATCAAGGCTAAGAACTAATTACATAAAATCCTAGGGGGCCCAGTGTAGTGGCTCTCCTCTGTAATTCCAGTGCTTTGGGAGGCCTAGGTGAGAGAATCACTTGAGGCCAGGGAGTTAGACATCAGCCTGGGCAACATAATGAGAACCCACCTCCACAAAAGCACAAAAATGAGTTGGTGTGGTGGTGCAAATTTGTAGTCTTAGCTACTGGGAGGTTGAGGCGGAGGACCCAGGAGGTGGAGGCTGCAATGAGCCATGATCATGCCACTGCACTCCAGCTTGTGGGACAGACAAAAAAACTTTTTTTGTCTCAAAAAGTTACAACTAAAATAAAAAATAAAACAGAATCCTAGGGTATTCCCCATAAGACTAAGATACACCCGAACACCTGAGATATAGAACCTGGTGCAAAACATTTAATAACGTACTGTGTTAAAAAAGGGAGCCCGGCCTGGAGTTATACCAAAAAGTGCATACTGCCCTAAGCCAAGCTCTTTATACTGCACCCCTCCTCCCAAGCTTTTATACTGTACCCCTCCCATTCCCACAGGCTTCAGAAAAATGCAAAATACATAGCCCTTAAACCATCGTCTCAAAAATGAGGAGAAAATTTTCAAAAAATTACCGAAATTATAATGGAATAAGTGTCAAAAGTGAGTCTCCCAAGCATAAACAACATTTTTAAAATTGTATGGCAAAGAAACTACAGGCAAAAAAAAATACAAAGAGTCTAACGTGCATGAGATAGCCAAAAATCACAACCTAGAAGCATACAGAACTGAGCATGAAGATATTTCTCAAAACTGTCCGCATGCCAAATAAAAAATATAACATGAGTTCAAACAAAGCTCAAGAATGAGATAAAATAGAAAAAGGTAAGAAGGGAGATAACCAAAGTAATAAATTTAAGACTAAAACAATATCATTACAGAATAAGCAAATAAAATAGAAACAGCAAGGAAAAGAATACGCATTGCCGAAAATGTTTAAAGTGTTAAAAGAAAGGTTTGAAATAATCACAGTAATGCAAATTTTAAAAACGGTATTAAAGCAGGCAGACAGCATCTGATAGGTATAAAAAACAGAGATAATCAAACATAAGGATAACATGTGTCCCTCAAGCAGATAATTCAATGAGTGGGGAACAGAAGGTATATTCAAACATAAAATTCCATAAAATGAAAATGGAAAAAAAAAAATTCTGAACAATTCTGTTACAGATTGTGCAGCACCAAGACTTACTGTAGTTAAACTTAGCAGAATACAGGGAGAGGGAGGTGTCGTTAGTCATCTCCACAGCAATATTCCAGGACCATTACGTTTTTAGGAGAAATAAAATGTGACCCAACAATATTATATACAGCCAAGATACAGTTCAAAAATTAAGGCAAAAGAAAATGCCCTCCATTATGAAAGAAATCAGAGAACACAAGTCCTAACAACTTATTCTTGAAAAAAGTTAATAAAATTCAGCCAATTTAAGAGGTACAATGAACTTACTGAAGAAGCTGTGGTAAAAAGACTAATAGTGAGCAGCTAACAAATTCAAATACAAAACAAATACCTACACAACTATGAGGATTATGTTTACATAAAAGAAAGTCGCTACCTGAAAAAATACAAATGTCTTCAAAAACAAAACCCTGGCAGGGTGTGGTGGCTCACACCTGTAATCCCAGTACTTTGGAAGGCCGAGGTGGGCAGATTACTTGAGGTCAGGAGTTCGAGATCAGCCTGGTCAACATGGTAAAATCCCGTCTCCACTAAAAATACAGAAATTAGCTGGGCATGGTGGCATGTGCCTTTAGTCCCAGCTACATGAGAGGCTGAGGCAGGAGATCGTTTCAACTGGAGAGGCAGAGGTTGCAGTGAGCCGAGATCGTACCACTGCACTCCAGCCTAGGTGACAGAGTGAGACTCTGTCTCAAAAAAATAAATAATAAACAAATAAAAATTAAAACAAATAACCTGGATAGCAGGAAAAGCAAAATGACTACAGGGATACCAGCAGCCTTCACTGTAGGAGCTCAATATGAAATCTGACACATGTAATTAAAACAAAACATGAGTCTGCCAAACAGTGACTAGACATAAACCTCTTTCTTGCTGACAAAGTCCTGATTGCTTAAGAAAATTCACGATCACCTTCTCATGTCCTCATAAAAGTGTATCTATTCCCCAGCCTAGAGGCAAACATGGAAGAGTCCAAGGCAATTAAGAGGAATTTTAAAACACCATTCTCTTTAGCCACTGACTGCTTTAGACCTGGAATAGGTTTCAATCAGGAAAATAAAACAGAAGTTAAAATTTTCTTTTTTTGAGAGAGAGAGAGAATCTTGCTCTACTGGCCAGGCTGGAGTGCAGTAGCACAATCTTGGCTCACTGCAACCTCCGTTTCCCAGACTCAAGCAATTCTCCTGCCTCATCCTCCCAAGTAGCTGGGATTACAGGCACGTGCCACCATGCCCGGCTAATTTTTGTATTTTTAGTCAAGACGGGGTTTCACTATGTTGGCCAGGCTGGTCTTAAACTCCTGACCGCAGGTAATCTGCCCACCTCAGCCTCCTGAAGTTCTGGGATTACAGGCGTGAGCCACCGCGCCCGGCTGCTGCTGCTTTTTTTTTTTTTTAAATGGAGTTTCGCTCTTGTAGCCCAGGCTGGAGTGCAACAGCACGATTTCAGCTCACTGCAACCTTCGCCTCCAGGTTCAAGTCATTCTCCTGCCTCAGCCTCCAGAGTAGCTGGGATTACAGGCGTCCGCCACCACGCCCGGCTAATTTTTTTTTTATTTTTCGTAGAGATTGGGTTTCACCATGTTGGCTAGGCTGGTCTCGAACTCCTGGCCTCAAGTGATCTGCCCGCCTCGGCCTCCCAAAGTGCTGGGATTACAGGGTGAGCCACTGCACCAGGCCAGATGCTGAAATTTTCTAGCTGTTCTCCTCATTCTTAAAGGTATTCCCTTCCTGCCTTTAGATGCTCAAGTGTTAGACCATGATCCTCAGAACAACTGCAGTGACCTGGCAACCATGACTACAAGTCAAGAAAATCACAAAAAAGTCAACAATGCTCTGCTACAGCTGAATTGGCTATTGTTAAATTAACCAATCTTAGAAAAGCCTAGCATCTGAACCTTCATGAAGTAATAAATTTCGAATTGCTTTAGCCACTCTGATTTGAGTATTCCATCACTTAGAGCTAAAAGCTCCCCAACTAGAAAGACAGTCTTAACTCTTCAACGTCGTTTGCTTTTGTAATTTCTATTATTAAACATAAAGGTATGTTTGAGGAAATAGTATTTATTGTGGTAAGGGGGAAAAAGTTTTTTTGATCTCATTCTTCCACCCAGGTTGGAGTGCAGTGGTACGATCATAGCTCACTACAGCCTCAAACTCCAGGCTCAAGGCATCCTCCAACCTCAGCCTCCAGAGTAGCTGTGATGACAGGCACACACCACACATTCAGCTAAATTTTGTTGTTGTTGTTTTTGTACAAGAAGGGTTTCTTTTCCCTCTATACAGTCAAGTAAATCTGCCTTCGGTGTTTAAAACATCAGTAGGTTTCACTCAATTTAATAATTTTTCTCTATCCTTTTTATGTATGTATGTATGTATGTATGTATGTATGTATGTCTCTATGCATAGAAAAAATCTGTGATATGTACTTAGTAGTAAGTGATGGCTATTTCTCAATGGTGAGATATGGAGTGGGATTTTGTTTTTTAACTTTCATTTTTTAAATGCTCTGTCTTCTGTCATTCTCTGTAATTACATACAAAGTAACAAGAATGGGCGAAAACGAGGTAGAGACAGCCTATTCGCCAAACTCATTTCTTTTTATTTGGCATGTAACTAGACATTTCCCGGCTTCCTTTGCAGTTACATGTGGCCATTGCACTGGGTTCCAATCAGAGCAATCTGAAAGAAAATGATGTGTGTCACCTCTAGGCCTGGTCCTTAGTAGCCCCAAATTTCTAGTATCCACACTGGTTACATAGATAACTGTTACATATATAACAAAAATAAGCATTAAAGCCATAGAGGCAGCATTTTAAAGAAGGCAGTCACAAGATGGAAGAAACCTAAGCTTGTGATTCACAGCTTGGAAGAATGCTGTCTGTCCATCAAGGACACCTCTTTTGAACTTAGCTGTGAATCAAAAACATTGTGTAAAGTCAATCATAATTTGAAAATCATTCTTGTGGCAGGAAACCATACTGTATGAGTCTTTCCTATTTCTGCATGTCTTCTGAGTTAGGCTAATGGCAGCCCATTATTCTGGACTATCTTTTCAAGGTTGCTCATATAGTGAATAGCCTCAGAAGACAGAAAGCAAAGATCAGCTATGCTTACTGTCTACTACAAAAGATTCAGTGCCCTAAGCTCAGGGCTCCTCTCCTGTAATGCAACACACAGCATGAACAGATTTTATTTGGCCCTCTTTGCAGTGCCCTACGGGAAATGGCCAAAAATTACTGATACTCTGGTTACAATTATTGCTCTAAGTAATAAGTTGTCTATCTCTTGACCCAGAAGTTGCATCTCTTAATTAGATACTTTACAAGTAAGGTCAAATGACAGACTTCTGTGATATTATGATATATACATATACATATATATACATACATACACACACATATATATACACACACACACACATATATATGTATACATATATTGGTTTTGTTCACAGTCCCTGAGTCACAACTCCCATAGTCTTTGTTACTTTTTAAGTAACTGAAAAAACGGGCGTAACTTTTGTTAAAGTATTTGGCCTTTTGTCCTTGGTTCCTGATGCAGCTTCAGAACAGCATCAGAGTAACAAAGGTGAAAGAACAGTCCTTTATTATAATGGGGTGCTTTAGGCCTCAGAAAACAGAATCTCTCTCGGACCCTTCCTGCCCTCCTTTTTCTCCCCAAGACAGGCCATAAAATTAAAATATGCTCTAAACTTCTCCTACTTTTCTATAATGGAGCTGGACACAAAGAAATTCTCTGACCTACCCTGTCTGATTGTGGGTCATAAAACCCCCATTTCAGAAAGGGTTCTGCCCCAATACCCAGAAGAAAATAATGTTGCACAGAGAGGCCAAGAAGCGTTATGAACATACAGGCCTGCCTGGGTTTCCCTACTCAGTCTATTAGTGTTAGATCATACCTTTGTTCAAGCACATTTCTATACAGGTGTCCAAGCTTCAATCATGCCTATCCAGTGAACTCTGTATAAAAGGCCCAAGAGGATGGGGAAGCTCTGCCTCCCTACCCCCTGACATACCTCACACTATTCATCTATTCATCTGTATACTTTTGCAATATCCTTTATAATAAACCAGTAAACATAAGTAAGGGTTTCCCTGAGTTCTGTGAGCCACTCTAGCAAATTAATCCAACCCAAGGAGGGGGCTGTGGGAACCCCAAGTCATAGCCAGGGGGACAGAAGCACCTGGGGCTGAGAATCAGTTTCAAAAGTGAGACTCAGTCCTATGGGACTGAGTTCCCAACCTGTGTAATCTGATGCCATCTCCAGGTAGACAGCTTCCAAACTGAACAGAATTAGAGGATACGCGGCTGATGTCTGCTGCAAAACTGATAGCTTACTTGTTGGTGGGGAGAAATCGCTCTACATTTATGGGTCACAGAAGCATTCTGTATTGTGAGACTACAGCTGAAGAAACTTTTTTCTACTCCACCTCTTTTATAGTTCTTCACAGTTTGGTGATGAGAGAATATGATGCTGTTAGGGGCATGGCTATTCGGAAGAGGAAAATTAAAGGCCTCACAGGCCAATTAATGGGATCTGAGCAAAGTCAAAAACTGAAAAATTATACGGTCAACTAGGCAGTTAATGGGTCTTCATTTTATTGCCTGAATAATGAAGAGAAACTGAAGAGGTGGCTGCAGGCTAAGCACCAGAAACTATGTTTAAAGAGAGCTGCCCCAGGATGCTCTGCTGGCAGCCAGCCTACTCTGGTTAGGTAGACAGGACTTCCTCACCAGTTTGGCAGTCAGCTTCATTTCTACCCCACTGTAACAATTAGGTGACCTCAGTGCTTTAAGAAGAAAAATAATTAGAGATGGGGATGTGTACTCCCTATCCCCAAGAGGCCTCAATGGCCACATGCACTCATCCAAGCATGCTAAAAGGAATTTGAGGAAAGGAAAAGATATGATTTTTTTTTTTTTTTTTTTTTTTTT
>NW_016804580.1:5945071-5962464 GCF_001698545.2 Rhinopithecus bieti | reverse complement strand
TTTTTAGTAGAGACGGGGTTTCACCATGTTAGCCAGGATGGTCTCGATCTCCTGACCTCGTGATCCACCCGTCTCGGCCTCCCAAAGTGCTGGGATTAAAGGCTTGAGCCACCGCGCCCGGCCGATATGATTTATTTATTTATTTATTTATTTATTTATTTATTTATTTATTTTTTGAGGCGGAGTCTCGCTCTGTCGCCCGGACTGGAGTGCAGTGGCCAGATCTCAGCTCACTGCAAGCTCCGCCTCCCAGGTTTAAGCCATTCTCCTGCCTCAGCCTCCCGAGTAGCTGGGACTACAGGCGCCCGCCACCTCGCCCGGCTAGTTTTCGTATTTTAGTAGAGACGGGGTTTCACCATGTTAGCCAGGATGGTCTCGATCTCCTGACCTCGTGATCCACCCGTCTCGGCCTCCCAAAGTGCTGGGATTACAGGCTTGAGCCACCGCGCCCGGCTATTTTTTTAAATAGAGATGGGGTCTCACGCTCCTGGGCTCAAGCAGTCCTCCCACCTCGGCCTCTCAAAATGTTGGGAATACAGGCATAAGCCACTGTGCCCAGCCAGAAAACACAAATTTTTAAGACTGTGTTGGATACAGGCACCCAGATCACTATCCTACCCAGGATTCAGTTGGCAGGATTCTCAGCGGGTAAGGAAGCTAACATGACTTTGTAGGTGGGGTCTCCGGGCAATTAAACTGTATATTCATTATTGCCTGGATATCTGAAGTATAGTATAAGAGAAAATGATATAACAGAAGTCAACAAATTACGACACCTAAGCTAAGAGTAATGTTGCATCTTTAAAATATTCCTTAGCACCCCCGCCCTCCCCCCAAAAAAGAAGAATATATGATAGAGACTAAATGCGGTCCACAAAGTCCAAAAACATTTACTATCTGGTCCTTTAGAGGAAAAGTTTGCCATTCCCTGTATTATATGTTTATCTTTACCCATCCATAAGTGCAAAAGGTATTCCCCCAATCAAGAAGAGCAACACGTAGAAATACTAATGAGACATATAAATCACTCTCCGAACCATGTCTCTTTCCTGGGTGGTTCAACAGAAACAGCATAGGATTCCAGAAGGACAAAGGGAAGCCACAGCTTTGATAAAGGACTCAAAGGTTCCAGGGGTAGGAAAAAATACAATACCTCAACACAAAAGCCCTACAAGGCCAGTGAAAAAAGGCTAATAAGAGCTGGAAGCTAACAGTGAATTAGTGCCAAGTGAGTTTAGTTATTGCTCTTATAGCCCCAGCTGTTACAGACTAAATCCACTACATAGACTGATGGTACTTGGTAGGCTGTTCTGGACATTTCTAATGCCTCTTTGCCATAACATTCATGCCCAAGGATCAAGATCAGTTTACATCCATGTGTCAAAGTCTCCAATATGTCTGAAGTGCTTTCCCAGAGGGGTGACCTAAACTCCCTTGCCACTTGCCACAGATAAGTATGTCGGGACTCAGTACCTCTATCCTATGACTGCCAAAGCTCTCACTATTGGCTGTTAAATTAGAAGCCTCAGTCTCAATAGCTCTGTAACGTTATCTCCTCTGTCAGCACAGCTGGTGGAAAAACTGCAATAAAAATCAAAGACCTGCTCAACAAGTTTCTGCAAAGTATAGAAACAGATTTACAACACCAAATTCCTCTGGAAGTCAAGGAAAAGCTTTGGTCTCTTCAGACTCCCACCATCCAAAAGCAGGCTGAACACCTTACTGAACTCTTTCAATAACAGGGGCTCTATGATGGTCACTTCAACATTCTGCTTATCCTTTAAAAGTCAGCTATCCTGCAAATACGCATCATATGAGAGTAGCCCAAAACCAACACACTGTGTTGGAAGCTAGGCAGCAAGATGAAGCACATTTTCTACCTTTGGAATCCCACAGTCCTCGTTATGCTTTTAAACTACACGTTTCTATGAATTATGATTTTGCCAACTGAATCCTCTGGCAAAAAATCCTCCATCCACAGGCGCCCACCGGAGATTTGGACTTGATGCTCCAATGACATGGCTATTAAGTGCATTCCATTTTCAAAAGAAGCTATTAGCTTGCTACAGAGTTCTTATTGAAACTGAACCCACGAAGGCCTTTTGAGGAAGGAAGAAAAAAGAAATGATGGCTTTCCAGGACTTCAGCAAACATTTCTTACTCCATTAGTACCTCCTGATTGTGTTTCCTATTCCTAATTGCCTATAAATATATACACAACTACCATATTATAATCAATGCAACTAAAATTAGTTAAGTACTCACAAGCTGTCAACAACACTACCTTTCTTCTATTACCTCACACCTGACATTCAGGATTTTTTTTAAAAAGCTACTAAAAATACAAAAATTAGCCAACGTGGTAGCACATGCCTGTAGTCCCAGCTACTTGGGAGTCTGAGGCAGGAGAATGGCTTGAACCCAGGAGGCAGAGGTTGCAGTGAGCTGAGATCATGCCATTGCACTCCGGCTTGGGCAACAAGAGCGAAACTCCGTCTCAAAAAAAAAAAAAGAAAAAAAAAGAAAAGAAAGATGATATTAGGCATTGTACAAGAACATTAAAACATAAAAAATATAGATTGGCTTTGAGACATGATACAGTCTGACAGTAAGACATATACATATATAAAGACAGTATAAAAGTGAAATGAAAATAGAAGAAAATCATGGGCCGATCACAGTGGCTCAAGCCTAGAATCTCAACACTGGTAGGCCAAGGTGGGAGGAGGATAGCTTGAGCCCAGGAGCTCAAGACCAGCCTAGGCAACATAGGGAGACTCCGTCTCTACAAAAAATGTAAAAACTTAGCCAGGCAGTGGTGGTGTATGCCTGTGCTCCCAGCTACTCCAGAGGCTGAGGGGGGAGTATTGCTTTAGTGCAGGAGGTTGAAGCTGCAGTGAGCCCTCATCATGCCCCTGCAATCCAGTTTAGGTGACAGAGTGAGACTCTGTCTCAAAAACAACAACAACAACAAAATCCATGCAAAAAAGAGAGATACAGTATGAGTCATATAAGTCAAAGGAAGTCTAGCTTCACCAGAAAGGCAAGGCTAGGTTAAGTGCTGAATTTGGGTACAAGAGGAGCAAGAAAAGAGTAAAACGAAGAGAGCTATGATTTGACAGAAGAGGAGTAAACAGAGCAATGTAAAAAAAAAAAAAAAAAAAGCCAGGTGCAGTGGCTCACGCTTGTAATCCCAGTACTTTGGGGAGCCCAGGCGGGCGATCACCCAGCTACTTGGGAGGCTGAGGCAGGTGAGTATCTTGAACCCAGGCGGCGGAGGTTGCAGTGAGCCAAAATTGCACCACTGCACTCTAGACTGGGAGACGAGCAAAACCACATCTCAAAAACAAAAAAAAACAGCAAGAGAAAATGGTGGCAGCAACATAGTTTCTCATCCTTTCTGAATCCCAAACATAAAAACAAAGCAAAAAACCTATAATCCCAGCACTTTGGGAGGCCAAGGTGGGCAGATCACTTGAGGTCAGGAGTTCGAGACCAGCCTGGCCAACATGGTGAAATCCCATCTCTACTAAAAATACAAAAATTAGCCAGGTGACATGGCATGCACCTGTAATCCCAGCTACTGAGGAGGCTGAGGTAAGAGAATTGCTTGAACCCAGGAGGCAGAGGGTGCAGCGAGCCGACTCTGCGCCACTGCACTCCAGCCTGGGCAACAGAGTGAAATTCTGTCTCAAAAAAACAAACAAACAAAGCAAATAGATAATAAAACCAAAAACTCGTGGAATAACACAACAAAACTGAGTGTAAAAGCATCACCATCAACCCCAAAATACAAGCAGGTAAGGAAAAGAGTTACAAGGCCCACATGGTAAAAGCATTCATGAGGAAAAAGGAAGCGACAAGAAAACCACTAAATATTTAGTCAACAGTACTTACTGGAAAGCATTGAGAGCCAATTTGAGAAAGGCAGCTGAAACCAGGAAGAGTTCTGCACTGGCCAATAACAGGTAAGCGCATGGGGCACACAGTAAGGACTTGTATGACCTCTCAAACTGCTGAAGGGTCCATTCTAGGACAGAGATACACTCCAAGTAGATAGGCTACCTCCACTAAAAGAAACCAGCATTAGAAAATGAGCTGATTCAGGGTCTGGGGCAGAAAAGAAGACAAGATAAGCCTACAGTATCTGTTTTACTAGAAATTAAGGAAATGCTTATAAACTGTTGAAAATTTTCAAAAGGGCACAGTTGCCAAGTTGAAGGACTCCCATTGGCCAAATGTGGGACAATCTGAGCATTAAGATGAATAATAATAGGAATTACATAACACAGTGAACTTAAAAAAATAAACTTGAGTCTACTTGATAATGGAGAGATTAGTCAATGGATGGATGTTTGGATGGACAGATGAAGTTCTTCATAATCAAAGCATGCCAGAAAATAAATATGGAAGCATTGATAGAAACAGAAAATCATCACATTATTACCACCATAGTTATAACAGATTCAGGCAAAGATCATCAACAGATATATCAAATACACTGCATGAGACTATTGGGGAACAGAAATTTCAAAGCCTCAAGTAACATCTCACAGGGAAACAAAAGCTTCACAGTAGATCTGACAGACAACACCTTAACCAAGTGATCAAACTTAGTACCACGGATGATGGGATAAAATAATATCATGTGTCCCTTGATATAATACACTGAGAACAAGACATCATCAATGTGATATTTCCATCAAATATGCTTAACATGAATCTTTTCAGGAGGAAACAAATCAGACAAATCCCAGCTGAGGAACATTCTGCAAAACAACTAGTCTAAACTTAAGAAAATGTCAATGTCATGAAAGGCAGAAAATCCTGGTAACTATTTTATTTTCTGAGACTGAATCTCGCTGTGTCACCCAGGCTGGACTGCAGTGGTGTGATCTCGGCTCACTGAAACCTCCGCCTCCTGGGTTCAAGTGATTCTCCTACCTTAGCCTCCCAAGTAGCTGGGATTACAGGCATGAGCCATGTCACTTGGCTAATTTTTGTATTTTTAGTAGAGATGGGGTTTCTCCATATTGACCAGGCTGGTCTCGAACTCCTGACCTCAAGTGGTCCACTCACCTCGGCTTCCCAAAGTGCAGGGACTATTTTAGATTAAAGGAGACTAAAGAGACAACAACTAAATACAACGTTTGATACTTGACTCCTGCATCAATTTCTTCTTAAACTGGCTACCAATTAGGACATTACCCGAACAATGAGGTGCTTGGATATGGATTATATGTTAATAGTATTAATGTTACATTTCCTAAGATAATTACATTGTGGCTATGTAGAATCAACTTCTTAGGTGGTAACATGCCTGTGTGGAGAAAAAGTGTCACAATGTGAAAAACTAATTCTCAAATAAATCCGTAATAATTTTTTGAGACATGGTCTCTGTCATCCAGGCTGGAGGGCAGTGGCACAATCTCACTCAGCTTTTGCAGACTCGACTTCCTGGGCTCAAGCAATCCTCCCATCTCAGTCTCCTAAGTAGCAGGGACTATTACAAGTGCATGCCACCATGCCCAGCTAATTTTTGTATTTTTTGTAGACATAGCTTCTCGCTATGTTGCCCAGGCTGGTCTCCAACTTTTAGACCCGCCTTGGCCTCCCAAACAGCTGGGATTACATGCATGAGCCACCATGCCTGGCCTAAAAATCTCCTAACCAAAACTGGGAATATACTATGTATCTTTCACTTATATTAAAAACATCTTTGCAGTTCATTAGTCTTTTAAATCATGATTTTAAATCATAAATGTTACAATAATAATGTTGGTTAATACTAAGATGCTCCTGTGTTTTCTGTCTAAACAATCAAGTTTTCAGTTAATATGTGCCAGGACATTTTACATGTACTAACTACTTTAATTTTAACAACTCTATGAGGTAAGCACTAAAATCAACTTGATGCAGATGAAGAAACTGAGACATAACATAATGCCCCATTTTACAGATATGCCATAATTTATTCATCTGTTATGGGCAATTTACATGATTTCTAAATGTGAGCTACTACAGTGATGAACAATCATATACACATCTTTTAACTTTATATGCAACACCTGAAAGAGTTAAAAGGAACTCTAAGTTCTCTGACATGCCATATTTAATAGATCCTAAGATATTTATTTATTTAAATAAATCTCTAAAATCAGGTTATGTATTATAATATTGCTGTGTCATAGTTTACTTGGCATGATTTTTTTCTTTCTTAGTGGCACATAAAATGAAGGTGCATCCTACAATCAGTAGCAGATTATATACCTCAGTTAAATGGCTTTTCAGATAAATCAGACCTATCGACTATTAACACACTCACTGCTTATAGCTACATTTCTGAAAAAATACACAAGAGAAGCTATAGAAAGGAGCAGAAAAGTTTTTAAAAATAAACTGGATTCTACTGGTGTTATGCCCCCAAAATACAAAACTTAAACTGTTCAATATTGATTGTGACTCTCCAGATTTTTAAACTCTGTTTTCCCAAGAATTAAGCATGGAGTCTTGAATTCAGTAGATGTTTTGTAAACATCTATCAAATCTAATTAAACTTTCATGTCCCTATTCTTTATCTATAAAACTGGAAATGAAAACTAGAAATGGAAGTGCCACAGGTGATAAATACATTTAAAAAGTTTATATTATTAATGGAAAACAACTGGCTATTATTACTTCATCTCCATGATGCTATAATTAGATAGCTGGAATACAATTCTAAACACCTAAATGAATTAGACCTGAGTCTTTGTATTACATCTCAGCCTTCCAAGTTGCAAAAAATAACTCTATTAAATAAAGTTAATCCTCAGCCAATTCAGTTTGTCATAAAATTCTATTTCATGGACATGCCATTTAATTGATGCACACTATTACTGTTTGTCTTCAACATCTGAATTCAAGCTACATTTCAAAAAGGCTATTCACATCTACTTTCACTTTTTATCTTCTTTTAACAAGTTATTTATCCCTTCTAAGCAAGGAGGTCTTTAACATTTCTTCTCCCAAATACTACTCAGTTAAATAATAACTTCCTGGAACAGAACAGAGGATTGATAAGGCATACTCTGTATTAGCATTCTTTTGAGGACATGTGAAAACTTCACCATTGTACTAAAACAAACAAAAAACACCCTTGAAGTTGTAATATAGATTTATCTTTCAAAGGGGATATGATTATTATTACCTCTGATATCATTTGGCTCTGTGTCCTCACCGAAATCTCATGTTGAACTGTAATCTGCAAGTGTCAGGGGAGGGACCTGATGGTGGGGTGATTGAATAATGGGGGCAGACCTTCCCCCCTGCTGCTCTCCTGATAAGAGTTCTCACCAGATCTAGTTGTTTGAAAGTATGTAGCACTTTCAAACTTTCCCTCTTCATTTTCTCTCTTCTTTTCCACCATGGTAAAGATGTGTTTATTTCCCCTTTGCCTTCTGACATGATTGTGAGTTTCCTGAGGCCTCCTGGCCATGCTTCCTGTACAGCCTGCAGAACTGTGGGTCAATTAAACCTCTTTTCTTCCTAAATTACTCATTCTCAGGGTAGTTCTTTACAGCAGTGTGAGAATGGACTAATACAGCCTCCAAGTAAAGGCAGAAAGACGTATTTAAAAAAAAAAATCCATGGACTTTGTAATCAGACATAGTTCATTTTAAATCCCAGCTCTATCATTTATTAATAAGTATCTCTTTATCTCTTCTTTTTGTCTGCCCATTACTTTTCTTTAGGTAACTCTTTCCTACTGCATGTGATCTTGGTAAGACCTTCAACCACAGTATCCCGATACCCCTGGACCACAAGAGTGGGTGTGCCAGCGAGTTAAGGCCAACTGTATGAACAACTCACAAAGTCCTCAAATATTCTCAATTTCAACGGCTTTCATTCAGACTCTCCTTCAGTATGCCTAAAACCACATTTCAGTGTCAAAAACTACGAAGAGTCTTACTGTACTTGTAAAGTGACAAGTTACTTGTCTTGTACTTATCTTACTCTACTTGTAAAGTGACAAGTTAGTCTACCACAGTTTCATGGATGTAGGCAGAAGATGACACAAGACTCCTGCAATGGACACAGAGGACTTTAATACTCATGGCAATAGCAAAAGCCAGACTGTTAGCATTTGCCTAAATTCCCCCTTCTGACAGGGTGACCTGGGGCCAGATGACATGTATACACACAGTGGAATGAATTACAAGAGAAATTTGAATGACAGTGCCTCCATTTTCCAAGGCTGTTTGCTTGCTATATAAACAACCTTGAAAAGAACAAAAGCTGTCAGGGCTGACACTCACAAAATGTGTATAAATGTCAGAACCACGGAGAACTGTCTTCCAACACCTGGAAGCTGCCATCACTCAACATATCCCAATTGTTTAAGGATCATTAAATCACAATGATCTACTCTTTCTTCATAACCCTGCAATTAATTCACACTCTTACTATACTTATTCTTGAACCTCACTGAGTCCTCTAAGCCCATGCTCCAACATCTCCTACAACTCTATGTTCCAGCCCTTCCCTATTCCCTAGTTCCACTACATCTATTAACCCACCTCAATCTCATGATCCATTATTTTATACACTTTTGAAAATAACACACTTGGCCTCCTTATTTGTATACCCAATCTGCCTAGCAGTATCTCTGACAGGGTTCTACCTACATCTACTTTTCTTTGCTCTATTATCCAGGTGACCTAGTTATTCACCTACATGCTTCTCTTCTTTCTTCCCCACCAAAACAGAAGAAGACACAGTATCCTTTCTCCTGCCTACTCCTTTTGTCTTCAAATCTAAGATTCTTTTTAATTTTTTGTTTTAAGAGATGAGGTCTCACTCTGTTGTCCAGGCTGGAATGCAATGGCATGATCATAGCTCACTGCAGCCTTTAACTCCTGAGCTCAAGAGATACTCCCACATCAGCCCTCCAGCAGCTGGGACTACAGATGCAAGCCCAGCAAATCTGAGATTCTTTATTTTTTATTTTTTATTTTTTTTGAGACTGAGTCTCGCTCTGTTGCCCGGGCTGGAGTGCAGTGGCCGGATCTCAGCTCACTGCAAGCTCTGCTTCCTGGGTTTACGCCATTCTCCTGCCTCAGCCTCCCAAGTAGCTGGGACTACAGGCGCCCACCACCTCGCCCGGCTAGTTTTTTGTATTTTTTAGTAGAGACGGGGTTTCACCGTGTTAGCCAGGATGGTATCGATCTCCTGACCTCATGATCCGCCCGTCTCGGCCTCCCAAAGTGCTGGGATTACAGGCTTGAGCCACCGTGCCCAGCCAAATCTGAGATTCTTAAGAGTTAAGTACTCTCACTATCTGTACTTCCTCACACCCACTTTATCTACCAATAAATATACTGAAACTCTACACTGAAACTCCTCTTCAACGACTTCCTTTGTGCTAAAACCAAAGGACATAACATTTATCCTTATACTACTCAAACTACTCTTTTATTTCCTCTGTAGACTCCACCCCTCCCCGCTACTGAGAATGATACAATTAGAAAATTACCTTTTGTCAACTATTATTTATTTCAGGCTAGACTCATCAGTGAATGCTAAAACTTGTGGGTAAAAATTCAGTAAGAAACAGGATACGTGCCCAAATCTCAGGGTGTGGTAGACAGTCTCCATGCCCCCAATGATCTTTGCACCTATGCAGTGCCTACCCATACTGAACAGGTTTACCTATGCATCCAATAGAGAGTAAAAATAACAGTATTTTTTTTTGTTAAATCCAAGTGATTAAAATGACAAATGTTATGTTATGTATTCTTACCTCAAAAAAACCTTTTAAAAAAATAAATAAAACACATTCAGCCAGAAAAAGAAAATGATACTGTGTGACTTCCGAGGCCAGGCCATAAAACACATGGCAGCTTTTGCCTTGCTCTTGGATCAGTCACTATGGGAAAAGTTAGGTGCCATGTCACATGGCACTCAAAAGTCCCTAAGAAACAATACATGCAGCAAAAAAACAGGCAGCCACCAAATTGTCAATCATGTGAATAAGTCATCTTAGAGAATATCCTCCAGCAGCTGGGTGTGGTAGCTCCTGTAACCCCAGCACTTTGGGAGGCCAAGATGGGCAATCACCTGAGGTCAGGAGTTGGAGACCAGCCTGGCCAGCATGGTGAAATCCCACCTCCACTAAAAATACAAAATTTAGCCGGGCGTGGTGGTACCACCTGTAGTCCCAGCTAAGGGGGAAGCTGAGGCAGGAGAATCGCTTGAACTTGGGAGCGAAGGTGACAGTGAGCCAAGATCATGTCACCTCACTCCAGCCTGGGAGATACAGCGAGACATCGTGTTTAAAAAAAGGGGGGGGGGGGGCAGGGCACAGTGGCTCATGCCTGTATTCCCAGCACTTTGGGAGGCCAAGGCAGGCAGATCACCTGAGGTCAGGTGTTCAAAACCAGCCTGGCCAACATGGCGAAACCCCATCTCTACTAAAAGATACAAAAATTAGCTGGGTGTCATGGTGAAAGCCTGTAATCCCAGCTATTTAGGAGTCTGAGGCAGGAGAATTGCTTGAACCTGGGAGGTTGAGACTGTAGTGAGTCTGAGCCAAGATTGCACTCCTGCACTCCAGCCTGGGTGACAGAGCTAGACTCCGTCTCAAAAAAAAAAAAACAACAACAACAACAAAAAAACGAGAGTATCCTTCAACTTTAGTCTGGCCTTTAAATGACTATAATCCAAGCCAACAACGTGAAGGCAATCTGATAATAGACTCTGGGGTAGAAACACCCACTAAATCCAAATTCCTGACCCACAGAAGCTGTGAGACTATAAATGTTTATTGCAGTTTTAAGCCAGTATATTTTAGGGTAAATTACTGTGCTACAATAGTTAACTAACACAGATTTACAGATTACTCCTGGGTATATGTTACCAGGAGAGGGGTGTTCCCATACAGTAAAACTTGAAAATGCAGGCGCTGCTTGGAATCAGGTAGTAGACAGAAGCTGACAGGACTTGCAGTAGAGTATCAGCGAAAGCTTGATGAGCAATGAAGACACTGTCACTAGAAACTTCATGGTCCTTAGGAGGCTGCTACTAAGGGCTTAAATGAAAGTGAGAAAAAGGTAACTGAAAATTGGAAGAAGCTGAATACTTCATAATTAGTAACTGAAAGTTTAGGCACAACATTGCCTGTGGTAACATGAAAAATAGAAAATGTATTTAACGAGTTGCATAATTTAACATGGAGTTTTCTAGGTATTCTGTGGAAGATGCAGTCTAACTCCTTCTTACTGTTTATAGTAAAAAGCAGGAGTACAGAAATAAGCTAATGGAAAGACTATTGACAAAAAAAGAACCAAGACTTGCTGGTTTTAAAAATTCCCAGTCTCTCCAGATAGCAAACAAAGCTAAAATCAAAGAATGGCTCCCAGAGAAAATCTAGGCCACTGTTAGAAAACAGCTGTATGAAGATCAAAACAAGAGTGTAACTGTAAACTCCTTTGTTAAGACCTAAGAAAGACAGAAAGCAATACCTCAGATATCCTGAAATAGGACTTTAAGAGATGTCAAGGTCATAAAAAACAATGAATGAGGACATATTCCAAACTGGGAAATACTGAATAGACATGACAGCTAAATGCAACTTGTGATCTTGGATTGGATCCTGGACCTGGAAGAGTAAAAGGCTTCCCCCTTTGGTGTAGATGACATCAGCGGGTGCAATCTGAATATGATCTGTAGATTAGATAATAATCTGTAATAATATTAATTTATTGATTTTGATCACTATACTTTGTTTAGGAAATTCCCTTTAATTAAAACTATACACTTATAGTACTTGGGTTAAAGAGGCATTGTATTTGTAATTTACCCTGCAATGGTTCAAAAAGATTCTATAGAGAGTAGAGGAGAAAGAGAGCCAGCAAAAGAGGGTGGAGGGAAGGACATGGTAACATTAATATGGTAAAATGTTCACATTTTTGGAATGAGTGAGTAGTATAGCATTATTATTTGTAGTATTTTTGCAACTTTAACTTTGAAATTATTGAAAAACGAAAAGTTAAAAAAAGAATTAATCCTACTGGCTGCCTGGCTCAATGCCCAAGAATGAAGTCTAAAACTGCTTATAAATTCTTCATAAACTGGCCTCTTCTTAGCTAGTCTCATCTTACCATACTCTTCAGTCTCACCCAACCCACCCTCACATTCTAAACTGATGTTCCTGAAAAGACCTGTCCTCTCTTAACTCTTCACATAAATAGACTCTGAACGGTTCAACTTGAGCGCAAGATTCCAAAAGGAAACTACACAAAAAGGACAGAGGTACCAGGTAACTCTCAATGCTAGAAAACTTTTACAAAGACATAGAAAAGTCATTCCAATGATTTGACTGAGAGTTTTATTCCTTTGAGGGCCACAGAAGAAAGTAGTCTAGCTCTCTTCAAAGAGACGAGTAATCCTATTCTATGGTTTAAGTGTGGTGTGTTCCTGCCAAAACTCACGTTGAAATTTGCCAATGTGATGTACTGAGAGCTGATGGGGCCTTTAAGAGGCATGTGGGTTACGGGACTATCCTCATGAATGTATTAATGCAGCTTTCGTGAGGCTGGGTTGATTCTTGCAGGAACAGATTAGAAGGCTGCCTCTCATGTTTGGTCTCCCATTCTGCACATGTGTACCTGTTTCCCCTTCAGCTTCTTTGCCATGTAAACATAAGAATCAGACTTGGAAGGTAGCATGCACACATGATTTCTAGTAATTTTCAAAGTGCCTTGTGCTGATTCTCATGGGCCTAGCCATCTGCCCCAGCTCTGCCCTGGATTGATAGCTGTTATCGATCTTGATGAAAGAGCAATTGATGCTCTCAGCGAATTTAATGAAGAAGCTCTGTCTGTACTACAGCAGTTCAAGGAAAGTGACTTATCACATGTTCAGAACAAAAGTGCATTTTTATGTGGAGTTTAGAAGACCTATAGGCAGAGAGAAAACAGGGGAGCTAGGTGCAAGAGTCCACAAAGGGACCTGATGAAGCAAAGATCAAGGCCTTGCTTGAGAGAACTGGTTATACTCTGAATGTAACCACAGGAGAGAGGAAGTATGGTGGGCCTCCATCAAACAGTGTGTACTCTGGCGTGCAACGTGGAATTGGAACAAAGGTGTTTATAGGTAAAATACCAAGAGATTTATATGAGGATGAGTTGGTGCCCCTTTTTGAGAAGGCCAGTACCATTTGCGATCTATGTCTTATGATAGATCCACTGTCTGGTCAGAATAGAGGGTATGCATTTATCACTTTCTGTGGAAAGGAAGCTGCACAGGAAGCTGTGAAACTGTGACAGCTATGAAATTCGCCCTTTGGTAAACAACATGGAGTACGCACTTCTGTGGCAAACAACAGACTTTTTGTTGGATCCATTCTGAAGAATAACACTAAAGAAAATATTCTGGAAGAATTCAGTAAAGTCACAGAGGGTTCGGTGGACGTTATTCTCTATCATCAACCTGATGACAAAAAGAAGAAATGGGAGTTCTGCTTCCTGGAATATGAGGATCACAAGCCAGATGCCGGCTGATGAGTGGAAAAGTAAAAGTATGGGGAAATGCAGTTACAGTTGAATGGACTGACCCTGTGAAGAACCAGATCCAGAAGTCATAGCTAAGGTAAAAGTATTGTTTGTGAGAAATTCGGGCACAGACGAAATATTGGAAAAGTCATTTTCTGAATTTGGAGAACTTCAAAGAGTAAATAAGTTGAAAAATTATGCATTTGTTCATTCTGAAGACGGAGAAGCAGTCGTTAAGGCTATGGATGAAATGAATGGCAAAGAAATAGAAGGGGAAGAACTTGAAATAGTCTTAGCCAAGCCACCAGACAAGAAAAGGAAAGAGCGCCAAGCTGCTAGACAGGCCTCCAGAAGCACTGCATGCATATGAAGATTATCACTACACCCTCCTCCTCGAATGCTGCCTCCGACTAGAGGTTGGGGGAGAGGTGGATATGGCTACCCTCCAGATCACTACGGCATGAAGATTACTATGGTTATTAATATCACAACTATCATGGAGGTTATGAAAATTCCCTATCATGGCTATGATGATGGCTATGCAGTAACAGAAAGAGGAGGAAGGGGAGGGCAGGGTGCTCTACCACCACCAAGGGGGAGAGGAGCACCACCTCCAAGAGGTAGAGCTGGCTATTAACAAAGGGGGGCACCTTTGGGACCACCAAGAGGCTCTAGGGGTGGCAGAGGAGGTCCTGCACAACAGCAGAGAGGCCGTGGCTGCGGTTCCCGTGGATCTTGGGGCAATCAGGAGGCAATGTAGGAGGCAAGAGAAGGCAGATGTTTACAACCAACCTGATTCCAACCAAGCATCATCAGACCAACTAGCAGAACTGGGTCTCTCAACCCATCGCTCAGCAGCCACTTCAGCAAGGTGGTGACTATTCTGGTAACTATGGTTACAATAATGACAACCAGGAATTTTATCAGGATACTCATGGGCAACAGTGGAAGTAGACAAGTAAGTGCTTGAAAATGATAATGGCAAGATATGACTGGCTCTAGATCTACATTCTTCAAAAAAATTTTTGCTTAACTGTTTCATCTTTAAGTAGCAATTTGCTGCCATTTGTATTGGGCTGAATAAATCACTATTGTGTATATACTCAAGTACGTTTATTTTTCCTCTTTTCATAAATGCTCTTGGACATTAGTGGGCTTACAGAGTTCCCTTATTCTGGGAGTTATAATGCTTTTATCATTTCAGGCTTCATTTTAGCTTCAAAACAAGCTGAGCACACTGTTAAGTCATGATTTTGCAGAACCTTTGCTTTTGAAGAGTTTCACTTTTTTGAATCTAGGATAAATTACATAGAAGTATGGAGTATGCTGTAAATAAAAATACAAGCTAGTGCTATGTCTTAGTAGTCTTAAGAAATTAAAGCAAACACATTTAAGTTTTCTTGTACTGAAAATAACCTATGATTGTATGTTTTGCATTTTTAGAAGTAGGTTAACTGTGTTTTTAAATTGTTATAACTTCACGCCATTTTGAAATCTGCCCTACAAAATTTGTTTGGCTTAAACGTCAAAAGCCGTGACAATTTGTTCTTTGATGTGATTGTATTTCCAATTTCTTGTTCATGTAAGATTTCAATAAAACTAAAAAATCTATTCAAAACATTACCTATTTCAAATTCAATTGTGTCCTAAAACATTATTTTATTCGTAATCCTTGCAAGGAATATTGTTTTCAAAGTATAACTGCCTATGTGAGTGATCAAATTCATGCAAAATTTCTTGTCTATTCCAACATGTATTGTGGATATTAGACTGAGGATTAGTCTAAATTCAATGCTAATTTATTCCAATTAGCACTTCATTGATTGGTGTTCTCTCATAGTCTCTTCTAATTTTGAAATTTTATCTTTTATTTTAAAAAAAGCAGGTTCATAGACTTTTGAGCATTCTTGCAGGCATTGGGATAATTTGCGTTAAAACAAAATGTGGCTGGGAAAGCAGACTGCAATCTATTTTGACCCACATTCTTTATAAGGGATAATTTGTGACTGAAGACCTTATTTGCTGGATAAGTGAATGTACAACATACAGGGAAAACTGTTAGTACTGTGGCGTCAATTGCACTGCGGACTTTAGTTTTAGTAAATCGTGATTGTGACTATCATTTCAGTTACTGGTTTAGGAATATAATTTCCTATTACTATGTAAATTTGCTTTGAGAAACATTCATGCCTTGTAAGAGAGGCTTAAAAATATCCAGTAGTAATACCTCTGACTTTCTGTTAACACCTCGTTTATTTTTATTTATCTGCTATCCCTGATGCCTATATTTTTTGTTGGCCAAGACATAACATCTATTTCCCTATTTCCTTTAGAAATTCTGATTTATTCTAATGACTTTTTTGCTTGAGAATGAGAGGAACAAAATAATCTAAGCTTTATGGTACAGAAAAGTCTGAATCACTTTCAAATTACTATTAAGTTTTCCCCTCCATCTTATTCTTACGTGGTTCTCAAATGTTTTTATAATGATAAAAATATCAGAAGCCATTGGGGAATAATTAAAATGGATACACCATTATTCTGTGTTTTGTTCCTGTTTGGTGTCTTTGTGATAGGAATATTAGATTTCAAAATCATAAGCCACTTAATTCCGTGTAATCTTGGTTAGATCATACTGGGTTTCATGGCTTCTTTTCGTTTCAAATAAGATTAATATTTACTGATGAAAGTCAATATATTTCATTTCTTTTTCGAAGTACACTCATTACGCAGTATAGTCATTTAACAGACCTTATTGATATTTTAGTTTTTTGGAAACTGATAAAGGAATTAATGGTCTGTTGTTGTATGATAGTTTTGAGTTAACATGGGTATTTCTTTGGTAAGACAGATCCAGTTGTTTTTCTTATGCCCATGTATGTAAGTAAAGACACCAAACATTCTTTAAATGCTGCTTTTAAACTTTGAAAATACAGTTTGAAGTTGTAACTATACATCTAATTAGACTTAAGTAAAACCCTGATTTTTTTCTTGGAAAGAACAAAATCTACAAATAAAATTTGAGTTGTTTGTATTTCTTAATTAGGTGTTACAAGCTACAAAGTTGTCATAAAGAATATTAAGAATGGGGATAGAAATGATTCCGAGAAAGCATAAACCCTCGCAGAAACATAAGATTAAAACTTGGGTTCCGTGTCAAAATCCTTTCCTTTAATTGCAAATTATATTTTGAATTTTAAAGTGGCCACCTCCTCCTCTGTCCTTTTCACTAATGAAAAATATATTTGCAGAGGTACCCTTTAATTTTTGGTTTAGAGGTTTTGTGGCTATTTAAAATTGTAAAACATAATCCTATAAACATTAAAACTCAAGAGCTTTTCTTCCTCCATGTCTTATAAATTAACACTGTAGCAGCATTCAGAGAAAATAGATTCAGAGCTCAACTTTTCACATAAATAAATATAACAGTGTAATATATAAACCTGAAAAATGTCAATTGAGGAAGGTCTTTATTCTAGATTGGCATTTAAAAAAAAAATAGGTACAAATTATGAGTTCTAAGGAACTTGGTTTCCTGCTCTCCTGTCTTTCCATCTTTTTTGTTCCCCAAGCTAATTGATTTGGCTTTATTTATGAGCCTGTTACAGTAAAGTGTGTGTTGGGAAATATATTGAGGTGTAGAACTATTCTTTGTATGTAGGTACCCTTGTGAGACTGATACAGATATGCTCCTCCCCATAATGGAATACTAATTTTTATTTGATCACTCATTTATAGCAGTTGCTTAAATGTATGTATTTATATGAAGGTATTTTAATTTTTAAGAGCAAAAAAGTTCTAATAAGTTTCCAGATTTCTAATAAATCCAGGTTTATTTGGTGAAAAGATAAGGAAAATGAG
>NW_016804580.1:5934863-5944285 GCF_001698545.2 Rhinopithecus bieti | reverse complement strand
AAAATGTGCTTTCAACTCACAGTATTTTCAACTTACAAAAAGTTTATCCTGACATAACTCCATGGTAAATCGAGAAGCACAATAAATGTGTATTATTTTCATACCATTGTAAAGTCTAAAAACCGTAATTCAAACCATTTCAAGTTGGGAACTGTCTGTTTCAAAAATACTAATGTCTGACTGGATTATGAGCATTACCTTTCAATGCAACACTAAAAACATGCTGGGCATATTTTCAAGACAACTGTACTGAACACAAAAATCTTAAAAGAGGGGCCAGGTGCAGTGGCTCACACCTGTAATCCCAGCACTTTGGGAGGCCGAGGTGGGCGGATCATGAGGTCAGGAGTTCGAGACCAGCCTGACTAACATGGTGAAACGCTGCATCTACTAAAAAATACAAAAATTACTGGGTGTGGTGGTGTGCACCTGTAATCCCAGCTACTCAGGAGGCTGAGGCAGGAGAATCGCTTGAACGCGGGAGGTGGAGGTTGCAGTGAGCCGAGACTGCGCCACTGCACTCCAGCCTAGGCAACAGAGTGCCAGCCTAGGCGACACTCCAGCCTAAGTGAGGAAAAAAAAAAAAAAAGCTTAAAAGAGGTAAGGAAAGAAGGATAAAAAGATAGTCTGATAGTCTGTAACACTCAATCTTTTAACTATAGTATCACTTATATCATTATAATCATCCCATATTTTTAAAGTCCTTTCCCAAATATTCCCAAGCCAAGCAAGCATGTCTAACAATAAACTAATAGTATGTTTACTTCATTTACAGTGTGCTTACTTTATAGCCGACCAGTAAATCTGTTGTTAAAACAAAATGTAAAATAGATTCAAGTTTGACAGCAAAAAAATTATGTTAAACTTATATATGCCAAAAGTAAAATCCAAATAGTATTTACATACTTCTAAATATTAAAGCTAAACAAGTTTGGCTAAACCAATGTTTTATAATCTAGCACCCATTCAATGACCACAAAAAGTTCTTAAAATACAAAATTTAATTCATTCCCAGAGCAAAAAAAGATTTATACATGCAGTCATCAGCACTATACTCACTCAACACCATACCATATTTAATAACTGTCCTTCAAATAACATGACAGGGCATATCTTAAAATAAATATGATCATATAGTAAGTGCTTTTTAAACAAGATAATATGCATGAAATGGCAGAAGACCATTAATAGTAAGGCTTCCCTCTTCACAATTCATAATGAGTCCTGCCTAAGAATCCCTAATGGATGGCTTAAAAAGCTTAAATAAACTTTCATGGTGCTAAAACTGCTAATTAAACCAACCCCGCTATTTTTTTATCAGCAATCTAATCAACAATAAACAAGACAGGCTCCTACTATCGTCACTTTATAACAAACCACCTCAAAAAGAAATCAAGATATATATGTTTACTTGCTGCTTGAGTGTGTGTATGTGTGCTTATGTGTGTGTGTGTATGTATGTATGTAGGTATGTCACCAGGCACGGTGGCTCACGCCTATAATCCCAGCACTTTGGGAGGCCAAGGCGGGCGGATCGCATGAGGCCAGGAGTTGGAGACCAGCCTGGACAACATCGTGAAACCCCGTCTCTACTAAAAATACAAATAAATTAGCCAGGCATGGTGGCATGTGCCTGTAATCCCAGCTACTAGGGAGGATGAGGCATGACAATCACTTGAACCCGAGAGGCAGAGATTGCAATAATGCAAGATCACGCCACTGTACTCCAGCCTGGGCAACAGAGCTACTAGGGAGGCTGAGACACGAGGATCATTTGAACCCAGGAGGCAGAGGTTGCCGTAACTTGAGATCACACCACTGCACTCCAGCCTGGGCGACAGGGTGGGACTGTGTCTCCAAATAAATAAATAAATGCCTAACAACGACCCTAAAGTTATAATTATTTCACTCATAATAGATAATTTACTCTCAAAACTACTTAAGTATTTTAAATGATTAACTCAAAAAAAGGCACAAACAAAGTCAAACCAAAATGTTTGTTTTCTTTTTTTTTCTTTTGAGACACAGTCTCGCTCCGTCGCCCAAGCTGGAGTGCAGAGGCACGAACGATCTCAGCTCACTGCAATCTCCGCCTCCGAGGTTCAAGCGATTCTCCTGCCTCAGCCTCCCGAGTAGCTGGGATTACAAACAACCACCACCATGCCCGGATGATTTTTTTTTTCATATTTTTAGTAGAGACACAGTTTCACCATGTTGGCCAGGCTGGTCTCAAACTCCTCCACCTCCCTCAGCCTCCCAAAGTGCTGGGCTTTACAGGCTTGAGCCACCATGCCCATCCCAAATGTTTTTAAACAATTATTTGTTGGTATTTACCAACTCATATTTACAAATATGAAAATTATACGGGATCTAAATTTTAAATACAGTCTGCAGAAATATTTCCAAAACTAGCATATACCAACTTTCTAAGAAAAATATTCTTTTCCAATTGACAATGTCCTTTTTATCTTCACTTCCTTAAAAACAATTCATAATAGATTTTTTTTAAAGAGACAGGGGTCTCACTCTGTCACCCAAGCTGGTATGCACTGGCACAATGTCAGCACCCTACAGCCTCCACTCAAGCGATCCTCTCGCCTCAGCCTCCTGGGTAGTTGGGACTACAGGCATCCACCACCATGCTCAGCTAATGGCAATATGTTCTTAAAGAACAAATTAAGTACAAATGATTTTCCAGTATTATATTTTAGTTTATTAAAAAGTATTTCCTATAAAGCAAGTAAAATGTAAGCAGGAAAACAGGCAAGTCAGAAAAGACAGATTAGTATTTAGGCAAGCTTTTAGTGTTTTAATTAAAAGACAAAATATTCTCAGACAAAAGATATGACATTTAGCCACTGGAAAAAATTAATAAACCATTAGCACCACTGAAAAAGAAAAAATAGCCAAGAATATATAGAACTTCAAAATTGTTATTATAAAGGAAAAAAGCTGATAATTACTTACAGGTGAAGTAATCAGTTAATAATATATAGCAACAAACTATTATTGCTGAAGTCACCTAAAGATTTCACAAGATGACCACAGTAACACATGCAAGAAATCTCTCTCATGCTTTCAACAAAGCTGTAATCTAAATTGTCAGTTGCAATGGGTAAAACCATATTCACAAATATGGCATTAAACCTGTCCTTTCATTAAATACTCTTTAATAGTCAAAATGTTTCTATATTTCAATGTTTCCATTTAACTATCAAGAACGTAATTTTATCAAAAGGCAAAAAAAAAAAAACTCTATTAAGTAGATGTGCTACAAATTTAGCAACAACAAATCCACTTACTTTTTTCTCTTTCTCATGATGTTTATCCTGAGAGTGAGAGGAAGAATCACTTAAACTTTGATCATATGACCTATTAGATCCCCGTTTGCTCTTTTTCTAAAAAAGAAAATATATATACATATATGTATATGTATATAAAACTTTTTAAAATAATCTTTGTGTTAGGTTTAAACCAATTCAACTATGAAGTATTTTAATGTCTACTGAAATTTTAAAAGTCTATTTCAATCTATATAATCCAGTTCAGACACCATTCATATATTATCCATTGCATTATAAAAGAAAATCTAAACATTAATGCCATATTTTGTAAATTAAAATGTGTGAAAATAGATTATCTATTTTCAAATAAAGCTACTTATATATTTTCAACATCAGCTTAAAATAAAAAGTTGCAACAAAATAGAAAATGCCCGTACTCTCAGAAAAAAGGGTGCAAGACTAGAACAGGAAAAGTAAAATCTTGAAGTGGTTCTTTATGCCACTAGGAAAAGCAGAAAGACTTTTAATCTATACTCATCAGTATTAACGTATATACAGTTTTCTAAAAATTTATCGCAGTTCAATAATAATCCCTGCACATTATATTGATATAGAAACAAATAAAGAAAAAAATTTAAAAATTAAGGAAATTGTCCAGTATTAGACTCATGCATTTTTCATAAGCATTACTTAAAAAGCATCCCATTTCTGTTTAAAACAACTTGTCCCATTGGCATAATTAAGTATGAAGGTGAGAGTTATTGAGGTGTTTAAAAGTTGGTGGTACCACATCTAATTGGTGTAAAAACTAGATAAATAATCACTATTAAAAGTTCAAATTCCAGCAAATGTAAAGATTTCAATCTTACTTTACTTAAAGACATTTTTCCCCAACTATCAAAATGGATATCATCAAGTCTATAATGAGCAATAAGAAAATTCTATTTGCACAAACTTCAAAATCCATTTTTTTATTTATATCATCTCTCATTTAGAAAATGAACATTTCACTATGCTTGTAACACCCAGGAAGAAAAATTTTCAATTTTATAATCTCAAAATGTGTTAGTGATTAAAATAAATCAAAGCATTCAGCATCAAAGGATATACAGATACACACTCTTAAGTAATTCATATACAAGAACCAAAATATTAAGAGGCCTAAGCTGCTGCTCACTTCGTAAGACAGGAGCCCCTTGTGGTATTTATTTTCAAAAGAAATAGCACCATTCACAAGGGAAATATAATAATTTAAAATCAGAAACTAAAAGAAAATAAAGAAGCCTTAAATCTTCAGTGTATGAATATCTACCACTAAAAAGAATGAGAAACAGACACCTGGGACATCTGACATACTGACCCTTCAAAGGAACATGGATACAAATATGTAACACCCAATCAAATATTACTAACTCAATCACCATGATCCTGTGTGACAGCAAACAGTGACCAAATCTAAAGAATTCCCAAAGTTGTATTTAAATAAATTTTTCTGAAGGTTTTTTAGCAAGTTACAAAAGAGCCTTACTTCAGTTTTACTATTTCCCAGTAAATAAAAATGAAAATAAATAAATGGGTAATAGTAATTAAGCAGAAAATGAGAAACAAAGTGATAATCACAAAATGTATAATTGGTGCCAAAAATCCAATTAACTAAAGGTGTTAAAAATATAAAGTTTTCTACAGATTAATTTTTTTCACTAAATGTACACCAACATTCACTATCAATATTAATATATATTCTTTTTTTTTTTTTGAGACGGAGTTTCACTCTTGTTGCCCAGGCTGGAGTGCAATGACACATCTCTGCTCACTGGAACCTCCACCTCCCGGGTTCAAGCAATTCTCCTGCCTCAGAGTCCCAAGTAGCTGGGATTACAGGCATGCACCAGCACACCCCGCTAATTTTGTATTTTTAGTAGAGACGACGTTTCTCCATGCTAGTCAGGCTGGTCTCCAATTCCCAACCTCAGGTGATCCGCCCGCCTCCGCCTCCCAAAGTGCTGGGATTACAGGTGTGAGCCACAACACCCGGCCTAATACTAATATTTATTCTAAATGAGAGTATTTAAGAATATTCACCTTTACAAATACACTGAAACAAGCAAAATCTTTTAAAATTACTATTAATAGATATTTTTACTTCCAATAAAGAACATGCTAAACACAATCTCAAGCCAAAAACTCAAAGGACAAAAGAACTGTTATATGCTTTTATAAATAAAAGTGTCATTCTATTGTTAAAACTAATCATAATCATTTCATTAAATCCAAGACACATTCTTACCGGCTTACTAAAATGGTATTGACAGTAGCCACAGTATTGGACATTATCGGCACCATTACCTTCTTCTTCACAAAGCAGTCTGGCAAACTGAGCGCTGAAAGTAAAAGCCAAGTATATTTATTGATATTCTAAAATCACAGTACCTGTATATATAAGCAAATAAAATTTACTTCCAATCATTCATGCTCTGAGAAAATACAACTCCTAAGAAAAAAAAATCAGAAAATAAAAAGCTTTATTCTAGCTGTGACCAAGTATATTTCACCCCAATGTGCAACTGATCTTTATTTAAAGTTATGTTTATGGCTTAAAACAAACTCTTCATACATCTCTATTAGGATGAAGATGTATACATGTTTTATGTCTCCAAATAGACAAGTTTAAGATCCATTCTCTTCCCCCTCAATCCCACCCCATCAGTTAACACTTTGTTTTATTTTTTCAATCTGTCACAGGTACAAACAGAAAGGCCATGCCTCTAAAGGGCTAAAGGGATGGTATTTAGCCCATGGATGCAGATTACATAACATTACAAGGAAAACATGCATTCACTCAAGACTCTAAGTGCTTTAAGTCACAGCACAATAAGCAAGATAAACATAAATTGTGCTTTTCAGTCAAAAGCAATGGAAGATATGAAAATGAAACCTAACGTTACAATTTTTTTTTTTTTTCGGAGACAGGGTTTTGTTCTGTCACCCAGGCTGGAGTGCAGTGCTGCAATGAAAGCTCACTGCAGCCTTGACCTCCTAGGCTCAGGCAATCCTCCCACCTCCGCCTCCCAAATAGCTGGGACTACAGAAGTACACCATCACACCTGGCTAATTTTGCTTTTATTTTTAGTAGAGATGAGGTGTCTTGCTATGTTGCCCTGGCTGCTCTTTAACTCCTGGGTTCAAGCAATCCTCCCACCTTGGCCTCCTAAAGTGCTGGTATTACAGGCATAGCCATGCACCCAGCTAATATTCTTTTTTTCTTTTTTTTTTTCTTTTTTTTTTGAGATGGAGTCTCATTCTGTTCAGTGGCACGATCTCAGCTCACCGCAACCTCAGCCTCCCAGGCTCAAGCAATTCTCCCACCTCAGCCTCCCGAGTAGCTGGGATTATAGGAGCGCTTCACCACGCCTGGCTAATTTTTTTGTATTTTTAGTAGAGATGGGGTTTCACCATGTTGCCCAGGGTGGCTCCGAACTCCTGAGCTCAGGCAATCTGCCCACCTCGGTCTCCCAAAGTGCTGGGATTACAGGAATAAGCCACCGTGCCTGGAATATTCATTTTTAAAAACAAAACGCTGAAGTTTCTAATCACCATCGTTTCAATTTGACCTTTCACACTTTTAACATTCCAAAATTATATTAGTATACAGATGTCATACCCCAAAAACTACTTTCATCTTTGAGAAATTTGGTACAGTCATTACGAGAATTTATAAAAGTCAAAAACCGTTTTTCATTTCACAATAGTAGTATAAAACAGATTTCATATAACCAAACACTAAAACTTCAGGAAATGAGCATGTACTTACACTGGCAGTGAGGCACAGACTGATTCTTAAAATTAGTAAGTGCACAGATTATTCCCGACCTTTTTATTTGGAACTGTTAACTATTATCCTCCCAAAGTGCTGGGATTACAGGTGTGAGCCACTGCACCCGACATGAAAGAATATCTTAAGTAAATTTTTGAGAAGTCGCCATTGTAATATTGAGAATGACAGTGGTTACTCTACTTCTCACTTGAGACACAGAAGGTAAGGAGGTACTATCATTCACTGAATCCTTGTATTCAGACACTGCACTAACCTTACCTAGATTAGCTCATTTAATCATAATAACAAACTGAAGGATAGGTAATCAATACCAAAATTTTAAATAAGATGAAACTGAAGCTTACAGAGAATAAGACATCAGAACCAGGGTCCACTTATGGCAAAATCACTCTGGTAAACACATTTGGTTATTAGAATTATCTTTATTACAAATAAGTAAATGTTAACATAGAAACTACACCAATGAAGTTTACCATAATTAATATTCGAGTATCTAAGTGTTTAACTTATGATTGTTATGCAAGGTATTTGCCAAGTTCAGTTCTGTGCAACAATGGAAATATCCTTACCAAGTTACATGGAAAGCCTGTCGACATCCATGTTTATTACATGTCATGCAAGCACCAGTGGCTGCTTTGCTTTCTCTTCCTTGTTCATCACAAATATAGCAAGTCTTGGGGTTAAAAAAAAAAAAAAAAAAAAAAAAAAGACAAAAATCATACATGTTCTTAACATGAATCAGAATTTTACTTATCTTCAGATAAGTAATTAAATCAGAATTTAATTATCTTCAGAAATAAAGATCAGGTATACTAACTAACCTACCTTACCTCAAAATATGAATTCATTTTGGATAAGAATCTGATTTTGCATATAATACAAACAGAAAACATAAACAAAGACATACAAATAGTCCTATTAAAAAAATTCACAAAGGCATTATCTTCATCAGTCTCACAAACTTTGCAAGACAGGAAGACTCTTCCCAGGCACTGAGGCCGTGGGCCAGGACACAATCTACCACACTTCTTCTTCCCAACACCTTGTCATCAAAACTGATTCTTGTACCAAGGGTGTAAAAACAATGTTTATCTTTCCCCTCTGCAGGAAGTAATCGTATCTAAGACAGTTTGAAACAGAGTGTTGGGACCTAAGAGACAAAGAACAGCCCTACATGAATGAGCAAGGTTTAGGTCATTTATTTAAACTGTCTGTGAGGAATCCTATCATTCAGCCCCACCAAGCTGATATATGTAGGCTACAAAAGAAGATACTTTACCTAAGTAGGTCAGAAATGCCCAAGAGATACAAAGTCAATGAACACTCCCAGAAACTTTGACTGACATCTTCCATTTCCCATGTGCAAATAACAGGCAATATTAACTTTTCACAGCTCAAAATCATGAGTGGTCATGTGACAGAAGACTGAATTGCAAAAACAACAATCTGTAAGTATCAGTGTACAATAAAATCAGCAGACTGCAAGTAGAGGATATAAAAATTTATGTCTAACTACATATAATCAGGTGATACATGTCAAAAAAGAAACTAATTTATAAATAGTCACTCTGCACTGTGGTGCCAAATAACACCATGCAACAATATATACAAGGACACAGTAAAACAAAAACAAAAAAAAAAAAAAAACAAAAAACTAATTATCTTAACTACGTACATGATTTCAACTCCTCTACTGAAAAACTAGAATTCGCTGGGCATGGTGGCTCACACCTGTAATCCCAGCACTTTGGGAAGCCAAGGCGGGTGGATCACCTGCGGTCAGGAGTTTGAGACCAGCCTGGCCAAAATGGTGAAACCCCATCTCTACTAAAATTACAAAAAAAAAAAATTAGCCAAGCATGGTGGTGGGTGCCTGTAATGCCAGCTACTCAGGAGGCTGAGGCAGGAGAATCGCTTGAACCAGGCAGGTGAAAGTTACAGTGAGCCGAGATCATGCCATTGCACTCTAGCCTGGGCAACAAGAGAGAAACTCCATCTCAAAAAAAAAAGAAAAAAGAGGCCGGGCGAGGTGGCTCAAGCCTGTAATCCCAGCACTTCGGGAGGCCGAGACGGGCGGATCATGAGGTCAGGAGATCGAGACCATCCTGGCTAACACGGTGAAACCCCGTCTCCACTAAAAATACAAAAAATGAGCCGGGCGAGGTGGCGAGCGCCTGTAGTCCCAGCTACTCGGGAGGCTGAGCCAGGAGAATGCCGTGAACCCGGGAGGCGGAGCTTGCAGTGAGCTGAGATCTGGCCACTGCACTCCAGCCTGGGCAACAGAGCGAGACTCCGTCTCAAAA
>NW_016804580.1:5909333-5934283 GCF_001698545.2 Rhinopithecus bieti | reverse complement strand
AAAAAAAAAAAAAAAAAAGAAAAAAGAAAAACTAGGATTCAGACTCAACTGAATTGCAAACATCACTTTATACCTCTAAAAAGTAAAATCCCAAATAACAACAAATCCTATCTAGACACACTGAATAAAAGTATTTCTAAGTACCAGTTACAATGGAAGAATTTTGCATGCATTTTTTCCTACAAATGATCAAAAAAATTTAAAAAGAAAAGAATAGAGCACACCGAAACAGTAACATTCTATATGGCAAAATTTGGGGAAAATATGCAAAAGAGGCCTCAAATACCTCAGTAACTTCCAAAGAGCGGACAGTGAATAGAAATCATTTAACTAGCCCATAAAACTTTAAAATATGATAACTTTTATTTATTTAAAAAAAAAAAGAAGTGGGGTGGAACATCCAGAATAGGAGATCTTCTCCCCAGTGAAGTAACCATTTCACAGGTGAAAAACAGTCAAGTTGTCTCTGGAATTGTCCTACCAACATACAGAAAAAAATTTACCCAAGTAAATCTACTAAATCTCAGTAACGACACTAAGAGTCTGTAGCATTTAAGCCACAACTTGCTCCCTGCATCCCCACACCAACAGCTCCCTATGACAAATGGTCCACTCTAGATGACGTGGCCAAGAAGATGAGGGCTCCCTCCAACTCAGCTTCTAGTCTAGGACTATAGTTTCATCCTATGAGGGTCAGGCTGCCAGTGTCTCTGATCCAACTCAGACCTGGTAGCACCCATTCACAGATCCCCATCCTCACAAAAAGTCAAGAATATTAGGGCCCTATCATCCCTGCCCCAGCTTTTAGTAGAGTGGAAAGTTCCATATTATGAGAAACAAACTGAAAAAACAAGAAGCTATCATATCCTTGCCTTCTCTCAATACCCTGTTATAGAGCAAGAGTATCTCTTCAGAAGAAGGCTATTCATCCCATCCCCAGTTCCAGAGCAGCAGGGCAGAGAGTGTACACTTAAGGGGACCGTAAGAACCAAAGAATTCAGCAGATCTGCTTGAGAGGACAGACTTTGCTTTTTAACAGGCTTAGAGTTCATGCTTAAGGGTGTTGTCAAAAACAATGGAAAATTCACAATTTGTGTGTGTGCGTGTGTGTGAAAACATCACACTGTACTCTGCAAACATATACAATTATGATTTGTCAAACAAAAACAAATAAGAAAAAAAAAGAAAACTAATAAAGAGTACCTGAAATCTATTTTCCAGTGTACTCACTACAATTTAAGTAAAGTCAGAGGGAAAAAACCGAACAATGGAGACTTGTTAGCAATTAGGACAAGAATGATAGTTACAAGGAGAAACAAGTACAACAACTGAACAGCCAGAAGATTAACAGAGTGTACTCGAGAAAGACATCAAGAAGGGCCCTCCTGGGATCACACTCATCCCTGGGGTTCTAGAATGTTGTGCACATAAACTAGGCTGCACCCAATGGGGAGAAATTGTATCAGGATTTGTGACCAACCTAAAATCATTTCCCAAGCCAAATACTAATGCATCAATCAATAAAGCTCAAGGGGCTACAATACAACCTCTGATCCAAAACTGGCTGAAAAATTAGTTCCTCTGACCCAGGGGCAATTCTTCAAAAGTCAAACTTCAAAATAAAATCACATTCATACCTAATGGTCAAAAGACTGTGTACAAGCTCAATTATACACCCTCTAAGAAATGACTGGAAAATAACCTCTGATATCCTTGGAAAATAGTCTTTAAGCAACAAACACTTCCAAAAGGAAAGGGTGAAAATGTAACTGGCAAAGAGGGTAAGTACAATAAGTGGTTTATGTGGCCCCAAGGTGTGGCAATCCAAGGAGGTCAAGCTGAAAAAATGGGGCAGTGGTGGGGGGAAAGTGGGTCCTACATTTGTTTGAGCAGGGCCATCTGAGGGTGTATACCATTGGAAAAACAGACTTCAGAAAATCAGTCTGGTAAAGTGATTAAGCAAATAAATGACCAAACAAATAACAGTAAGACATACAGGGAGAAAAATAATCATTATCCAGAGGTGCTATATTACCTAAAATAGGTATTCAACAAAAAATTAAAAAATAAAGAACACACACAGGAAAAAGGAGCAGAAAGAGAAACTGCCTTTGAGAGTGCCCAGATGTTGGACTCAGGAGACAAAGACCTCAAACAAATGGAAAACCTGGAATTTAAATTTTATTTAAAAGACTCAAAAGCTGATTGAATTGGGAGAAGAAAAAAATTAGCAAACTTAAGAAGAGATCAATAGAGATTATAGAACCTAAAGGACAGTTTTTTTCTTAAGATTATACAACCAAAAGAACAGCCTGAAAAAAATGTGGGACACCATTAAATGCACATATGTATCAATAACCAGAAGGAGAAGAGAAAGGGAGATAGAAACTACATTTGAAAACCCAGTGCTGAAAACTTCCAAAATTTGATTTAAAAAAATTATACATCCAAAAATCTCAACAAACTCAAAATAAGATGAAAACAAAGAGATCCACACTAAAAATGATGAAAGTGGCCAGGAGAGGGAACTCATGCCTACAATCCCAGCACTTTGAGAGGCTGAGGCAGGAGGATCGCTTGAGCCCAGGAGTTCAACACCAGCCTGGGCAACATAGCAAAACTTCACCTCTACTTTAAAAAAAAAAAAAAAAAATTAGCCAGGCCAGGCGTGATGGTGCAAGCCTATAGTCCCAGCTACTCAGGAAGCTGAGGTGAGAAGATGGCTTGAGCCTAGGATATCAATAACTACACTGAGCCTTTATCGTGCCACTGCACTCCAGCATGGGCAACTGAGCAAGACTCTGTCTCAAAAAAAGAAAAAAAAAAAAAGAGCCAAAATAAAGAGAAAACTCTTAAAACAGAATGAGAAAAATGACATGCCACATGTAAGATAAATATAATAAAATTAACACCTGAGATCCAATCAGTAACTACGGAGGCCGGAGGGCAGTGGAATAACATATTCAAAATACCAAAAAAAAAAAAAAGAAAAGAAAAAAGAAACCCTGTAAATCAAGAATCCTATAACTAGCAAAACTGTCTTTCAAAAATAAAGGCAAATATAAACATTTTAAAATAAAAATTTAGAGATTTTCTTGCTCCAGATGTGACGACAAAGAAATACTAAAGGAAATTCTTTTAGCTAAAATCAAGAGACACCAAACAGTAATTGCAATCTACATGAAAAACAAACAGCTCTGACATAGATCATGTAGGAAGTAAAACAGTGTGATTAGATATTTCTTCTTCATTCTTCTCTTATCTATTTAATTTAAATAGTTGAATTAAACTATGTCTACAAATTGTATTGCCAAGACTGTAACATACAAATGTAACAATGTGACAATGACAATACAATGAAACAAGATTGGGTCAAAGTTATAATGAAGAATTAATACCTAGGCAGGGGTGGCTCGTGCCTGTAATCCCAGCACTTTGGGAGGACAAGGTGGGCGGATCACCTGAGGTTAGGAGTTCCAGATCAGCCTGACTAACATGGAGAAACCCTGTCTCTACTAAAAATACAAAATTAGCTGGGCATGGTGACACATGCCTATAATCCCAGCTATACTCAGGAGGCTGATGCATGAGAATTGCTTGAACCCAAGAGGCAGAGGTTGTGGTGAGCCGAGATCGCGCCATTCCACTCCAGCCTGGGCAACTAGAGCAAAACTCCATCTCAAAAAAAAAAAAAAAAAGCACAGATTACATAAAACAGTAAGTTTACCAACATATTGTTGAGTTTTTAACATATATAATGTTTATTATAATAACAGCAAAAGGCAGAAGACGACAATGGAGCTTTACAGGAGAATACTGCTTTCTGCAAGTCTTTATCTCTTTGGTGGTAAAAACTCCTGCCTCAGAGTTGATGGCTTCTGACTCACTGAGGTGGTGGTTGTGGCACTTTCACTATCTTTCTTTCTTTTTTTTTTTTTTTTAAGTAGAGACAAGGTCTTGCTATGTTGCCCTGGGTGGTCTCAAACTCCTGGCTTCAAGCAATACTACTGTCTCCGTAAGGGATGGGATTAAAGGTATGAACTACCACTCCCAGCCATTTTTTAAAATAACAATAAAGTTGACTATATCAATTGACTCTTCCTTTCATAAAACATTGCTGTGTAGCATATGCTGCTGTTTGACAGCATTTTACCTATAGTAAAACTTTCTTCAAAATTGGGGTCAATTCTCTCAAACCTGGTTGCCACTTCATCAACTAAGTATAGGGGCATATTCTACAACCTTTGTTGTCATTTCAACAATGTTTACACCATTTTCACAGGAAATAGATTCCATCTCAAGAAAGCACTCTCTTTGTTCATCTATGAGAAGATATTCATTCAAGTTTGACCATGAGATTGCAGCAATTCAGTCACATCTTCAGGCTCCACTTTTAATTCTAGCTCTCTTGCTATTGGTCACCACATCTGCAGCCTCCACCAAAGTCTTGAATCTCTCAGTCATCCATGAAGGATACAATCAACTTCTTTCAAACTCCCGTTCATGTTGATATTTTGACCTCCACCCACAAAACACAAATGTTCTTAATGGTACCTAGAATGGTGAATTCTTTCCAGAAAGTTTTCAATGTACTTTGTCCAGATCCATCAGAGGAATCACCCTCTATATAGCAGCCATAGCCTTTCGAAATGTGTTTCTTAAATAAGACCTATACGGCAAATTGACTCCTGGATCCACAGACTGCAGGGTGGGTGTTGTGTTAGCAGGCATGAAAAGACCATTTACTTGTACATCTTCATCAGAGCTCCTAGGTGACTATGTACATTGTCAAAGGGTTACTAATTGGTCTATATTCAATATTGCCGTGTCTTAGGGAACAGGGAGGCCTGAGGAGAGTAGAGAGAGATGAACAGCGAGCCGGTACAGCAGTCAGAATGCATACAACATTTATTAACTTCACCTCATAGTAAGTAACATCAAAGGTCACTGATCATACATAACCATAACAGATATAATGATGAAAATGTATGAAATATTATGAGAATTAACAAAAAGGGACAAAGAGTCACTAAGTGAGCACATGCTGTTAGAAAAATGAAACTGACAGACTTGCTTACTCCAGGGTTGCCGCAAACCTTCAATTTGGTAAAAAAAGAAAAAAGTCATACAATTCCTGTGAAGCACAATAAAAAGGAGCCCAATAAAATGAGATATGCTTAAGAAAAAAAAAAAGATATGCTTATACATCTTACTAAAATTAAGTAAAGTAAGTTCAGATAAAGATAGTAAGCCCTACAACAACCATTAAGAAAATAATCCAAGAAAATCGTTTTAAAATCATAAAGGGCCGGGCACAGTGGCTCACGCCTGTAATCCCAGCACTTTGGGAGGCCGAGGCGGGCGGATCACGAGGTCAGGAGATCAAGACCAGCATGGCTAACACAGTGAAACCCTGTCTCTACTAAAACTACAAAAAAATTAGCCAGGCGTGGTGGCAGGCCCCTGTAGTCCCAGCTACTCGGGAAGCTGAGGCAGGAAAATGGCGTGAACCCAGAGGCAGAGCCTGCAGTGAGTCGAGATTGAGATATATATATACATATATATCTCAATGTGAGTGAGTTGAGATATATATACCTCTCTCTCAAACATAAAAAAGGCCAGGACAGTAAGCCAAACACCTCTAGTTCCCAGCACTATGGGAGACTGAAGCAGGAGGATAGCTTGAGCCCAGGAGTTTGACACCAGCCTGGGCAACATAGCCAGTCACTATAAACAATAAAAAACTTAGGCATGATGGCATATGGCTATAGTCGCTGTTGCTTGTGAGGCTGAGCAGGAAGATCACTTGAACCTGGGAGGTTGATGTTGCAGTGACCGTGACAGTGCCACTGCACTCCAGACAGGGAGACAGAACAAGACCTTACCTCAAAAATAAAATAAAATAAAATAAAATATAAAATAAAATAAAATAAAATAAATAAAATAAAATAAAAAAATAAAATATAAAAATAAAATAAAATAAAATAAAATAAAATAAAATGAAAATAAAAGAAATTAAATGCCGGAGCGCGTGGCTCAAGCCTGTAATCCCAGCAACTTTGGGAGGACCAGACCGGCAGATCACAAGGTCAGGAGATCAAGACCCATCCTGGCTAACACGTGAAACCGCTGTCTCCCTTACTACTAAAAAAAGGAACCCTGTCCTCATAACCACTCTAGCCTACTTAAAAATACAAAAATTAGGGCCCCAGGGGCGTGGTGGCCGGCACCTGGTAGTCCCCAGCTAACTGCGAGAGGCTGAAAAAAGCCAGGAGAATGTGGTAAACCGGAGGCCGGAAGCATGCCAGTGAGCAGAAGATCCGGGCCCACGTGCACTCCAGAACTGGCCGAACAAGAGCCAAGACTCGTCTCAAAAAAAAAAAAAAAAGAAAAAAAAATAAATTAAAAATGGTATACTAGAAAGTATCTGTAGGTGGTATCCAACTTAAAATCATTCTACTTAGAGTTTCTCAACTTTACCACCATGATGCAAACCCAACACACATTAGTACAATATTCTCTTGTGATGCTGGGCAGCGGCAGCAAACCACAACTCCCAGTCAGCCATGTCATCATGAGACTAAACAACCAATGCCTGCTTGTCCAGTGAACCGTGTAGCCAGATGATTTTTCCCAACTGGAGGCTAATGTCAGTGTTCTGAGCATGTTTAAGGTAGGCTAGGCTAAGCCAAGATGTTAGATAAATAAGGTATATTTTTTCTTTTCTTTTTTTAAAGAGATGGGGTCTCACTATGTTGCCTAGGCTGCAGTGAAGTGGCTGTTCACAGGTGCAATAATCACACATGAAAGCCTCAAACTTCTGGGCTCAAATAATCCTCCTGCCTTATTAGAATGTAAGCTCATCGTAACTCAAGAAGCATCTGTACTTAAGATTAAAAAGGTAGGAAAAAAAAAATAGGAACTAAGTGGGCATAAGAGAAAAAAAAAGGGCAGGCTGCCAACCCAGGACCAAGGGATAAGGCCATGCCAATGGGCCTAGAGAACAGAATACCAAGCCACAGAGAATTATTTTCAAGTCTCAGAACTGAATGGAATTTGTCCTGCACTTATAAACCTGCTCTAAATCCCTTTTTTCCTTCCAATTTATCTCTTTTGGAATAGGAATGCTTCTCTGCCTGTCCCACCACTGCATCTCAGAAAGATAACTTGTTTTCTATGTATCACAGGTTTAGAAATAGAAGTTGTTATTATTATTATTTTTTTTAGACAGAGTCTCACTCTTGCCACCCAGGCTGGAGTGCAATGGCACAATCTTGACTCACTACAACCTCTGCCTCCCGAGTTCAAGCGAGTCTCCTGCCTCAGCCTCCCAAGTAGCTGGGACTACAGGCATGTGCCACCACACCCGGCTAATTTTTGCATTTTTAGTAGAGACAGGTTTCACTGTGTTAGCCAGGCTGGTCTTGAACTCCTGACCTCAGGTCATCTGCCCACCTTGGCCTCCCAAAGTGCTGAGATTACAGGTATGAGCCACCAGAGATGCCCAGCAGAGATAGAAATTTTGCTTCAGGATTAACCAAAGTCTTAACCCATCGCCAATTCAGATGATTCAGAAGATGAGATTTGGGACTTTCTGAGTTTATTATATTCAGGTAAGATGTGACACTTATATAGTTTACATCAAAATGGATCAATTACTTTTGGGGGATATTGGGATACAGCGCATCTATTTTATATGTGGAAAGAACATAAATTATGGGGGGGCCAGAACGCAGCCTGCTATGGGTTGAATTGTGAATTGTGGTCCCCAAGAAATGTATGTGAAGTCCTTAACCTCCCGATCTTAGAGAGTAACCTTACTTGGAAAAATGACCATTGCAAATGTAATTAGGATGAGGTCACATGATGGAGTAGGGCAGGCCTCTAATCCAATATGACTCATCTCCTAATAAGAAGATAGCCATATGGAGACAGAAACAAAGGAAGAATGGAATGTGAAGATAGAAGCAGAGATTAGGGTGATTAAAAAAAGAAGAAAAAAAAAATACCTGTCAACCATTGACACCCATCACCAAAAGCTAGGAGGCATGGAACAGATTTCCCTTATGAGTTCTGAAAAGGATCCAACTCAGCAGATATCTTGATTTCAGACTTGTAGCCTCCTTAATTGTGAGAAGAAATTTCTGCTGCTTGAAGCCACCCAGTTTGTGATATTTTGTTACAGCAGCCCTAGAAACTACTACAGGAGATGTATGAAAATTGGCTATGAGCTGGTCAGGTTTTAGAATTGGGTGATGAATATATGCAGGGTGTTTGTTATATTATTGCTTACTGTTTTTTACATATTTGACAATTTCAGAAATAAATTCTTAATAAACAAAAGAATGTTATAATAAGTAGAGTAAGTATTTAAAAGCAGAAGCAAACAAATTAGAAAACATTTGAATAAAATTGGAAATAAGCCCCAAAGCTTTTCTTTATATCAGGAATAAAAGAAATCGATCAAGGCCAAGCACAGTGGCTCACACCTGTAATCCCAGCACTTTCAGAGGCCAAGGTGGGCAAATCACCTGATATCAGGAATTCAAGACCAGCCTGGTCAACATGGTGAAACCCCACCTCTACCAAAAATACAAAAAAAAAAAAAAAAAAAAAAAAAAAAATTAGCTAAGCGTGGTGGTGGACACCCATAATCCCAGCTACTCGGGAGGCTAAGACAGGAGAATGGCTTGAACTCAGGAGGAGGAGGTTGCAGTGAGCCAAGATCGCACCATTGCACACCAGTCTGGGCAACAGTGAGACTCCATCTCAAAAAAAAAGAAAAAAAAAATTTTGGTTAAGAGTTTAGATAAAGGAAAAAACTCTATTTAAATGTTTATGTGAAGAAAACCATAATGGATTATATGGCACAACAACAGCTTAAAAATGATCTATATGCCCCTAGTGTCACATAAGACACGTTAATCTAGGCGTCTAGTTCACTCAGACTTTTTGCAACTAACATGCATTCCTTTGTTTCTTCATCACTGTGGGGAAAAGGTGGTACATACAAAAGGTTCTTGACATAACCCTATAAAAAGATTATCACATGGTATATTACCTGGGAACTTCAATGGTCACAATTCCAGGATACGTCAATGTTATCAACTTTCAAAAAAAAATAAATTTGACCTATAATGGGGGGGCCAGCCGGTGGTAGGGGAGAAAGAGGCAAACTATGTATCCTGGAACTTTGTACCTGGAAAAAAATTACCAGCAGCAGCAGCCTGATCAAAACTGCAACTTCTTGCCCACCTGGACAACCAGCTCTCTTTTCTAGAAATTAGCATCTATGCTCAATTTCTAATAATGGAATGGCGCCTGGGTACTCATGTTTGTCTAGGTGAAAACAGCTTCTAAATCCAGGTGCTTACACCAGAATTGCTCTCCTAGAAATTGAGGACTGAGACATTGAGTCGGTTACCTGTAGGGTAACCTGTAGAATCACAGATTTCTCAAACTTGACCTGTCTTATTTTGATACCATGTTACCCAGCAACGTAACCTCCCCTTAAGTATCAGTTTTTGTAAAATATCCTAATCAATTTCTTATCAATTATATAAATACCTATCATCTAGAGTACTCCAGAAGCCAAATGAACATTTAATAAAAAAAAAAACAAAAACAAAACCCGGAGATAGGGCCAGGCATAGTGGCTGACTATAATCCCAGCATTTTGGGGGGCTGAGGTGGAAGGACAACTAGAGGCCAGGAGTTCACAAGCAGCCTGGGCTACATAGCAAGACGCTGTCTCTCTACCAATTCTACCAATATTTAAAAAAAAAACTGGGTGTGGTAGTGGCACCTGTACTCCTAGCTACTCGGGAGACTGAGGTGGGAGGACTGATTGCTTGAGGCCCGCAGTTTGAGGGTATCATGAACCATAACTGTTCACTGCACTCCACCATGGGGTGACGGAGTAAGACTCTGTCTCTAAATAAATAAATATTACAAAAAGAAAAGCATTGAGACAGGCAATATTGGTGAGATTACAGATTTTAATCTCATGAACAATTTTAAGCTAGCTACTATACACTGCCATTTTCAAAAGTTTAGATTGGAATGTTTGCTGCCTTTGGTAGCTAAGATTAAAGAAATAACAATGAGGGATATTATAGTGCCATTCTTCCACAGTCCTTATCAGATAAATAGGCCTTTGAGTCTTGGAATTGTTGGGAGTAAGAAAGCAAATAATATATCAAGTTGACAAGCACAAAAGACACAAAGAGACCAAGCATGGTGGCTCACGCTTGTAATTCCAACACTTTGGGAAGCCAAGGCTAGAGGGTTGTTTGAATCCAGGAGTTCAAGACCAGCCTAGGTAACATAGTAAGATCCCATCTCTACAAAAAATAAAACAAAAGTAGCCAGACATGACGATGCATGCCTGTAGTCCCAGCTACTCAGGAGGCTGAGGTGGGAGGATCGCTTAAGGCTGGGAGGTCGAAGCTACAGTGAGCTATAATTGCACCACTGTACTCCAGCCTGTGCAACAGCGAGAGACCATCTCGGAAAAAAAAGAAGAGAGGAAGGGGAGGGGAGGAGAGACCACAAGAAACAAATATAATGAATAATAGTTTACTATTCCTGAGAAAAAGAGAAGACCAAGTGTAAGAGAATGTGTAACTAGGGCTGGGGAGAGGGGGCTGGAGAGAGAGAACACATAGACAACAGAGAGAAGTCAAACAGGAAATTTCAAAATGAGAATCAGCTGATATATCAAAAAGAACAAATGAGTTTTTTTACAGATAGAACTGCAAGATCTTGCTTTTCAAAATGCTTCAATTCTCCAGAAAAGAAAAATTAACTTAAGCACTCATCTAAGTAACTAGTATAAAGTGCCAAGCAAAAATAAACATTTATTAGATATAGACAAATGCAAATATATTCAATGCTTTCATACAAATGTGAATATCTGGGGCCTTATTATCATCTTGTTAATATATGCCAGTGAACAATTTGTAGACACAAAACTTGTTTTACAAACAGGGTAATATGTTCCATGAACATAAGCCGGGAATTTAAAACTTAGTGTCTATCTCTTCATTCTAAGAAATGGTTCAATTAACTCACTGTGAGAGAGAGAGAGAGAGAGAGAGAGAGAGAGAGAGAGTGTGTGTGTGTGTGTGTGTGTGTGTGTGTGTGTTCCATCTCAGGTAATGGTGATGCACCTAGTACTTATATTCTCAAAATGGAAAACCCATTCTGCTATTTCTTCCTCCCTCTTCTCTGTCACATTAAATTGATCACCAGGCTGGTCAGCTGAAGCTCTTACATATTACTGAATGTCTCTGTCCTGTTGTTCCTACTACTTCAGATCCTCATTAGTACCTCTGGGACACTGTCAGAGTCTCAACAGATTCTAGGTCTCTTGTCTCTTCTATCTTCCATCTCCCAATCCTCCTTCCCCTGATCCATTAGAATGACAGACCTAAGCATATCCTTTCTGAACATAAAAACCCTTCAATAGGGATAAGCTTTAGGCTCCTTAACACGAGGCATGAGGTGCCTGAACATGTGACCCTTGACAATCTCTCTCAGCATTCTGCCTAGCACATTCAGGGTCCTAACAATACTACCCTTCTCCCTGCCACCATCCCAAATCCCTCCCTCTGCTCACCACTGTCCTTGTTATTTCCCACTTCAAAGCTTTTGCTCCTTCAATCTGTAAAATTAACAGCCACTTATGTGTTCCTTCCTTTCTCCTCTCTTCAGTTAGCACCTGGAGGTTTCTTACTCTTAGGAAAAACTGCGACCTTTTCTAAGATACCTCCTCCCTCTTTCCTCAGTCCTGTTAAAGGTTAGGTGGACATTCACTGTACCTCAAAAATCCTTGCACATATTACTGTTTAACAATCACTGATTTATGCACATCTATCCACTATACAGACCTGATACATATAAGAGGACAAGCCATAAATGAGGACAAGATGAATGGGCAGATAGATGAAATGTTTCGCTTCCGTATTTACCTGACACCTCATTTTTGGGAGTCCTAAAACACATAAAGAATATTTAGTGCTTTCAAAAATATCTTTTACTTGGCCAGGTACAGTGGCTTACACCTGTAAACCCAGCACTTTGGGAGGCTAAGGCTGCTGGATCACTTGAGGTCAGGAGTTCGAGCCCAGCCCAGTCAACATCTCTACCAAATCCCATCTCTACCAAAAATACAAAAATTAGCCGGGCATGGTGGTCCACGCCTATAATCCCAGCTACTCAGGAGACTGAGGCATGATGAGAATCACTTAAACCTGGGAGGCAGAGAGGGTGCACTGGGCCAAGATCATACACTCCAAGGCCAAGGTGATGGAGTGAGAATCTGCAAAAAAAAAAAAAAAAAAAAAAAAAAAATTAGCCGAATGTGGTAGTGATGCCAAGTAAATCCCAGGTTACTCCGGGGGGTTGTGGCAGGAGAATTGCTTGAACCTGGGAGGCGGAGGTTGCAGTAAGCCGAGATCGCAGCACTGTACTCCAGCCTGGGCGACAGAACAAGACTCAATCTCAAAAAAAAAAAAAAAAAAAAAAAAAGTTCTGGCTGGCGCAGTGGCTCACACCTGTAATCCCAGCACTTTGGGAGGCTGAAGTGGGCGGATCATGAGATCAGGAGATCGAGACCATCCTGGTCTGTAGTCCCAGCTACTTGGGAGGTTGAGGCCGGAGAATCACTTGAACCTGGGAGATGGAGGTTGCAGTGAGCCAAGATTGAGCCACTGCACTCCAGCCTGGGCCACGGAGCAAGACTCCGTCTCAAAAAAAAGATTGTTTACACAGACGCTAAATATACCGATGAAAACTTAATTGCTATCCACTACTATCACTTTTGGAAAAAAATAAGGGGGAGACAGGTTAGCAATTTCTAAGACTTCCATTAGGTTTAATCTTACAATGAGATGACGTCATGTTTTTTGATGTTTTTGTTTGTTTCTCTGGCCTAGCTCATCCTTCCTATACTTATAAACACTCTTTACTTCAGGGCCATCCAATATAAAGGACTATTTAAAATATACATATACATATACATACACATATGATATATTCATCATCTGCTAACTACTCTCTATGGAAACTGTAGCTTTCTAAAATGAATGCTTCTTTGACTCTGAAGGATACAAGCTTCTACCCCAAAAAAGTTCCCAAATCCCTTTGTTGCCACAATCTTCACATTTCTGAAAACTTATTAAAAGGTAATTTTAACAAAACATGTCAGTGAAATCATGAGTTAATGCATGTAACAGAAGAAAATATTAGCAGTCAAAATATAAAATAGGATCCAATTATTTAAATTTTACAAAACTGGCCACTGGCCAGGGCTGCTGGCTCACAACTGTAATCCCAGCACTTTGAGAGGCTGAGGCAGGAGGATTCCTTGAGACCAAGAGTTAGAGACCACCCTGGGCAACATAGGGAGATCCTGTCTCTATAAAAAATAAATAGACCAGGCGCACTGGCTCACACCAGTAATCCCAGAACTTTGGGAGGCAGCCAAGGTGGGTGGATCACATGAGGCTGGGAGTTCAAGCCCAGCCTGACCAATGTGGCAAAACCTGTCTCCACTAAAATGCAAAAAAAATTAACTGGAAGTAGTGATGCATGCCTGTAATCCCCAGCTACTTGGGAGGCTGAGGCATGAGAATTGCTTAAATCCAGGAGGTAGAGGTTGCAGTGAGCCAAGAGTGAACCACTGCACTCCAGCCTGGGTGACAGAGCAAGACTCTGTCTCAAAAAACACAACCAACCAACCAAATAAATAAACAAAAGGAAGTTAACCTATGAGGACACAAAGGGATTAGAATGATACACAATGAACTTTGGGGATTTGGGGTAAAGGGTGGAAATGGGGTGAGAGATAGAAGACTACACATTGGGCACAGTGTAAACTGCTTGGGTGATGGGTACATCAAAACCTCAGAAATCACCACTAAAGAACTTAGTCATGTACCCAAACACCATGTGTTCCCCAAAACCTATTAAAATTAATAAATAAATATTTTAAAATGGGCCATTATATATTTAACAACATGTAAAAAATTTCACAGGTCAATACAGTGAATTCTCTGCTATTTAGATATACAATAAAGATATTCCAGCAAATTGTTTTCCTAGTACTCACAAAATTTCATTTTCCTAAATTCCACAATGTTCTAGCCACATAGGACTATTTTTTACTCTCTGAACATGCCTACCACTTCTTCCCTTTGCACCTGCTACCCTAGGTTATGTCACTTTCTCTGTCTGGAATTTTATTTGATCCTTTTCTGCACAGGTCAAATGCCTAATTATTCTGCAAAGCCCTAGAAGCTCTTTGTATGCCTTACTCAATTCCTGCGACAAGAATAATCCCTCCTTTCATTATTTACCCATAATACTCCATTCGGCCTTATTGTTATGTAATATATATTTTAATTTTCATACATTTATTTACTTGTCTTCCTACTTGAGGAGGGGAAACCCCCTATTTTATTTATCCTTGAATTGCTGGGGTCTAACACAATGCTTGATACAAAGTAGGCCCATAGTAAATGCCCAGTAAATAAATGTTCCCAAACATATCCTTTATTACGTATCATCCATTAAGGACTGATGTCTTCAAAACCATTTTGCAATCATTCCTGTCATTTTAGAATTGCATGCCCCATTATTAGGCATAAAGAATATATATGAACAAAATCTTATTATTAACTTTTTTTATTTTTTGAGACAGGGTCTCACTCTGTCACCTAGGCTGGAATACAGTCACACAATCATAGCTCACTGCAGCCTTGACCTCCCAGACTCAAGTGATCCTCGCACTTCAGCCTCTCGAGTAGTTGGGAGGGACTACAGGCGAGCACCACCATGCCCGGCTAATTGTTTTTCTTCTTTGCAGAGGTGGGGTCTCAGAATGTTGCCCAGGCTGGTCTGGTACTCCTGGGCTCAAGCAATCCTCCCACTTCAACCTCCCAAAGTACTGAAATTATAGGTGTGAGCCACCACACCCAGTCCATTAACTTATTTTCTTTTTCTTTTTTGTTTCTTTGCTTGCTGTTTGTTTTGAACAGGGTCTTGTTCTGTTGCCCAGGCAGGGGTGCAGGGGCACAATCACAGTTCACTGCAGCCTCGACCTCCTGGGCTCAAGGGATCCTCCCACTGCAGCTTCTTGAGTAGCTGGACTACAGACGCATGTGCTTCCCCACACCTGGCTAAATTTTATCTTTTGTGTAGAGAACGGGTCTTGCTTGTTGTCCAGGCTGGTCTCAAACTTCTGGACTCAAGCGGTACTCCTGCCTGGGCGTCCCAAAGTGCTAGGACTACAGGCATGAGCCACTGAGCCTATTCTAACACTAAGTAGCACAAAACAAATCAACAACAAAATCCAACAAACATAAAGCGATCGCATATAAGAAAAGCTATAAAAGGAAAAAATAGAAGAAAAAAAGTAAACTTGATAAACAGATACACCATGTATGTGGAAGGAAAGAGTCAATATTATAAAATATATTCATCCCTAAAACAGTATTTCACTGTAACTCTAATATAGTCTAAATTGTGCTTTTTTATTAGTCCTAATGTTCATCTAGAAAATAAATACATGACAATATTTGTCTTACCATGTACTAAAATGTATATAAAGCCATAACAATTTAAAATAGTGTGGTACCAGAATAAAATAGACACACCAATGGAACACAAAAAAAGTCCAGAAACATACTCAAACATTCAAGAATTTAGTAATGATTCAAACAATATTTCAAATCACAATGGAAAACATAGATTATTCAGCAATAGTGTTGAAAAGTTGACTAATCAGGTGGGAGGGGAAAGTTAGGCACATATCTTACCATATTCTAAAATTAACTCTAGGCTAATAAAATACTTATATCTAAATAGTTCCTTCTTTGGTCTACCCTCACTCCTTTTCTACTTGAACACTTTAGTCTTAAAGCCATGAGATGGGGCTGGGCATGGTGGCTCATGCCTGTAATCCTAGCACTTTGGAAGGCCAGAGCAGGCAGATCACTTGAGCTCAGGAGCTCAAGACCAGCCTGGGCAACATGATGAAACCTCAACTCTACAAAAAAATACAAAAAACTTAGCCAGGTGTGATGGGTACACCTGTAGTCCCACCTACTTAGAGGGCTAAAGTGGAAGGACTGCTTGAGCCCAAGAGGTCGAGGCTGCAGTGAGCCAAAACTGCACCACTGCACTCCAGCCTGGGTGACAAAGTGAGACCCTGTCTCAAAAAAAAAAAGGCCATGAGGTGGGTTCAAGCATAGTAATTATCTATGCTGGGGAGGAGGGGCAGTCCAATACAACTATAAGAGCCTGAGTAACGTTGGCTCACCTAAGGGGCTGGGGATAGTGGTGGGGATAATCTCAGAGCAAGGTGAAAAGATCAACCAAAGCGGAAGTAGTGAACCGAAGCTGAATATCAAATCCCAAGAGGGGTGAAAAGGACTGGCATGCAGGAAAGCAGCAGCAACCCTGAACTGGGTTAGAATAGCATCTGCATTAGGTGGAGCAGCAACAGAAGGTATGTCAAAACAGGAGGATGATCAAATAAGTAAACTATTAAAATAGTAAGAGTCAGGTTTCTGTCTGAGAATCATAAACATGGGGAAAAATTAAAATGAACCCTTGTTTTGTTGGGNTTTTTTGATGTTTTTGTTTGTTTCTCTGGCCTAGCTCATCCTTCCTATACTTATAAACACTCTTTACTTCAGGGCCATCCAATATAAAGGACTATTTAAAAATATACATATACATATACATACACATATGATATATTCATCATCTGCTAACTACTCTCTATGGAAACTGTAGCTTTCTAAAAATGAATGCTTCTTTGACTCTGAAGGATACAAGCTTCTACCCCAAAAAAGTTCACAAATCCCTTTGTTGCCACAATCTTCACATTTCTGAAAACGTATAAAAAGGTAATTTTAACAAGACGTGTCAGTGAAATGATGAGTTAATGCATTTAACAGAAGAAAATGTTAGCAGTCAAAAATATAAAAATAGGATCCAATGATTTAAATTCTACAAAAACTGGCCACTGGCCAGGGGTGCTGGCTCACAACTGTAATTCCGGCACTTTGAGAAGCTGAGGTAGGAGGATTCCTTGAGACCAAGAGTTAGAGACCACCCTGGGCAACATAGGGAGATCCTGTCTCTATAAAAAATAAATAGACCAGGCGCACTGGCTCACACCTGTAATCCCAGAACTCTGGGAGGCAGCCAAGGTGGGCAGATCACTTGAGGCTGGGAGTTCAAGCCCAGCCTGACCAATGTGGCAAAAACCTGTCTCCACTAAAAATGCAAAAAAAATTAACTGGAAGTAGTGATGCATGCCTGTAATCCCCAGCTACTTGGGAGGCTGAGGCATGAGAATTGCTTAAATCCAGGAGGTAGAGGTTGCAGTGAGCCAAGAGTGAACCACTGCACTCCAGCCTGGGTGACAGAGCAAGACTCTGTCTCAAAAAACACAACCAACCAACCAAATAAATAAACAAAAGGAAGTTAACCTATGAGGACACAAAGGGATTAGAATGATACACAATGAACTTTGGGGATTTGGGGTAAAGGGTGGAAATGGGGTGAGAGATAGAAGACTACACATTGGGCACAGTGTAAACTGCTTGGGTGATGGGTACATCAAAACCTCAGAAATCACCACTAAAGAACTTAGTCATGTACCCAAACACCATGTGTTCCCCCAAAACCTATTAAAATTAATAAATAAATATTTTTAAAATGGGCCATTATATATTTAACAACATGTAAAAAATTTCACAGGTCAATACAGTGAATTCTCTGCTATTTAGATATACAATAAAGATATTCCAGCAAATTGTTTTCCTAGTACTCACAAAATTTCATTTTTCCTAAATTCCACAATGTTCTAGCCACATAGGACTATTTTTTACTCTCTGAACATGCCTACCACTTCTTCCCTTTGCACCTGCTACCCTAGGTTATGTCACTTTCTCTGTCTGGAATTTTTATTTGATCCTTTTCTGCACAGGTCAAATGCCTAATTATTCTGCAAAGCCCTAGAAGCTCTTTGTATGCCTTACTCAATTCCTGCGACAAGAATAATCCCTCCTTTCATTATTTACCCATAATACTCCATTCGGCCTTATTGTTATGTAATATATATTCTAATTTTCACACATTTATTTACTTGTCTTCCTACTTGAGGAGGGGAAACCCCTTATTTTATTCATCCTTGAATTCCTGGTGTCTAACACAATGCTTGATACAAAGTAGGTCCATAGTAAATGCCCAGTAAATAAATGTTCCCAAACTTATGCTTTATTACGTATCATCCATTAAGGACTGATGTCTTCAAAACCATTTTGCAATCATTCCTGTCATTTTAGAATTGCATGCCCCATTATTAGGCATAAAGAATATATATGAACAAAATCTTATTATTAACTTTTTTTATTTTTTGAGACAGGGTCTCACTCTGTCACCTAGGCTGGAATACAGTCACACAATCATAGCTCACTGCAGCCTTGACCTCCTAGGCTCAAGTGATTCTCCCACCTCAGCCTCTCGAGTAGTTGGGAGGGACTACAGGCGAGCACCACGATGCCCAGCTAATTGTTTTTCTTGTTTGTAGAGGTGGGGTCTCAGAATGTTGCCCAGGCTGGTCTGGTACTCCTGGGCTCAAGCAATCCTCCCACTTCAACCTCCCAAAGTACTGAAATTATAGGTGTGAGCCACCACACCCGGTCCATTAACTTTTTTTCTTTTTTTTGTTTCTTTGCTTGCTGTTTGTTTTTGAACAGGGTCTTGTTCTGTTGCCCAGGCAGGGGTGCAGGGGCACAATCACAGTTCACTGCAGCCTCGACCTCCTGGGCTCAAGGGATCCTCCCACTGCAGCTTCTTGAGTAGCTGGACTACAGACGCATGTGCTTCCCCACACCTGGCTAAATTTTATCTTTTGTGTAGAGAACGGGTCTTGCTTGTTGTCCAGGCTGGTCTCAAACTTCTGGACTCAAGCGGTACTCCTGCCTGGGCGTCCCAAAGTGCTAGGACTACAGGCATGAGCCACTGAGCCTATTCTAACACTAAGTAGCACAAAACAAATCAACAACAAAAATCCAACAAACATAAAGCGATCGCATATAAGAAAAGCTATAAAAAGGAAAAAATAGAAGAAAAAAAGTAAACTTGATAAACAGATACACCATGTATGTGGAAGGAAAGAGTCAATATTATAAAAATATATTCATCCCTAAAACAGTATTTCACTGTAACTCTAATATAGTCTAAATTGTGCTTTTTTATTAGTCCTAATGTTCATCTAGAAAAATAAATACATGACAATATTTGTCTTACCATGTACTAAAATGTATATAAAGCCATAACAATTTAAAATAGTGTGGTACCAGAATAAAAATAGACACACCAATGGAACACAAAAAGTCCAGAAATATACTCAAACATTCAAGAATTTAGTAATGATTCAAACAATATTTCAAATCATAATGGAAAACATAGATTATTCAGCAATAGTGTTGAAAAAGTTGACGAACCAGGTGGGAGGGGAAAGTTGGGCACGTATCTTACCATGTTCTAAAATTAATTCTAGGCTAATAAAATACTTATATCTAAATAATTCCTTCTTTGGCCTACCCTCGCTCCTTTTCTACTTCAACACTTTAGTCTTAAAGCCATGAGATGGGGCTAGGTATGGTGGCTCATGCCTGTAATCCTAGCACTTTGGGAGGCCAGAGCAGACAGATCACTTGAGCTCAGGAGCTCAAGACCAGCCTGGGCAACATGATGAAACCTCAACTCTACAAAAAAATACAAAAAACTTAGCCAGGTGTGATGGGTGCGCCTGTAGTCCCACCTACTCAGGGGGCTAAAGTGGAAGGACTGCTTGAGCGCAAGAGGTTGAGGCTGCAGTGAGCCAAAACTGTACCACTGCACTCCAGCCTGGGTGACAAAGTGAGACCCTGTCTCAAAAAAAAAAAAGGCCATGAGGTGGGTTCAAGCATAGTAATTATCTATGCTGGGGAGGAGGGGGCAGTCCAATACAACTATAAGAGCCTGAGTAACGTTGGCTCACCTAAGGGGCTGGGGATAGTGGTGGGGATAATCTCAGAGCAAGGTGAAAAGATCAACCAAAGCGGAAGTAGTGAACCGAAGCTGAATATCAAATCCCAAGAGGGGTGAAAAGGACTGGCATGCAGGAAAGCAGCAGCAACCCTGAACTGGGTTAGAATAGCATCTGCATTAGGTGGAGCAGCAACAGAAGGTATGTCAAAACAGGAGGATGATCAAATAAGTAAACTATTAAAAATAGTAAGAGTCAGGTTTCTGTCTGAGAATCATAAACATGGGGGAAAAAATTAAAATGAACCCTTGTTTTGTTGGGCTAGATTTGGAGAAGTTACCATAAGCATATGGAGTTCAATATATAGAGATGGTTACAGTAATAGAGAGGTGTGTGTGTATGTATATTCACATAATGAATCAAAAGTATTGTGTGACCTCACAGCTTGTTCTTTTTTTTTTTTTTTTTTTTTTGAGATGGAGTCTCACTCTGTTGCCCAGGCTGGAGTGCAGGGGTACAATCTCGGCTCACTGCAACCTCCGACTCCCAGGTTCAAGCAATTCTCCTCCCTCAGCCTCCTGAGTAGCGGGAATACAGGCGCCCGCTACCATGCCTGGCTAATTTTTGTATTTTTTAGTTGAGACAGGGTTTCACCATCTTGGCCAGGCTGGCCTTAAACTCCTGACCTCATGATCCACCTACCTGGGCCTTCCAAAGTGCTGGGATTAGAGGTGTGAGCCACCAGGTCCAGTCAATTTTTTTTTTTTTTTTTTTTTTTTTTGAGACAGAATCTCACTCTCTTCCTATATATATTCAAGTATTTATATTTATCTATATAGTGGTTGTGGTAGGGATTATAATTTTCTTATCAGTAAATTCAGTCTACTGAGTGTACCACTCTTTTTTTTTTCCTTTTTGAAACGGACTGTTGCTGTGTTGCCCAGGCTGGACTGCAGTGGCACTATCTCGGCTCACTGCAACCTCCACCTCCCGGGTTCAAACAGTCCTCCTGCCTCAGCCTCCTGAGTAGCTGGGACTACTAAGTAACTGGGACTAGTAGAGATAGGGTTTCATTGGCCAGGCTGGTTTCGAACTCTGGACCTCAAGTCATCCCGCTGGTTTTGGCCTCCCAAAGTCCTAGGATTACAGGCGTGAGCCATTGTGCCTGGCCCACAGTTTTCTACATAGATACAGAAACAATATAGATGTGAATTTATAGAAATATGTATCTCTGCAGGAATGCACACACACACACAGAGACACATTTCCTAGCCATGCTGACTGAGAGTAGCAATAACCCACACCTAGCACCCACTTTTGCTCCTAAATATTATTTGCACCTAAAAGAAATCAAGGCTCCTCAGAGAAATGGTGATTTCAGAACTACAGCAGGAATAATACAAGATGAGCCTAGATTATACTGTTGTGTCAGAAGTAGAGAAATGCTTCTCTGAAATAATAGATCAAAAGACACAGAAGCCAGCTTTAAGAGGTCCCACCAGGCAAACCTGAGACAGTATGAACAACAAAATAAATGACATTAGTGGAATATGACTTATTAAAATAAAATAGCATAAGTCCATACTAATAGAAATACTAGGGAGTAAAGAAAGCTTCACCTTACAGTGGAATGTCAACTGATGAATGTAAAAGAAAGGGTGAAATTGGAAAACCACTACTTGCCATCAATCCTAGTCATAAATTAGGTCAAGAAACATCAATAAATGCCAAAATTAGTGAGGAAAAGGCACAAGGAACAAGATGTTTATATACGAAGTACTTCCCCCACAAAATCCACACTGACTATAAAGAGAAGAAAGATTAACTTCATAGTGGAGAAACCTGACAGACACACCTTACCCAAGTGATCAAGGAAAAACTGAAATCATGTACCACCTGATAGGATGCAAACAAAAGAACACAGAATCATACATGTGATACTCCTGCTAAAAACATAACTGTATTTCATCATGATGAAACATCAGGCAAATCCAAATAAGGGGTCATTCTACAAAGTAACTGGCCTGTTATATTCAGAAGTTATCAAAGGTATGAAACTCAGGGAAAGACTGAGTTACTATTTGAGACTTAAAAAGACCAAAGAGGCCCAGGTGGGGTGGCTCACGCCTGTAATCCCAACACTTTGGGAGGCTGAGGCAGGCAGATCACTTGAGGCCAGGAGTTCAAGAGCAACCTGGCCAACATGGCAAGAGCCTGTTTTTACTAAAAGCACAAAAAAATTAGCTGGATGTGGTGGTGCAAACCTATAATCCCAGCTATTCGGGGGCTGAGGCACAAGAATCACTTGAACCCAGGAGGTGGAGGCTGCAGTGAGCCGAGATTGCACTACTGCACTCCAGCCTGGGTGACAGAGCGAGACTCTGTACAAAATAAAATAAATAAAAGGCCGAAGAGTCAAAATGCAGCTTGTGATTATTTTGCTATAAAGAATATGTCTACAGAAACATGAATGGGTTCCAAAGATCAGACAGTAATAATGTATCGCTATTAATTTCCTTATTTTGATGGCATATTGTATATTCCCAAGAGAATATCCTTCTTTATGGGAAATTCTGAAGCATTCAGGGGCGACAGCATATTATATTGGTAAGTTACTCTCAAATGGTTTAGGGAAGGAAGAGTTCTTTTGTACTATTCCTGCAACCTGTTTGTAAGTTTTAATGCTTTTAAAATTAAAACAAAACAAGGTAAAATGAACTTCCAAAGCACTAAAAAAAAAACAAAAGTACATTAATATAAAGATTTTCTTTGCACAGCATCAAAAGCAGAAACAATAAAGAGTATTTGCATAAATGACCTCAAAAATGTAAACTTCTGCATTAGAAAAAATTAACCTGCTAGAATCCCAACAACTATGAAAATGTAATAAAATTAAAACCAAACGTTAAATTATGGGAAAAAACACGCACAACAAATATGTAAGACAAAATAATATGATCTCTAAAACACTTTGTAAAAAAATTGTAATATTAAAACAAACAGATATGGAAAGGTCAATTAACATACATGAATAATCTTCAAAAAAAAAATACTTTAAAATAATTAACCTTACCAGTACTCAAATAAACTCATTCAAACATTTTAATATTTTTTTTACTAGAAAGAATAGCAAAGTTTTTAAAAGGGTAACACAGTGTACCTAACCTAATATAGAGTTATGAGCAATGTCACATATAGCTAATACACGGTAACTTCTAGAGGACAGTTTCACACAACGTATTTACTGAAGCTTCCAAAATGTCCACACACTTTTACACAGATGCTAGCAGTGTATACTAAATGCCAGACACCAAACTAGGCCCTTCAACCACAAAGGGTTGCTTAAATTCACAGTTTGTTCAATCTCATGATATTCTGTATTACAGACTAAATATCTATTAAAAATACAGCAGAAACACAATTTATTGACACACAAAAGATGCTGTGTAAGTTTCAAAGGCAAACAAAAAATATGAGGAAAACGATTCAATTTTTTTGTAAGTACATACTATAAGCAAAAATACATAGGAAAAAACCTGGATGAGCTTGAATAAGAAGATTATGAATGATTTTTGTCTTATATGTATTTACTTGTATGTATTTTCAAGTTTTAAAATAAATATTAATTACATAATAAAAAGTTTTTTTACACAAAAACATTTAAAATCTTAAAGCTGGCTGCTATTTCTTCCAAGGATGGAATGTGTACCTTCAATTAAATAGTAAAACTATATCTAAAGGCACACTGGGTAACAGTGAAACCTAAAATGGAGGGGAGAATAAAACAATAATATATATGTACTAAATGAAGAAAAATATACAGGAAAAAAGCAAACTTTTTTTTTTTAAGGTGAACAATAAAAACCATATCTTGGGGTACAAATAACTTTGGCAGGGGAGACAGGTAACATTCTAATATAGGACTGTTTCTCAAAAAAGAATGTGATACATTATAATGAATATTATGCAAAATAATAATTCAAATTTAACAGACTCTTGATACTTGAAAGAACAAAAGAGGTAGATAATTCATAAAGGGCCCATCTCTAAGGATTAAAATATCCTGTAAATCGTAGAATACTAAATACCTAGGTTACTATAAAAGGTAAGACAGTTTTGCTTGCTTTGTACTCCTGTGACCTTAGTAACATATTAACAACATTTTAATAACCATAGTTTGGTGTAGTAATTTTTTTTCCAAATCTCCCCTGAATTTGATGGAGACCTATAATTTTAAAAACACAAAAACTTCCTTTCTACTTCCCGGCAGTGATATTCAAACAGGAATAAAATAATATCCACTGTACCTTGTTATAACGATCACGCGGAACAGACTGTAAAACAATTGGTTCCATTGTGGAAACACTGGCAAATTGTGCCTCTGGGATCTACAGGGCACAAACCACATGGGCCCAACCTAAAAATAAATAAATAAATGTCATACTTTCAGTTTTATCAAAAGCAAATTAACATCATTAACTTCCTTAACAGATCCCTCAAATGTCTGTTGAAACAAACACACAACAAGGACATTAACAAATTCTCATTGCTGTCTTACTTCCATTGCTTGAGAATACTCAAACCACTACTAAAAAAAAGCATTCTTAATCATTTCCCCAGTTATGATGTACAGTAATATAAATAAAGGGAAACATTCATAAATTCAGATGTCGGCAATAACACTTCTTATACAGGTGACCAAATATTCACATCAACACTACCTCTGAGAACCACTATAAAAAGAGTTTTTAAAAGTTTAATACTTATGATAAAATTTAATAATCTTAATCATTTTAAATGTCAACATGAAATTATTTTATCTTAGTGTCAATATTTTAATATTAGTAATAACAATCATTTCACTATTTTAATTTGAAATGTGTTAAATTTGATTTTT
>NW_016804580.1:5904407-5906969 GCF_001698545.2 Rhinopithecus bieti | reverse complement strand
CGGAGCTTGCAGTGAGCTGAGATCCGGCCACTGCACTCCAGCCTGGGCGACAGAGCGAGACTCCGTCTCAAAAAAAAAAAATAAAATAGGGCCGGGCGCGGTGGCTCAAGCCTGTAATCCCAGAACTGTGGGAGGCCGAGACGGGCGGATCACGAGGTCAGGAGATCGAGACCATCCTGGCTAACACGGTGAAACCCCGTCTCTACTAAAAAATACAAAAAACTAGCCGGGCGAGGTGGCGGGCACCTGTAGTCCCAGCTACTCGGGAGGCTGAGAAAGGAGAATGGCGTAAACCCGGCAAGCGGAGCTTGCAGTGAGCTGAGATCCGGCCACTGCACTCCAGCCCGGGCGACAGAGCGAGACTCCGTCTCAAAAAAAATAAAAAAATAAAATAAAATAAAATAAAATAAAGATTTCCATTAAAGGGAACACCAAACAATTTTCCTTGGGTAATAGGAAAATGATTCCAGAAGGAAGTTCAGAACTGAAGAAAAATATAAAGAGCGATAAACATGTAGGTACATTTAATATATGATGAACATATGGAACAATAATGCCTTCACACTCATTTATAATACAAATGACCATTAAATATTAAAAGACTGGAAAGGTTTGTGAATGTACGCAGCTTTCGTATAAAACTATAACAAAGACTGGAAAAGGAACAGATAAAAGAAGTTTATATGGTTTCATTCTACATTTCGTGTTAAGTGATACACACAGGCCGGGTGCGGTGGCTCATGCCTGTAATCCCAACACTTTGGATAGCCAAGGTGGGCATATCACTTGAGGTCAGGAATTTCAGACAAGCCTGGCCAATATAGCGAAACCATGTCTCTACTAAAAATACAAAAATTAGCTGAGTGTGGTGGTGTGTGCCTGTAGTCCCAGCTACTCAGGAGGCTGAAGCAGGAGAACTGCTTGAACCCGGGAGGTGGAGGTTGCAGTGAGCCGAGATAGTGCCACTGCAGTCCAGCCTGGGCAACACAGCAAGAGTCCGTTTCAAAAAGAAAAAAAAAAAAAAAGTGGTACACTCAGTAGACTGAATTTACTGATAAGAAAATTATAATCCCTACCACAACCACTATATAGATAAATATAAATACTTGAATATATATAGGAAGAGATATGGCCAAGAAGGCAATTTAAGGCAATTTAATATAATTAATTAAATTTACATGCAATACTAACCAGTTGCATTGTTAAACTGACTAAAATACAGCACTAAAAAATAAACACAGAAACAACAAAGAGAAATAAGAAATAAGAGGGAAAATCAATGTTAAAAACAAATAGCAGACTTCTACTTCTGTCAAAGACAGACTAAGATGTTCAAGAGAAAGCCACAAGGGAAACTGGAAAATGTCTTGAACAGAATGGCAACAAACATGAAATTTATCAAAACTTGAGATGTAGGCTGGGGGCAGTGGCTCACGCCTGTTAATCACTTAAGCTCAGGAGTTCGAGACCAGCCTGGGCAACATGGTGAGACCCTGTCTCTACAACAAATACAAAAAACATTCACTGGATAAGGTGGCATGCACCTGTACTCCCAGCTACTTTAGGGCCTAAGGTAGGAGGATCGCTTGAACCCAGGAGGTCGAGGCTTCAGTAAGCCGGGATCACACCACTGCCCTCCAGCCTGGGTGACAAACTAAGGCCCTGTCTCAAAACAATAACAACAGCAAAAAAAAAAAAACAACAAAACAAAACAAAAAAACACAACTTCTGGGATTCAATAAAAGCAATAGAGAACAACTTACAGCATATATATTTTCATATATATTTTCATTAGAAAAGAATATCCAAAATAAAAGACCTAGGGTTCCACCTTTCTAAGTCAGAAAAGAAGAGGAAAATATAGCACATAGTAAGTAGTAGGAAGGAAATAATAAAGAGCAGAAGTTTAACAAAATAGAAAACAGGGAGATGCCATAAAAAATTAACAAAGCCCAAAACTTTCTTTAAAAAGGTCAACAAAACGGAACAATTCTATTTGGACTGGTCAAAAAAATAAAAATAAAAACAAAGAAAACACCAGACCACAAATCACCAACATCAAGAATAACAATGAGGTAATTACTGCCAATGCCAGCAAAATTAGCAAAATAATAATAAAGTACTATTGGTGGCCAGGCGTGGTGGCTTGCACCTGTAATCCCAGCACTCTGGCAGGCCAAGGCTGGTGGATCACCTGAGGTCAGGAGTTCAAGACCAGACTGGCCAAAATGGTGAGATCCTATCTCTACTGAAAACACAGAAATTAGCTGGGCGTGGTGGTGCCTGCCTGTAATCCCAGCTACTCGAAGGCTGAGGCAGAGAATCACTTGAACCCGGGAGGTGAAGTCTGCAGTGAGCCGAGATCGTGCCACCACTGCACTCCAGCTTGGGTGACAAAGCAAGACTCCATCTCAAAATAATAATAATAATAATAATAATAATAATAATAATACTATTGGCAATGTTAGTCCAACAATTTCAGCAACTTATACAAAGTAGTCAAATTTCTTGGAAAAATAGAGCGCACCAAAAGTGACTTAAGTATATAAAAATAGCCCAGGC
>NW_016804580.1:5889955-5900249 GCF_001698545.2 Rhinopithecus bieti | reverse complement strand
AGCCACTACTGTTAAAAATGAGTAGAAAACACTGTTTAATTTGATGAAATAAAATAAACTACCAGGTATTTGAAAATACTCCACCGCCCCAGTTTTCAATAACATTTTTTTCAAGAAATCTCTGCACTTACCCCCATTATCTGTTCTTTTTAAAGCTCCATCCTTATGGGGACAAAGTTCACATCTCTATAAAAAAAAAAGAAACAGGTAATGAATAAATATTTCAGATTATCCAAAATGTAGTATCTTCCCTGCAACTTCAAAACTACTGAAAATGTGAGAGCAGCATTTGTACTATTTGTCCCCCAAGAATATTTCAGAACATTCTTCACAAACAGTTGTTCTCGATGACATGTGATCTCCTTCAGAGGACAAGTAATTTTTTTAAAGTACATTTTAACTTTTAAACACCTGCCATGAGCCAGGCGCGGTGGCTCACGCCTGTAATCTTAGAACTTTGGGAGGCCGAGGCGGGTGGATTACCTAAGGTTGGGAGTTCGAGACCAGCCTGACCAACATGGAGAAACCATGTCTCTACTAAAAATAAAAAATCAGCCAGGCGTGGCGGCACATGCCTGTAATCCCAGCTACTGAGGAGGCTGAGGCAGGAGAACTGTTTGAACCCGGGAGGCGGAGGTTATGGTGAGCCAAGTCACGCCATTGCACTTCAGTCTGGGCAACAAGAGGGAAACTCCATCTAAAAGAAACCAAACAACAAAAAAAAACTCCTGCCACAGTTTTTTAAATCTTACATCAATAAAAACATAAAGATGCTGGGATCATTTACCTGGAGAGTGGGAGGAGAAACAAAAAGGTCCTCTCAACACAGGAATGGGGCAAGGCTTTTAATATCTGCCTGTTACCTGTTTACTTCCTGTCTTACGGTCACAGCGAGGATGACTGCCATCAAGTAGGTCTGGTTTCTCTTAAAGAGCCAAACTCAAGAACGTAGAATTTTAATTTAAGTGGCAAGAAATGATTTCATGTATGCTGATTTCCCTTCTGAAAGGTATTAGGCTAATCAGCTATTATTATTCAAAGACAATGGTACTCAAATTTTATTGTGGATCCCTCTCCCTCCCATGCTCAGAATTTAAAACCAAAAATAAATGTAGAGCCAGCACTACCACTTCTTATGAAACACAGTAAGTTTCAATGGCATTGTCTTACTATCAAGAATATGTTCCTGAACGTCACACTTGAGCATTATTTATATCTCACTTTGTTTCCAAAAGAGGTTTTGCAGCACACAATATAGTAATATAGGCCGAGCACAGTGGATCACACCTGTAATCCCAACACTCTGGGAGGCTGAGGTAGGCAGATTGCTTGAGCCCAGGGGTTCAAGACCAGCCTGGGCAACATGGCAAAATCCCACCTCTACAAAACACACACACACACACACACCACACACACACACAAATTCGCTGGGTGTGGTGGTGGCACACCTGTAGTAGAGCTACTCAGCAGGCTGAGGCGGGCAGATCAATTGAGCCCGGAAGGTCAAAGCTGCAGTGAGCCACGATTATGCCAATGCACTCCAGCCTGGGTTACAGAGTGGACCCTATCTCAAAAAAACAAACAAACAAACAAAAAGTGTGTGTGTGTGTATATATATATATACACACACACATATATATACCTATATGTGTATGTATGTATACATACACACACATTATATACATATATACACACACTTTACATATATACACACACTATATATACACATCCTACATATAAATATATATACACTTACATATATAAATTACAACAAAAAATTAGAGTAGAAAATTAAGTTGCAATAGTTTTAAAAATACAGAAAGTATAAGCCATAAAAGCCTACTGAGGCCGGGTGCAGTGCCTCACACATATAATCGCAGCACTTTCGGAGGCCAAAACAGAAGGACCATTTGAGGTCAGGAGTTCGAGACCAGCCTCAACAGCAAAGTGAGACTTCATCTCTACAAAAAATAATTGTTTAAGAAATAGAGCCTATTGGCCGGGCACAGTGGCTCACGCCTATAATCCCAGCACTTTGGGAGGTGGATCATGAGGTGAAGAGATCAAGATCATCCTGGTCAGTGTGATGAAATCCCATTTCTACTAAAAATACAAAAATTTAGCTGGGTGTGGTGGCATATGCTTGTAGTCCCAGCTGAGGGAGGCTGAGGCAGGAGAATTGATTGAAACCAGAAGGCGGAGGTTGCAGTGAGCCGAGATTGTGCCGGCCTGGGCAACAGGAGCAAAACTCCATCTCAAAAAAAATAAAATAGAACCTATTAATAAAGTTTGGATATTTGTGCCTCCAAATCTCATGTAAAAATTTAATCCCAATGCTGAAGGTGGAGCCTAGCAAAAGGTGTTTGGGCAGATCCCTCGTGAATGTCTTGGTGTTTTCCTTGTGGTAATGAGTGAGTTTCTTGCTGTTGTTAGTTCACGTGAGATCTGATTGGTAAAAAGAGCCTGCCATCTTGCTCCCTTCTCTCACCATGTGACACTCTTGGTCCCCATTCCCACTCCCCCATGAGTAAAACTTTCCTCAGACCAAAGGTGTTGGTGGTATGCTTGTACAGCCTACAGAACTGTGAACCAAATAAACCTCTTTTCTTTATATTAATAATCTACCCAGTTTCCGGTATTCCTTTAATCTAAAACAGACTAATATCGCTATATTTCTTGCCTTTCAGTATTTCACTCTCCTGATTTTCCTATTACCTCTTTGCCAGCACCTTTCTGATCACCCTATCAAACCTTAAATTGGTGAAGTTCCTCAGGGCTCTGGCCTAAGATGTCTCACTATTTCACGTGAAACACTAGGCAATCTTATTCATTGTCCAAGTTTCCATTACCAATAAATTATAAAAATAACAGTGACTCCCAAACTTTATCTATTTGTATCTGTCCTTAGGTTCAGGTATAAAACTCTATATACTACGTAAACACTTTATTTTATTTTGAGACGGAGTCTTGCTCTGTTGCCCAGGCTGGAGTGCAGTGGCTCGATCTCGGCTCACTGCAACCTCCACCTCCAGGGTTCAAGCAATTCTCCTGCCTCAGCCTCCCAAGGAGCTGGGATTACAGGTGTGTGCCACCATGTCCAACTAACTTTTTCTATTTTTAGTGGAGATGGGGTTTCGTCATGTTGCCCAGGTTGGTCTCAAACTTCTGGCCTCAAGTGATCCACCCACCTCAGCCTCCTAAGTGCTAGGATCACAGGCATAAGCCACCGCACCCAGCCTACATAGACACCTAAAACACTCCACAATTTATGACAAAACCTGCTCTTCCTGCTCTTTCCATATATTGGTAATGATATTTTCAATGACCCATTGCTCATGCAAGACACCTAGTGGTCATAATCTTTGACCACTTCATACCTTACTCCCTAACCTCACTTTTAATCCATAACTATATTGTGCCCTTCCTCTTCCTCAATACTGGTGAGATCTGCCTATCTCTCTCCATCTCCACTATTACCCTACTTAAAGCCAGCATCGCCTTTCATCAGGACCACTTCAGTCACCTTCTAAATGCAGTAATCCCCCAATCATCCATGGGAGAAACATTCTAAGAACCCCAGTGGATATCTGAAACAACAAATGGCACTAATAAGCACTTGATTCTGTTTTTTGCTATACATACATACCTATAAAAAAGTTTAATTTACAAATTAGGCACAGTAACAGATTAACAACAATAATAAAATAGAACAGGCCGGGTGTAGTGGCTCACACCTATAATCCCAGGACTTTGGGAGGCTGAGGCGGGCAGATCACCTGAGGTCAGGAGTTTGAGACCAGTCTGGCCAACATGGTGAAACCCCATCTCTACTAAAAATACAAAAAAATTAGCTGAATGTGGTGGCACACACCTACAGTCCCAGCCAAGCAGGAGGCTAAGGCACAAAAATTGATTGAACCTAGGAGGTTGCAGTGAGCCAAGATCATGCCACTGCACTCCAGCCTGGGCAAAAGAGAGAGACCCCACCTCAAAAAAATTAAAAAAAAAAAAAAATTATAACAATTTACTATGAAAAAGTTACGTGAATGTGGTCTCTCTCAAAATACAGTCTGCATAACAACAACCAGATACACAATGGTGGTCCCATGAGATTAAATGGAACTGAACAATTCCTATTGCCTAGTGACGTAGTGATGTAATAGCCATAGTAACATGACAGAGCAATTTTTAAACTAAATGTAGTGTACATTAAGTGCACAATGTTTATGAAGTCTACAGTAGTTGTAGCAGTCCATTCTCTCACTGCTATAAAGAACTACCCAAGACTGGGCAATTTATAAAGATAAGAGGTTTAATTGACTCACAGTTCCACATGGCTGAGAAGACCTCAGGAAACTTTCAATCACGGTGGGAGGGGAAGCAAGCACGTCTTACATGGCAGCAAGCAAGAGAAAGAGAATCTGTACGTAGGAAAACACTGCCACTTTCAAAACCATCAGATCTCAAGAGAATTCACTCACTGTCACGAGAACAGGATGGGGGAAACTGCCCCTATTATCCAGTCACCTCCCTCCTTCAACACATTGGGATTACAATTCCAGATGAGATTTGGGTGGGGATACACAGTCAAACCCTATCAGTAGTATACAAAAATGTCAAAGGCTTTCACATTCACTCACCACTTACTGACTCACCCAGAGCAACTTCTAGTCCTACAAGCTTCATTCATGGTAAAGCCCTATACAAGTACAATTTTTTTTTTTAAATCTTTCATACCATTATTTTAGCTGTACCTTTTCTATGTTTAAAAACACAAATACTTACCATTATGTTAAGTTGCTTACAGGATTCAGCTATGAAATGTACAAGATTGCAGCATAGGAGCAACAGGCTATACCATGTAGCCTACGTACGTACTAGGTTACAAAGTATAGCTTTAAGAACATTCTAAGATGATTGTGCAATGATGAAATCACCTAATGAGGTATTTCTAAGAACATACCTCCCTCCTGCATTACACAACACATGATTCTACCTCACCGTACTCTACCCACCTATTTTCAGAGGGGTTGACCATGGGTAACTAACTAAGGAAAGCAAAACCGCAGATAATGGAAAATGACTGTAGTCTCCTAATATTCACTCTTAACCAACTATCACCAATCTGCAGAAGGAACTTTTCACAAAACAATGAACTTCAGAAATGCAAATCCAAATATACCACTGCCCACTAAAAAACACTTCAAAAGGCCGGGCGCGGTGGCTCAAGCCTGTAGTCCCGGCACTTTGGGAGGCTGAGGCAGGCAGATCATCAGGTCAAGAGATCGAGACCATCGTGGCCAACATGGTGAAACCCCATCTCTACTAAAAATACAAAAATCATCTGGGTGTGGTGGAGCACCTGTAGTCCCAGCTACTCAGGAGACTGAGGCAGGAGAATTGCTTGAACCTGGGAGGCGGAGGTTGCAGTGAGCCAAGATCACACCACTGTACTCCAGCCCGGTGACAGAGCGAGACTCCATCTCAAAAACAAAAAACAAAACAAAACAATGAAAACACTCCAGTAGTTTCCCTGCATCATATAACCCTTTCCTATCTCCACAAGCTTCCCTTTTTCCAACATTTCACGTTATGGGCAATGCTGGCTTTTTCTTCTTTCAATTCTATAAATTCTCCACAGCTCATTCCCACTTCAGAGGCTTTTAATGGATTGTTTTTACTCTAAATGGAGTATTATCATTCACTACACCCTCTTCTGCAGCTGGATAACTTCTATTTATCCTGCAGGTCCTTGCTTAAAGTAAAGTCACTTCATCAAAGACAAGGTCTCTGAATCTCCGGATGAGGTTAGGTGACATATTATGATTTACTTATGCTTTCCTTCTTGAGATATATTACAATTACAATTAACTATGCAATTAAGTTAACTCCTCTGCTAGATTACAAGCTCCATGTTATGGCTGTAGCTAGCCACCCCTAACATCAGACACAGTCTCCAGGCACAGTAACTCAAGAACTACATGATGAAGGGATAAAGGGAACAAAATCACAAACATCCCATTGATGCTATAACCAAAAAGAAAAAAAGAAAAAAAAATTGAATTTAAAAAAACAGGCCAGGTGCGATGGCTCATGCCTATAATTGCAGCACTCTGGGAGGCCAAGGCGGGCAGATGACATAAGGTCAGAAGTTCAAAACCAGCCTGGCGAACATGGCGAAACCCCATCACTACTAAAAATACAAAAATGAGGCCGGGCACCATGGCTCACACCTGTAATCCCAGCACTTTGGGAGGCCAAGGCAGGTGGATCACGAGAGATCAGGCCATCCTGGCCAACATGATGAAACCCTGTCTCTACAAAAAATACAAAAATTAGCTGGACATGGTGGCACATGCCTGTAGTCCCAGCTACTCGGAAGGCTGAGGCAGGAGAATCACTTGAACCTCGGAGGTGGAGGTTGCAGTGAGCTGAGATCACACCACTGCACTCCAGCCTGGCGACAGAGCAAGACTCCAGCTCCAAAAAAACAAAAAATTTAGCCAGGCGTGGTGGCAGGCACCTGTAATCCCAGCTGCTCAGAAGGCTGAGCCACGAGAATCACTTGAACCTGGGAGGCAGAGGTTGCAGTGAGCTGAGATCAAGCCACCGCACTCCAGCCTGGGCAACAGAGCGAGACTGTCGTCAAAAAAAAAAGTCAATATTCATTTTTGTATGATTTCGATGACACCATAATCCTATTCTTTTGGACAGCAATTAAGCAGTATGAATCAAGAAAAAATCCAATTTAATTACTTCACTTCTAGAGAACCAAAGCAAATAATGTAAGATACAGCATTTATAAATTACCTTTGTGTCTTTTATATCATTTATATACTTTACTTTCAAGACATGAGTATGTAGGTACAAAGATATTTTATATAACCATTTATAACCAAAAAACTTTTTTATAAAAGTCTGGCTGGCTGCAGTGGCTCTCACTTGTAATCCCAGCACTTTGGGAGGCCGAAGTGGGTGGATCACTTGAGGTTAGGAGTTCAAGACCAGCCTAGGCAACACGGTGAAATCCCATCTCTACTAAAAATACAAAAAATTAGCTGGACGTGGTGACGCGAGCCGGTAGTCCAGCTATTCGGGAGGCTGAGATGGGAGGATCACTTCAGCCCAAGGGGTCGAGGTCACACCACAGAACTCAAGCCTGGGTGACAGAGTGAGATCTCATCTCAAAAAAAAAAAAAAAAAAAAAAAAGGCCTAACGGCATAACAATGATGTAACTAATACACTATTTACAAAGATTTTAAACAAGTTAAAAAAGATAATTCACTGGGCCAGGCGTGGTGGCTCATGCCTGTAATCCCAGCACTTTGGAGGCTGAGGTGGGCGGATCTCAAGGTCCAGAGATTGAGACCATCCTGGCTAACACAGTGAAACCCCATCTCTACTAAAAATACGAAAAATTAGCTGGGCATGGAGGCGGGCGCCTGCAATTCCAGCTACTGGGGAGACTGAGGCAGGAGAATGGCGTGAACCTGGAAGTCAGAGGTTGCAGTGAACTGAAGATCACGCCACTGCACTCCAGCCTGGGTGACAGAGCGAGACTCTGTATCAAAAAAAGAAAAATTAACTGAACATTAAAAGGAAATATAAAATATAGGCTGGGCACAGTGGCTCACGCTTGTAACTCTAGCACTTTGGGAAGCCGAGGCAGGCAGATCATGAGGTCAGGAGTTCGAGACCAGCCTGGCCAACATAGTGAAACCCTGTCTCTTACTAAAAATACAAGAAACAAAAAAAATTAGCCGGGCATGGCAGTGTGCACCTGTAATTCCCGGCTACTCCGGAGGCTGAAGCAAGAGAATTGCGTGAACCCAGGAGGCGGAGGTTTCAGTGAGCCAAGATGGCGCCATTGCATTCCAGTCCAGGTGACAGTGCAAGACTCCGTCTCAAAAAAAAGAAAAGAAAATATACAAAATAGGCCAAGCAGGGTGGCTCATGTCTGTAATCCCAGCACTTCAGGAGGCCGAGGCGGGCGGATCATAAGGTCAGGAGATCGAGACCATCTTGGCTAACACAGTGAACCCCGTCTCTACCAAAAATACAAAAAAAAAATTAGCCGGGCGTAGTGGCGGGTGCCTGTAGTCCCACCTACTCAGGAGGTTGCAGCAGGAGAATGGTGTGAACCCGGGAGACAGAAGTTGCAGTGAGCCGAGTTCACGCCACTGCACTCCAGCCTGGGTGACAGAGCGAGACTCTATCTCAAAAAAAAAAAAAAAAAAATACATTAATAGGAATGTGGTAAGGATGGTAAGATTATGAATGATTTCTTTCCTCTATTCTAAACTATATCATTTCCGTTATAATGTGAAGTTTTATAGAAAAATGTCCCTAAATGCTAATTAAACCTGCCCACTGAAGATAAACCTATAATAAATAAAACAGGATGTCTCAGCAATAAAAAAAAAAAGAAAGAAAAAGAAAGAAAGACACTATAAGCCAAGCATGGTAGCACCAGTTTGCAGTCCCAAATACACAGGCAGGAGGATCACTTGTGCCTGGGAGTTTGAGGCTGCAGTAATATAATCGTACCACTGCACTCCAGCCTGGGCAAAAGAGCAAGACTTGATCTCAAATTAAAAAAAAAAAAATAGAAAAAAAATTTTAAATACCAAAAATACAACATGTGAAGTGAAAATTTCACTAGGCAAGCTTCAAAACAACAAATCTGAGATGACAAAAGAGTCAGTGAATTTGAAGCTACATCAATAGATAGAATCTAATCTGAGGCCAGGTGTGGTGGCTCACACCTGTAATCCCAGCACTTTGGGAAGCCGAGGTGGGTGGGTCACCTGAGGTCAGGATTTCGAGATCAGCCTGACCAACATGGAGAAACCCTGTCTCTACTAAAAAATACAAAATTAGCCGGGTGTGGTGGCACACACCTGTAGTCCCAGCTACTCAGGAGACTGAGGCAGGAGAATCACTTGAACCCAGGAGGCAGAGGTTGTGTTGAGCCGAGATCGTGCCATTGCACTCCAGCCTGGGCAACAAAGAGCGAAACTCCATCTCAAAAAAAAAAAAAGAAGAATCTAATCTGAAAGAGAAAAAAGAGGGTTTTTTAAAAAAAAAAAAAAAAAAAAAAAAAAAACAGGGCTTCAGGGACCCACAGTACAGTACCAAAAGGTCTTACATGCATAACCAAAGGCCTAAAAAAGAAAAGAGAAAGAATATGAGGCAGGAAAAAAAATTTTGAAGAAATGATGGCTGAAAATCTCTTCAATTTGAAAAAAGACAAATGCACAGATTTAAGAATCTCAGCAAACCTCAAAGAGTCAAATGCCTTGCTAAAAAGCAAACACAGAGGGAGAAATCTTGAAGCACCAAAAGAAAATGTTACATTACACAGAGGGAACAGTGACTGGATAAATGGCAGATTTCTCATCATAAAATATGGAAGCCAAAATACTTAAATTGCTAAAAGATAAAGCACTGTTCAACACAGAATTCTATATCCAACCACAATGCCCTTCAAAAATAAAGGTGAAATATGTACTTTCAGATAAAAGAAAGCAAACACAACTTATCACCAAAAGATACGCCTTGCAAGAAAGGCTAAAGAAATTCTTCAGAATTAAGAGAAATGAGGCCAGAAAATGCAAATCTTCAGAAGACAAAGAAGACTATCACAAATGGTAAATATCTGGGTAAACTTAGAAGACTTTTAGCTCTTTAGTTCTTAACATTACATGATTATTGAAAGCCAAAATTATATTCTTGTTTTCCAGGGCTTATAATATACGTAGTTCCAACACACATGACAATAGCATGACTGACAACAAAGAGGTGATATAAAAGAAAAATTTGGCCAGGCGCGGTGGCTCAAGCCTGTAATCCCAGCACTTTGGGAGGCCGAGACGGGCGGATCACGAGGTCAGGAGATCGAGACCATCCTGGCTAACACGGTGAAACCCCGTCTCTATTAAAACTACAAAAAACTAGCCGGACGACGTGGCGGCGCCTGTAGTCCCTGCTACTCGGGAGGCTGAGACAGGAGAATGGCGTGAACCCGGGAGGCGGAGCTTGCAGTGAGTGGAGATCCGGCCACAGCACTCCAGCCTGGGCGACAGAGCGAGACTCCGTCTCAAAAAAAAAAAAAAAGAAAGAAAAATTTACAAGCTTTGTATACTTTATGACTTGTACAATATTACCCATAAGTGGCAATACTATAAAAACAGACTGAGGCCAGGCGCGGTGGCTCAAGCCTGTAATCCCAGCACTTTGGGAGGCCGAGACGGGCGGATCACGAGGTCAGGAGATCGAGACCATCCTGGCTAA
>NW_016804580.1:5885775-5889721 GCF_001698545.2 Rhinopithecus bieti | reverse complement strand
AATACTATAAAACAGACTGAGGCCAGGCGCGGTGGCTCAAGCCTGTAATCCCAGCACTTTGGGAGGCCGAGACGGGCGGATCACGAGGTCAGGAGATCGAGACCATCCTGGCTAATACGGTGAAACCCCGTCTCTACTAAAAAATACAAAAAACTAGCCGGGCGAGGTGGCGGGCGCCTGTAGTCCCAGCTACTCAGGAGGCTGAGGCAGGAGAATGGCATAAACTCGGGAGGCGGAGCTTGTAGTGAGCTGAGATCGGGCCACTGCACTCCAGCCTGGGCCACAGAGCGAGACTCCGTCTCAAAAAAAAAACAAAAACAAAAACAAAAAAACAGACGGAAAAGAGTAAAGAAATTGCTAGAGGAATGTGCAAAAGAATTAAGTTGAAACCCTTCCTAATATTATATTAAAAAATTACCCCTTCAAAAGTGAATCGCAGATCTAAATGTAAGAGCTAAAACTATAAAACTTTAGGAAAAAACATAAGAGGTAAGTCTTCAGGACTTGGTTGAACAACAGTTTTTAGACATAACACTAAAAGCAGAGGCAATAAAAGAAAAAATAACTAGAATTTACCAAACCTACAGACTTTTTTGCTACAAACAAAACTATCAGGAAAGTAAAAAGGATGGAAGAAATATTTACAAGTCACATGTCTGATAAGTAGTTTGTAACCAGGATACAGAGCTCTTCTACTCAAAAATAAAAAGCTATACAGCCCAGCTAAAAACTGAACAAAGGATCCAAATAGACACTTCTCCAAAGAAAATATATAAATGACCAATAAGCACATGAAAAGATGATTAACGTCATTAATCATTAAGGATTAAAAACCAACACCAGGCCGGGTGCGGCAGCTCACGCCTGTAATCCCAGCACTTTGGGAGGCCTATGCGGGTGCATCACCTGAGGTTGGGAGTTTGAGACTAGCCTGGCCATCATGGTGAAACTCCGTCTCTACTAAAAATACAAAAATTAGCCAGCATGGTGGCGGGCACCTGTAATCCCAGGTACTCAGGAAGCTGGGGCAAGAGAATCGCTTGAACCCGGCAGGCAGAGTTTGCCGTGGGCCAAGATATCGCATCACTGCACTCCAGCCTGGACAACAGACTGAGACTCCATCTAAAAAATAATATAATGAAAAAAATAAATAAAAATCAACACCACAATGAGATACTACCTCATGCCCTGTAGGATAGCTAAAATCAAAAGCCAAACAATAAAAAATGTTGGCAAAGAGATGGAGAAATTAAAACCTTGATATATTGTTGCTGGTAATTTAAAATGTGTACAGCCTCTTCATCAGTTTTTCAAAGACAGCATGAAACAAAAATCCTACGCCTAAGAGAACTGAAAACAAATGTCTGGATTTGCAGACAAATGTTCATAATGGTAACATTATTCATAATACTGCAAAAGTATATACAACCTAAATGTTTATCAATCAATTAATGAATGAGTAAAGAAAATGTAGCATAGCCATGCAATAGAATATTATTTGACAACAAAAGGGAATGAAGTTCTAATGCTACAAAACAAATGCTTGTACATTACGCTAGGAGAAAGAAGCTACTCACAATATACCATATATCATATGATTCCATTTATATGAAACGTCCCAAATAGGGATAGAGACAGAAATGAAGATTAGTGATTGCCAGGAGCTGGGGAAGTAGGGTAATGGAGGGTGACTGTTAATGGGTCTAAGGGCTTCTTTTTGAGAGGATCCAAGTATTCTCAAATTGATTGTAGTGATGTAGAGACTGTCTCAAAAAAAAAAAAAAAAAAAAAAAAAAAAAAAAAACGGCCAGGTGCGGTGGCTCATGCCTACAATCCCAGCAGTTAGCGAGGTTGAGGCGGGCAGATCACCTGAGGTCGGGAATTCAAGACCAGCCTGACCAACATGGAGAAACCCCATCTCTACTAAAAATATAAAAACTAGCCAGGCGTGATGGTGCATGCCTATAATCCTAGCTGCTCGTGAGGCTGAGGCAGGAGAATCACTTGAACCTGGGAGGCAGAGGTTGCGGTGAGCTGAGATCGCACCATTGCACTCCAGCCTGGGCAACAATAGCAAAACTCCGAATCAAAATAAATAAATAAATAAATAATTTTAAAAATTAGTTTATTAGCACAGATAGAAAAGTAAAACTCAATCACAAGGTATCTGTAAGAAACACACTTTAAGTGAAGAGACAAACAGGTCAAAAGTAAATGGATAGGATAGGTGCGCAGTGGCTCACGCCTGTAATCCCAACACTTTGGGAGGCCAAGGCGGGAACTTAATCACTTGAGGCCAGGGTTTCGAGACCAGCCTGGCCAACATGGCAAAGCCCCATCTCTACTAAAAATACAAAAACTAGCCAGGCATGGTGGCACACACCTATAGTCCCAGCTACCAGGGTGGCTGAAACAGCTGAACTGCTTGAACCTGGGAGGCAAAGGCTGCAGTGAGCCGAGATCACACCACTGCACTCCAGTCTGGGTGATAGAGTAAAACCTCATCTCAAAACAAACAAACAACAACAAAAAAAGATGGTGAGTGGCTAAACAGTAAAGAGAGGGAGGGGCATTTCACAGTAAGTCAGACAATGAAGAATTCATAATAATTATAAATGTATGCACCTAAAAACAAGGCTTCAAAATAGATGAAGCAAAAATGAGCATAAGGCATAAACACTCGGAATACTCAGTGCCCCAAACAAGGTAAGATATTTTCACACTCCTCTTTGTGATTGACAAAACCAGACCAAATAATCATCATCATCATCATCATCTGAGCAATGTTAAAACCACTATAAACATTCTTTTCAGGTAAACTTGGTGCATTTCCCATGAAAGACCACATACTGAGCCACAAAGCAGGACACAATAAAATGAAAATAATGGAAATCATACAGATTATGTTCCTAACCACATCAGAAAAAAAGATATAAAATTAATGACTAGCAGCCGGGTGTGGTGGCTCACGCCTGTAATCCCACCACTTTGGAAGGCCAAAGCAGGTGGATCACCTGAGGTCGCAAGCTCAAGACCAGCCTGGTCTACATGGTGAAACCCCGTCTCTATTAAAAATACAAAAATTAGCTGGGCGTGGTAGCGGGTATCTATAATCCAAGCTACTCAGGAGGCTGAGCTGAGGCAGGAGAATCGCTTGAACCCGGGATGCGGAGGGTGCAGTAAGCCAAGATCACACCACTGCACTCTAGCCCGGGTGGCAGCACAAAACTCTGTCTCAAAATAAAACAAAACAAAATAAAGTAAGTAGGGTTCTACCTAAAGAACCTACATATAAAAGGGTAAAGTAAGCCCAAAGTAAGTAGAAAAAAAAATAGTAAAAATAAGAGCAGAAGAAATGAAACAGAAAAGTAACAGAACATTTGAAGTCAAAGTTGGTCCTTTTGTCAGAGACCTCTGAACCAGAGTGCCTCTATCTTGAACAGGGGCTGGGTAAAACAAGGCTGAGTAATGCTGGGCTGCCATTCCCAGTAAGTTATGCATTCTAAGTCACAGAATGAGATAGGAGGCTGGCACAAGATACAAGACATAAAAACCTTGCTGATAAAGCAGGTTGTAATAAAGGAGGAGGCCAAAACCCACCAAAGCCAAGATGGTGACCAAACTGACCTCTGGTCATCATCACTGCTCATTATACACTAATTATAATACATTAACATGCTAAGAGACACTCCCACAAGCTCCATGACAGTTTACAAATGCCATAGCAATGCCAGGAAGTTACCCAATATACTCTAAAAAGGGGAGGAACCACTAGTTCTGGGAATTGCCCACCCCTTTCCCAGAAAACTCAAGAATAATCCACCCCTTGTTGAGCAGACAATCAAGAAATACTCATAAAAATGGGAAATCAGTGGCCCATGGCACTGCTCTGCCTATTGAGTAGCCATTCTTTTATTCCTTTACTTTCTTTTTTTTTTTTTTTTTT
>NW_016804580.1:5880639-5885126 GCF_001698545.2 Rhinopithecus bieti | reverse complement strand
TTTGGAAAGACCTACAAAGTTGACAATCTGCAAGCTAAATTTTTTTTTTAATAGGAAGAATACAAATTACCAATATCAAGAATAAAATGGGAATTACCTCTATGATCCCAAAGATATTAAGAGGGCCAAAGATTATTCTTAATGACTTTAGGCTAACCAATTCAACAGCTTAGATGAAAAGAAAAAATTATTTGAAAATAAAACTTATCAAAACTGATAAAACAGAAAATCTGAGAAGCATTTTAAGTTGAATTCATTATGAAAATCCTTCCCAAAAAGAAAACTCTAGACTCAGATTTTTTCACTGATAAGTTCCTTCAAACACTAAAGGAAAAATAGCATCAATCTCACACATACATTTCCAGAAAACAGAGAAGACAAGGCTTCCCAAATCATTTTGTAAGTTTAGCATGAAGAATACCAATGAATACACCAAAAATAGGCCGGGCGCGGTGGCTCAAGCCTGTAATCCCAGCACTTTGGGAGGCCGAGACGGGCGAATCACGAGGTCAGGAGATCGAAACCATCCTGGCTAACACGGTGAAACCCTGTCTCTACTAAAATACAAAAAAATTAGCTGGGCGAGGTGGCGGGCGCCTGTAGTCCCAGCTACTCGGGAGGCTGAGGCAGGAGAATGGCGTGAACCCGGGAGGCGTAGCTTGCAGTGAGCTGAGATCCGGCCACTGCACTCCAGCCTGGGGGCAGAGCGAGACTCTGTCTGGAAAAAAAAAAAAAAAAAGAATATACCAAAATACCAGCACCTGACAAAAGCAACAAGTTTGCGCCAAAATCCCTCACATACAAAGATGCAAAATATTTACTATTAGCAATTTAAATCCAACAATATATAGGAAGAACAGGCCAGTTGCAGTGGCTCACATGGATTACAAAAGTAATCCCAGCACTTTCAGAGGCAAAGGCGGGAGGATCACTTGAGATCAGGAGACCTGCCTGGCCAACATGGTGAAACCCTGTCTCCACAAAAAAAAATTAGCCGGGCATGGTGGCTCATGCTTGTAATTCCAGCTACTCGGGAGGCTGAGGCAGGAGAATCACTTGAACCCAGGAGGTAGAGGTTATACTGAGCAGAGATTGTACCACTGTACCCATCTCCAAAAAAAAAGAATACACCATGACACCAAATGGCATTTAGTATAACATTTGAAAATAAAACAATGAAATCTACATTAATATCTTTAAATATATAGCATTATCTCGATACAGTAAAAGCTTTTGAGAAAACTCAATATCCATTCATGACACAAACCCTCAGGAAGCTAGGGCTAGCCCTTACTCAACTGTGTATTCTCCATGGCATGGCATGATTATTCCTCTTGGGGTCTGTGACTATAACAAACTATCTTTTCAATGGCGGTCATGCTGGGTTCTGCTGGTCTTGCCATAATTAAATAGTAATAAGACCTGTATTTGAAAGCAATCTGATAAACTTCATCAGTAAAACCCCTACAGCTAACTTATAATTGATGGTGTAACACTGAATGCTGTCCTCAAAGAATGAAAAAAAGATTAAGTCCATTCTGTAAGGGAAGAGAATAAAAGGAATTACAACTGGGGAAAAAAAGAGATAAAACAGTGTTTTATGACAATCATCTATTAGAAAATCTAAGTAATCTATCTAAAAAACTAGTAGAATTAATATGACTTAAGGTTGTAAGAAGTCAATACACAAAATTCTATTTCCAACAAAACATTAGAAATTTTCATAATACTTTATAATTGCTAAAAAATGTATTTAATATTTTAAAATACCATCAATAAAAGACAAAATACTGGTGGCTCATGCCTGTAACCCCAGCACTTTCGGAGGCTGAAGCAGGCAGATCATTCGAGGTCAGAGTTGACCCGCCTGGCCAACGTGGTGAAACCCCGTCTCTACCAAAATATAAGAATTAGCTGGGCTTAGTGGTACATGCCTGTAAACCCAGCAGCTTGGAAGGCTGAGGCAGGAAAACTATGTGAACCCAGGAGATGGAGTGAGTCAAGATTGTGCCACTGCACTCCAGCAAGGCAACAGAGTGAGACTTTGTCTCAAATAAGTAATTTTAAAACAGAAGACATGTAAGACCAAAGGCTAAAAGCAACAAACGACTACTCAGACAAAACAAAAAAGACCTAAATAAATGGAGAGATATACTATACTAATGATTAAGACTCAATGGTTGTTAAGATGTCAGTTCTCCTCAAACTGATTAACAGATTCAAGACAATTATAATCATGATCCCATCAGCCTTTTTTGGAGAAGACAGAAAAGACAGTATTAAAATTTATATGAAAATGTGAAGGACGTAGAATATGCAGAACTCCGAAAAGAAGAAAAGGTTTTAGGACTTGCAATTCTGACTTCAAATATAAAGTTACAAAATAATCAGAATACTCTAACAGGGCTAGACAAACAGATTTTGGAGCAGAAGAAAGATTTCTGAAAGAGATCCCACTTAAGCAGTCATGTGATGTTCCCAAAGCAACCCAGTGAGAAAAGGAGACTCTTTTCAACAAATGGTGAAAACAACTGGATAGCCATATGCAAAATACTCAAACCTACAAAATAATTTCAGATGCATCACAGACCTAAATATAAATTAGCAAAAGCAAAACCTTTTAGAGGAAATAAAGGAAATTACCTTCATGACTTCGAGGTTAGGCAAAAGTGTCTTAGCTCACAGTAAGCAATAACTACAAAAGAAAACACTGATAAATTAAACTTATCAGATATAAATATTTCTGCTCATCAAAAGGTACAGTTAAAATAAATAGGTAAACCACACAGACTTGGGGAAAGTATTTACAAAACATTTATCTGACAAAGGATCAGTATTTAGGACATATAAACACCTTCTGCAACTCAAACAGATGAAAAAAGAAAATAAAGAACAGTAAAGGCTAAATGAACAAACTCATCACAAAAGAGAACACACAAATGGTCAACACACAAGCTAAAACGTGCTCAATATCACCAGTTATCATGAAAATGTAAATTGAAACCACAATGATACCAATTCTGGTCAAGATGGAGTGAATAAAGGGGACCAGATTTTAGCCTCCTTGTGCGAAATAATAAAAGCCTAATAAAATGAATGAAACCATAGCACTGAAGATATTGGACAAGTAACAAAAGACAGTGATCCCTGGAAGACAAAAAACAAATGGGCCACACGTGTGCCCAGCTTACTGCCTTGAGAGAGTTTCCAGGTCGTGGAACAGGGAGGAGGAACACAGGCAGAGCCTGTGGTCTCCCCAAGTTGAGGAAATGGAGCTGGAAGTCCAAGCAGGCCAAGGTGCCTAGAGCTCACAAGGGAGACCAGCACTGAGTAGAGAGCTGGAGAGAGAGAGAGAAATGAAGAGATCTACAAAGGCTCACCCTACAACTTTTGGTTGAATGAAATCAGCACGCGCAATGTAAAGGAGCTATCCAAGGGCAAGGTGAGAAATCACCAAAAGAATTAGAGGTAATAGCATCCAGAAATGACATAAGGATGTGAATAGTACCCATACCCAAAAGTCCAAAAGGAAATGATGTGATATAATTTAGATCACACTGGAGATATGACATCGGAGTACTAAGAAAGAAAAGGCTTCAGAAGGAGGAAAAAATTAACCCTAAACACAGCCCTGGTCCAATTAAAGAAAACATAAAAGACCCAGCAGAAAGAAACTGTTTTCAAGCAACTTAATAATGCCACAGAACAAAGTCCACAAATACTTTAAAAGGCAAACAAAACTAGAGAAACTAGAAAACAAGGTAAAATTCACACTGGCTAAAAAGTCAATCAAAATTTGTAAGACTTACATAGAAGCAGGAAATTACACCCCATAATGAAACAAAAAACAAACCAATTTTGAAATGAAACAGAAAATAGAATTAGTAGACAAGTCCTTTAAAATAAGTATGATGATATTTCATATGATCAGAAAGCTAGAACATATTAAGTAAAAATATGAAATATTTTTAAAATTTGAACTTCTGAAGATGAAAATTACAAAGTCTAAGATGAAAAATACACATTGAGATTTACAACACATGAAACCAAAATTACTAACCTAAATGAAAAACAGAAAAGAAAAAAACACTAAAAAATATAATACGTGATAACAGAAATAACTTTAAAGAGGCCAAACATACTTGCCAGTAGAGCCACAGAACAGGAGATAATATAGAAAAAAGAACTTTAGAGGCCGGGCGCGGTGGCTCAAGCCTGTAATCCCAGCACTTTGGGAGGCCGAGGCGGGCGGATCACGAGGTCAGGAGATCGAGACCATCCTGGCTAACACGGTGAAACCCCGTCTCTACTAAAAAGTACAAAAAACTAGCCGGGCGAGGTGGCGGGCGCCTGTAGTCCCAGCTACTCTACTCGGGAGGCTGAGGCAGGAGAATGGCGTGAACCCGAGAGGCAGAGCTTGCAGTGAGCTGAGATCCGGCCACTGCACTCCAGCTTGGGCGACAGAGCGAGACTCCGTCTCAAAAAAT
>NW_016804580.1:5875854-5877866 GCF_001698545.2 Rhinopithecus bieti | reverse complement strand
AAAAAAAAAAAAAAAAAAAACCAAATGGGGCCGGGAGCGGTGGCTCACACCTGTAATTCCAGCACTATGGGAGGTCGAGGCAGGTGTATCACAAGGTCAGGAGTTCAAGACCAGCCTGGCCAAGATGGTGAAACCCCATCTCTACTAAAAATACAAAAATTAGCTGGGCATGGTAGCAGGCGCCTATAACTGCAGCTACTCAGAAGGCTGAGGCAGAGAACTGTTTGAACTCGGGAGGTGGAGGCTGCAGTGAGCCAAGATTGCGCCACTGCACTCCAGCCTGGGCGACAGAGCGAGAATCTGTCTCAAAATATAAAATGAAATAAAATAACCATGGGGTTAAAAAAAAAAAAAAAGACAAAATATCAAGTATTTTAAGATAGTTAAAGCAGTAATTGAAAGAGAAATTTATACAATTACATGACTATACTAGAAAAGAAACAAATCAGTGATTTCACCTTCTTCCTTAAGAAACTAGAAGAGCAAAAGAAAGATCAGAGCAGAAGTCAATGAAATAGGAAACAGAAAAATAGGGCACACTCAATGAAATCAAAGGTTACACTTACAGTTCTGGGAAGATGGAATGGACATACTTTTCCCTATTCCTCCCACTAAGTACAAATTCAAAATGTGAACATTACAAATAAAACGAATATTCTCTGAAAGGTGGAGAGAAGGTAAATTAGCTCAGGATCACAGGGCACAAGGCACAATATAGTAGTAAATTCCCTGGGTATTTTTCTTTTTGCCTAATGTATACTACTCCGGGAATGGAAGAAGTGAGTACATCAGAAACACCGATGGGCACAGACCAAAAAAAAGGAACCCCCCAACAGGGCCGGACGCGGTGGCTCAAGCCTATAATCCTGGCACTTTAGGAGGCCAAGGTGGGTGGATCACCAGAGGTCAGGAGTTGGGAGACCAGCCTGGCCAACATGGCAAAACCCCATCTCTACTAAAAATAAAAATTAGCCAGGCATGTTGGCAGGTGCCTATAATCCCAGTTACTCCAGAGGCTGAGGCATGAGAATCGCTTGAACTCAGGAGGCAGAGTTTGCAGTGAGCAGAGATCGTGCCACTGCATTCCAGCCTGGGTGATAGAAAGAGACTCTGTCTCCAAAAAAGAGAAAAGAAGCCTCAACAAAAGCCTTCTCTCTCCAGACCAAATTACCAGTAAAGTGGTATGTTAATAGTACGTTAACCAGAAAGAAAACTTTTGAAGAGTAACTGCTCTAATCCAGGATAACACCACAGAAAAACTAGCCCGACCCATACCAGCAATGATTACATGGGGAACCTAGATATTCACCCTTATGAGACTGTAATGACAATAATCCAAGATTCCCACCAGGTAGTGTCAGAGCAAATTAAGCAGGAGACTGGAACTTTCATTCCAATTGGCTAGTCAATGAGCATCCACTGCCTACTGTATCAGTGGAGAGAAGTGGGGAAGCCTGGACTTCCACCACCATCTGCCAGTAATAAGGCATCTCTCCCTGTCCCTACTGGAGTGGTAGCAGCGAAGACCTAGCAGAGAGTCAGAACTTTCACCCACACACAGTAACAAACGAGGCCACATCCACCACAGAGATCAGGTGGGGAGCCACAACTCCCAACTCTGCAAAGAACTAAAAGGGAGTTTGCCTCAAATGTCAACACAGACAAGGCAGAGAACCTAAACTTCATTCCCTACCTGGCTTAACAAGGTGGCACCAACACTCTACCCGTTAGATAAGTGTTAAGAGAACACTAGTTAAAACAGTTGTTTAAGTAAGATGCATAGTCTCATGACAATACAAAAATGCCCAGGTTTCAAATTTTTGATACCAAAAAGATACCAAGAATTGGCGGGGTGTAGTGGCTCACGTCTATTAATCCCAGCACTTTGGGAGGCCGAAGCGGGCAGATCACAAGGTCAGGAGTTCGAGACCAGTCTGGCCAACATAGTGAAACCCTATCTCTACTAAAAATACACACAAAAATAAGGCCGGGCACGGTGGCTCAAGCCTGTA
>NW_016804580.1:5867039-5871349 GCF_001698545.2 Rhinopithecus bieti | reverse complement strand
AAAAAAAAAAAAAAAAAATTAATAATAATAATAATAATACACACAATAAGATATCACTACCGCCCATCAAAATTAATAAATGAAGACTTATGTTCACATGAAAACCCGTGTAACGTTTACAGCAGCTTTATTCTTAATAACCTACAAGTGGAAATAACTGAGATTATCTTTCAGCAAATAAGTAAATAAACAAAACTGCTAATTAAACAAAACGCGGTATAACTGTAACAAACACTAAGCAACAACCTGGAGGAATCTCCAAGGAATTAAACCTAGTGTAAAAAAACTCAATCTCAGAAAGTTACATGTTGTTTTGTTTTGTTTTAGACAGTCTCTCACTCTGTCACCCAGGATGGAGTGCAGTGGCACAATCTCAGCTCACTGCAACCTCTGCCTCCTGGGTTCAAGCAATTCTCATGTCTCAGCCTCCCAATCAGCTGAGATTACAGGTGTGTGCCACCGCACCTGGCTAATTTTGTATTTTAGTAAAGACAGGGTTAAACTATGGTGGCCAGGCTGGCTTCGAACTCCTGACCTCAAGTGACCCACCCACCTCAGCCTCCCAAAGTGCTGGGATTACAGGCTTAAGCCACGCTCCCGGCTTCCAGAAAATTACAAGTTCTATCATCCCATTTATATAATATATAACATCCTTGAGATAACAAAATTCCCAAAATGAAGAATACATTAGTGGTTATGACTAAGTCTGGTGGCAGGAGGAAAGCGGGTGTGGCTATAAAAGCACAACAGGAAGGGAGAGGATTCTGCGAAGATGGTGCAATAAGAAGCACCAGGAACCTGAGGTTGGGAGCTCAAGACCAGCCTGACCTGCATGGAGAAATCCCATCTCTACTAAAATACAAAATTACCCAGGCGTGGTGGCGCATGCCTGTAATCCCAGCTACTCGGGAGGCTGAGGCAGGAGAATTGCTTGAACCCAGGAGGCGGAGGTTGCGGTGAGCCAAGATCACGCCATTGCACTCCAGCCTGGGCAACAAGAGCAAAACTCCGTCTCAAAAAAATAAAGAAAAAACAAGTATATGTAAGTCAGCAATGAAGAAAATGCAGGACTTGTACACAGAAAATCACAAAACTTTACTGAAATAAACTGAAGACAACATAAATAAATGGAGAGACATTTCATGTTTTGGATTGTAACACCTTAATGTTGCTAAGATGTTACTACTCCAAAGCAATCTACACATTCAATCAAATCCCTATCAAAATCCCAAGAATGCTTTTGCAGAAATAAAAAAAATATACATTCTAAAACTCATGAAGAATCTCAAGGGACCTCAAATAGTCAAAACAATCTTGAAAAGGAAGAATAAATTTGAAGACATCACACTTCCTGATTTCAAAACTTACTACAAAGCTACAGTAATCAAAACAGTGTTGCTGGGTGCGGTGGCTCGTGCCTGTAATCCCAGGGAGTCTGAGGCGGGGGGATCACCTGAGACTGGGAGTTTGAGATCAGCCTGACCAACATGAAGAAACCCCGTCTGTACTAAAATACAAAATTAGCTGGGTGGTGGTGGCACGCACCTGTAGTCCCAGCTACTCGGGAGGCTGGGGCAGGAGAATCGCTTGAACCCAGGAGGCAGAAGTTGCAGTGAGCCGAGATCACGCCACTGCATTCCAGCCTGGGCAACAGAGCAACGATCCGTCTCAAATAAAAGAAAAAAGGAGAAACAATTATAGAAACATTTAGAAGAAAACACAGGGGAAATCTTCACTGCACTAAATTTGACAATCATTTCTTGGATATACCAAAAGCAAAGAAAACAAAACTAAAAAAAGATAAATTGGACTTCATCACAATTAAAATCTCTGTGCATAAAAGGACATGACTATCAACAGTGTGAAAAGACAACACACAGAATGGGATAAAGTATTCACAAATCATATTATCTAAGAACCGTCTGGAGTCTAAAATTAGATACTGGGTCTAGGATCTAGAAGTAGATAAAGAATACTGATATTTCAACAACAGAAAGTCATACAAAAGGGCAAAGGACCTGAACAGACATTTCTCCAAAGAATACACACAAATGGCCAACAAGCAGATGAAAAGATGCTTGTATCACTAATCACTGGGAAAATGCAAATCAAAACAAGATACCACTTCACATCATTAGCATGGCTATCATCAAAACCAGAAAACTGACCAGGTATCATGACTCACACTTGTAATCCTAATACTTTGGGGAGGCTGAGGCAGGAGAACTGCTTGAGTCCAGAAGTTCAAAATCAGCCTGGACAACATAGTGAAGCTACCTCTCTACAAAATCAATAAAAAAGGCCAGGTGTGGTGGCTCAAGCCTGTAATCCCAGCACNCAACATGGAGAAACCCCATCTCTACTAAAATATAAAACTAGCCAGGCGTGATGGTGCATGCCTATAATCCTAGCTGCTCGTGAGGCTGAGGCAGGAGAATCACTTGAACCTGGGAGGCAGAGGTTGCGGTGAGCTGAGATCGCACCATTGCACTCCAGCCTGGGCAACAATAGCAAAACTCCGAATCAAAATAAATAAATAAATAAATAATTTTAAAATTAGTTTATTAGCACAGATAGAAAAGTAAAACTCAATCACAAGGTATCTGTAAGAAACACACTTTAAGTGAAGAGACAAACAGGTCAAAAGTAAATGGATAGGATAGGTGCGCAGTGGCTCACGCCTGTAATCCCAACACTTTGGGAGGCCAAGGCGGGAACTTAATCACTTGAGGCCAGGGTTTCGAGACCAGCCTGGCCAACATGGCAAAGCCCCATCTCTACTAAAATACAAAACTAGCCAGGCATGGTGGCACACACCTATAGTCCCAGCTACCAGGGTGGCTGAAACAGCTGAACTGCTTGAACCTGGGAGGCAAAGGCTGCAGTGAGCCGAGATCACACCACTGCACTCCAGTCTGGGTGATAGAGTAAAACCTCATCTCAAAACAAACAAACAACAACAAAAAAAGATGGTGAGTGGCTAAACAGTAAAGAGAGGGAGGGGCATTTCACAGTAAGTCAGACAATGAAGAATTCATAATAATTATAAATGTATGCACCTAAAACAAGGCTTCAAAATAGATGAAGCAAAATGAGCATAAGGCATAAACACTCGGAATACTCAGTGCCCCAAACAAGGTAAGATATTTTCACACTCCTCTTTGTGATTGACAAAACCAGACCAAATAATCATCATCATCATCATCATCTGAGCAATGTTAAAACCACTATAAACATTCTTTTCAGGTAAACTTGGTGCATTTCCCATGAAAGACCACATACTGAGCCACAAAGCAGGACACAATAAAATGAAAATAATGGAAATCATACAGATTATGTTCCTAACCACATCAGAAAAAAAGATATAAAATTAATGACTAGCAGCCGGGTGTGGTGGCTCACGCCTGTAATCCCACCACTTTGGAAGGCCAAAGCAGGTGGATCACCTGAGGTCGCAAGCTCAAGACCAGCCTGGTCTACATGGTGAAACCCCGTCTCTATTAAAATACAAAATTAGCTGGGCGTGGTAGCGGGTATCTATAATCCAAGCTACTCAGGAGGCTGAGCTGAGGCAGGAGAATCGCTTGAACCCGGGATGCGGAGGGTGCAGTAAGCCAAGATCACACCACTGCACTCTAGCCCGGGTGGCAGCACAAAACTCTGTCTCAAAATAAAACAAAACAAAATAAAGTAAGTAGGGTTCTACCTAAAGAACCTACATATAAAAGGGTAAAGTAAGCCCAAAGTAAGTAGAAAAAAAAATAGTAAAATAAGAGCAGAAGAAATGAAACAGAAAAGTAACAGAACATTTGAAGTCAAAGTTGGTCCTTTTGTCAGAGACCTCTGAACCAGAGTGCCTCTATCTTGAACAGGGGCTGGGTAAAACAAGGCTGAGTAATGCTGGGCTGCCATTCCCAGTAAGTTATGCATTCTAAGTCACAGAATGAGATAGGAGGCTGGCACAAGATACAAGACATAAAACCTTGCTGATAAAGCAGGTTGTAATAAAGGAGGAGGCCAAAACCCACCAAAGCCAAGATGGTGACCAAACTGACCTCTGGTCATCATCACTGCTCATTATACACTAATTATAATACATTAACATGCTAAGAGACACTCCCACAAGCTCCATGACAGTTTACAAATGCCATAGCAATGCCAGGAAGTTACCCAATATACTCTAAAAGGGGAGGAACCACTAGTTCTGGGAATTGCCCACCCCTTTCCCAGAAAACTCAAGAATAATCCACCCCTTGTTGAGCAGACAATCAAGAAATACTCATAAAATGGGAAATCAGTGGCCCATGGCA
>NW_016804580.1:5861206-5866352 GCF_001698545.2 Rhinopithecus bieti | reverse complement strand
AAAAAAAAAAAAAAAAGAATATACCAAAAATACCAGCACCTGACAAAAAGCAACAAGTTTGCGCCAAAATCCCTCACATACAAAGATGCAAAAATATTTACTATTAGCAATTTAAATCCAACAATATATAGGAAGAACAGGCCAGTTGCAGTGGCTCACATGGATTACAAAAGTAATCCCAGCACTTTCAGAGGCAAAGGCGGGAGGATCACTTGAGATCAGGAGACCTGCCTGGCCAACATGGTGAAACCCTGTCTCCACAAAAAAAAATTAGCCGGGCATGGTGGCTCATGCTTGTAATTCCAGCTACTCGGGAGGCTGAGGCAGGAGAATCACTTGAACCCAGGAGGTAGAGGTTATACTGAGCAGAGATTGTACCACTGTACCCATCTCCAAAAAAAAAGAATACACCATGACACCAAATGGCATTTAGTATAACATTTGAAAATAAAACAATGAAATCTACATTAATATCTTTAAATATATAGCATTATCTCGATACAGTAAAAGCTTTTGAGAAAACTCAATATCCATTCATGACACAAACCCTCAGGAAGCTAGGGCTAGCCCTTACTCAACTGTGTATTCTCCATGGCATGGCATGATTATTCCTCTTGGGGTCTGTGACTATAACAAACTATCTTTTCAATGGCGGTCATGCTGGGTTCTGCTGGTCTTGCCATAATTAAATAGTAATAAGACCTGTATTTGAAAGCAATCTGATAAACTTCATCAGTAAAACCCCTACAGCTAACTTATAATTGATGGTGTAACACTGAATGCTGTCCTCAAAGAATGAAAAAAAGATTAAGTCCATTCTGTAAGGGAAGAGAATAAAAGGAATTACAACTGGGGAAAAAAAGAGATAAAACAGTGTTTTATGACAATCATCTATTAGAAAAATCTAAGTAATCTATCTAAAAAACTAGTAGAATTAATATGACTTAAGGTTGTAAGAAGTCAATACACAAAAATTCTATTTCCAACAAAACATTAGAAATTTTCATAATACTTTATAATTGCTAAAAAATGTATTTAATATTTTAAAATACCATCAATAAAAGACAAAATACTGGTGGCTCATGCCTGTAACCCCAGCACTTTCGGAGGCTGAAGCAGGCAGATCATTCGAGGTCAGAGTTGACCCGCCTGGCCAACGTGGTGAAACCCCGTCTCTACCAAAAATATAAGAATTAGCTGGGCTTAGTGGTACATGCCTGTAAACCCAGCAGCTTGGAAGGCTGAGGCAGGAAAACTATGTGAACCCAGGAGATGGAGTGAGTCAAGATTGTGCCACTGCACTCCAGCAAGGCAACAGAGTGAGACTTTGTCTCAAATAAGTAATTTTAAAAACAGAAGACATGTAAGACCAAAGGCTAAAAGCAACAAACGACTACTCAGACAAAACAAAAAAGACCTAAATAAATGGAGAGATATACTATACTAATGATTAAGACTCAATGGTTGTTAAGATGTCAGTTCTCCTCAAACTGATTAACAGATTCAAGACAATTATAATCATGATCCCATCAGCCTTTTTTGGAGAAGACAGAAAAGACAGTATTAAAATTTATATGAAAATGTGAAGGACGTAGAATATGCAGAACTCCGAAAAAGAAGAAAAAGGTTTTAGGACTTGCAATTCTGACTTCAAATATAAAGTTACAAAATAATCAGAATACTCTAACAGGGCTAGACAAACAGATTTTTGGAGCAGAAGAAAGATTTCTGAAAGAGATCCCACTTAAGCAGTCATGTGATGTTCCCAAAGCAACCCAGTGAGAAAAGGAGACTCTTTTCAACAAATGGTGAAAAACAACTGGATAGCCATATGCAAAATACTCAAACCTACAAAAATAATTTCAGATGCATCACAGACCTAAATATAAATTAGCAAAAGCAAAACCTTTTAGAGGAAATAAAGGAAATTACCTTCATGACTTCGAGGTTAGGCAAAAGTGTCTTAGCTCACAGTAAGCAATAACTACAAAAGAAAACACTGATAAATTAAACTTATCAGATATAAATATTTCTGCTCATCAAAAGGTACAGTTAAAATAAATAGGTAAACCACACAGACTTGGGGAAAGTATTTACAAAACATTTATCTGACAAAGGATCAGTATTTAGGACATATAAACACCTTCTGCAACTCAAACAGATGAAAAAAGAAAATAAAGAACAGTAAAGGCTAAATGAACAAACTCATCACAAAAGAGAACACACAAATGGTCAACACACAAGCTAAAACGTGCTCAATATCACCAGTTATCATGAAAATGTAAATTGAAACCACAATGATACCAATTCTGGTCAAGATGGAGTGAATAAAGGGGACCAGATTTTAGCCTCCTTGTGCGAAATAATAAAAGCCTAATAAAATGAATGAAACCATAGCACTGAAGATATTGGACAAGTAACAAAAGACAGTGATCCCTGGAAGACAAAAAACAAATGGGCCACACGTGTGCCCAGCTTACTGCCTTGAGAGAGTTTCCAGGTCGTGGAACAGGGAGGAGGAACACAGGCAGAGCCTGTGGTCTCCCCAAGTTGAGGAAATGGAGCTGGAAGTCCAAGCAGGCCAAGGTGCCTAGAGCTCACAAGGGAGACCAGCACTGAGTAGAGAGCTGGAGAGAGAGAGAGAAATGAAGAGATCTACAAAGGCTCACCCTACAACTTTTGGTTGAATGAAATCAGCACTCGCAATGTAAAGGAGCTATCCAAGGGCAAGGTGAGAAATCACCAAAAGAATTAGAGGTAATGGCATCCAGAACTGACATAAGGATGTGAATAGTACCCATACCCAAAATCCAAAAGGAAATGATGTGAGATAATTTACATCACAGTGGAGATATGACATCGGAGTACTAAGAAAGAAAAGGCTTCAGAAGGAGGAAAAAATTAACCCTAAACACAGCCCTGGTCCAATTAAAGAAAACATAAAAGACCCAGCAGAAAGAAACTGTTTTCAAGCAACTTAATAATGCCACAGAACAAAGTCCACAAATACTTTAAAAGGCAAACAAAACTAGAGAAACTAGAAAACAAGGTAAAATTCACACTGGCTAAAAGTCAATCAAAATTTGTAAGACTTACATAGAAGCAGGAAATTACACCCCATAATGAAACAAAAAACAAACCAATTTTGAAATGAAACAGAAAATAGAATTAGTAGACAAGTCCTTTAAAATAAGTATGATGATATTTCATATGATCAGAAAGCTAGAACATATTAAGTAAAATATGAAATATTTTAAAATTTGAACTTCTGAAGATGAAAATTACAAAGTCTAAGATGAAAATACACATTGAGATTTACAACACATGAAACCAAAATTACTAACCTAAATGAAAACAGAAAAGAAAAAAACACTAAAAAATATAATACGTGATAACAGAAATAACTTTAAAGAGGCCAAACATACTTGCCAGTAGAGCCACAGAACAGGAGATAATATAGAAAAAAGAACTTTAGAGGCCGGGCGCGGTGGCTCAAGCCTGTAATCCCAGCACTTTGGGAGGCCGAGGCGGGCGGATCACGAGGTCAGGAGATCGAGACCATCCTGGCTAACACGGTGAAACCCCGTCTCTACTAAAAGTACAAAAAACTAGCCGGGCGAGGTGGCGGGCGCCTGTAGTCCCAGCTACTCTACTCGGGAGGCTGAGGCAGGAGAATGGCGTGAACCCGAGAGGCAGAGCTTGCAGTGAGCTGAGATCCGGCCACTGCACTCCAGCTTGGGCGACAGAGCGAGACTCCGTCTCAAAAAAAAAAAAAAAAAAGAAAAAAGAACTTTAGAAATCATGGACAACAACTTTCACATATTTGATGGAAATTGTAAGCATATATAACAAGGCACTCTTTTAATGAACTATCAGTCACTAGAAACATGAAGAAAAGTGGCTGAGCACAGTGGTTCACGCCTGTAATCCCAGCACTTTGGGAGGCTGAGGTGGGAAAATCACTTCAGGCCAGGAGTTCAAGACCAGTGTGGGCAACATTGCAGAATCCCATCTCTTAAAACACACACACAGACACACACACACACACACAATTGGCCTGGCATGGTGGCTCACACCTGTAATCCCAGCACTTTGGGAGGCCAAGGCAGGCAGGTCACCTGAGGTTGGGAGTTCGAGACCAGCCTGACCAACATGGACAAACCCCGTCTCCACTAAAAATACAAAACTAGTTGGGCATGGTGGTGCATGCCTGTAATCCCAGCTACTCAGGAGACTGAGGCAGAAGAATTGCTTGAACCCGGGTGGCGGAGACTGCGGTAAGCCGAGATCGTGCCATTGCACTCCAGCCTGGGCAACAAGGGCGAAAATCCGTCTCAAAAAAAAAAAAAAAACACACAAAAAATACACACAAAAATTAGCCACGGATAGTGGCACACACCTGTGGTCCTTCTAGCTACTCGGAAAGGCTAAGGCAGGAAGAGGTCAAGGCCATAGTGAGCCATGATTGTGCCACCGCACTCCAGCCCAGGCGACAGTAAAAGCCCATCTCCAAAAAATAAGGTAAACTATGACCAAAATGACTAAAATCAGAAACTTAAATTCTAATGCAGCCAAAGAAAAAGATCTTATTACACACTACAAAATCAAAAAGAAAGTTGAAATCGTTATAATACTATCATGTAAAGTAGACAAAAATAAAAATTTTATCAGGAAAAAAGAGCATCATTTTATATACATTGAGTTTAATTTACCCAAGAACACGCAAAAATCCTAAACATTTATTTACCTATTAATAATGGGGCCTCAAAATAAATAAAGCAAAAATGAGAGAACTGTAAGAATAAATGAAAGAATCTACACTTATATTTTAAAATTTCAGCAAACCTCTCTATGTAACAGAACCAGGCCAGGCGTGGTGAATCACATCCGTTATTCCTGAACTTTGGGAGGCCGAGACAGGATTTCTTGAGCACAGGAGTTCAAGACCAACCTGAGCAACACAGGGAGACCCTGTCTCTACAAAAGATTTTAAAATTAACTGGGCAGGCTGGGCGTGGTGGCTCACACCTTGTAATCCCAGCACTTTGGAAGCCTGAGGCGGGCGGAACACCTGAGGTCAGGAATTCGAGTCCAGCCTGTCCAACATGGTGAAACCCCGTCTCTACTAAAAATACAAAAATTAGCC
>NW_016804580.1:5843643-5857776 GCF_001698545.2 Rhinopithecus bieti | reverse complement strand
AAAAAAAAAAAAAAAAAAAAAAAAAAAAAAAAATTAGCCGGTGTGGTGGCGGGTGCCTGTAATCCCAGCTACTCAGGAGGCTGAGGCAGGACAATCGCGTGAACCCAGGAGGCAGAGGTTGCAGTGAGCCAAGACTGTGCCACTGCACTCCAGCCTGGGCGACAGAACGAGATTCCATATCAAAAAAAAAAAGATACCAAGAATTGGGAAGATTTCAGATTGAATGGAAAAAGGCAATAAACAAATGCAAACATCGAGATATCTTAATTCTAATATCTCAGAGATGTATCAGAATTAACTGAAACAAATTTTGTTTGTTTGTTGTTTTTTGTTTGTTTTGTGAGACAGTCTCACTCTGTTGCCCAAGCTGGAGAGCACTGGCATGATCTCAGCTCACCGCAAGCTCCGCCTCCCAAGTTCAAGCGATTCTCCTGCCTCAGTCTCCTGGGTAGCTGGGATTACAGGTGCCGCCATCAAACCTGGCTAATTTTTGCATTTTTAGTAGAGACAGGGTTTCACCATGTTGGCCAGGCTGGTTTCGAACCCCTGACCCCAGGTGACTAACCCACCCCGGCCTCCCAAAAAATATGTTTAGGCCAGGCACGGTGGCTCATTCCTATAATCCCATCACTTTGGGAGGCCGAGGTGGGTAGATCACCTCAGGTCAGGAGTTCAAAAACAGCCTGACCAACATGTACAAACTCCGTCTCTACTAAAAATACAAAAGTAGCTGGGTATGGTGGCACATGCCTGTAATCCCAGCTACTTGGGAGGCTGAGGCAGAAGAATCGCTTGAAGCTGGAAGGCAGAGGTTGCGTTGAGCTCTGTCTGTTGCAATAAGATCGTGTCATTGGGCTTCAGCCTGGGCAATGAGAGCAAAACTTTGTCTCAAAAAAGAAGAAGAAAACAAAATTTCAGTGGAAGAACTATCCAAACCATATCAACAAACTAAAACAAACAGATATAAAACACAATAAAGAAAAATGGTTTTGGCATAGTGAATTGGGGTAGAAAAAAAAAAAAAGACAAGAAAATGGAATTCCAAAATGTTCAAATAACCCAAAAGAAAGCAGGAAAAAGAACACTAAAAAAACAAAAACTAAAACGAGGCATGGTGGCTCAGGCCTGTAATTCTAGCACTTTGGGAGGCCAAGGTGGGTGAATCACCTAAGGCCGGGAGTTCAAGACCAGCCTGGCCAACATGGTGAAACCCTATCTCTACTAAAAATATAAAAATTAGCCAGGTGTGGTGGCACATGCTTGTAATCTCATCTACTTGGGAGACTGAGGCACAAGAACTGCTTGAAACCAGGAGGCAAAGGTTGCAGTGGGCCAAGATTGAGCCACTGCACTTCCAGCCTGGGCAAGTAAGACTTTGTCTCAAAAAAAAAAGGGGGGGGGGGGGAGTCTGACAACATCTGTAACTATGTAAATGACCCAAATACCTAAATACAGCAAATAAAAGACAAAAACTGGCCAGGTGCAGTGTAATGACTGTAATCCCAGCACTGTGGGAGGCCGAGGAGAGCAGATCACTTGAGGTTCAGTGTTCGAGACCAGCCTGGCCAACATGGTGAAAATCCGTCTCTGCTAAAAATACAAAAAAAAATTTAGCCAGGCGTGGTGGTGTGTGCCTATAATAGCTACTCTGGAGGCTGAGGCAGGAGAATCGTTTGAACCCACTAGGCAGAGGTTGCAGTGAGCTGAGATCATACCACTGCACTCCACCCAGGGTGACAGCGATACTCCATCTCAAAAAAAAAAAAAGAGACAAGATTGACAAACTAGATTTTAAAAGCATAACCTAAAGCCAAGCATGGTGGCTCACGCCTATAATGCCAGCAGTTTGGGAGGCCATGACAGGAGGGTCTCTTGAGCTCAGGAGTTCGAGACCAGGCTGGGCAACATAACAAGACCTCGTCCCTACAAATAATAAAAAAATTAGCCAGGTGTGATGGTGCACATGTGTGGTCCCAGTTATTTGGGAGGCTGAGGTGGGGGAACTGTTTGAGCCCAGGAGGTCCAGGTTGCAGTAAACCATGACTGCCACTGCAATCCAGCCTGGGTGACAGAGCAAGACCATGTCTCAAAAAAAAAAAAAAAAAAAAAAAGGCCAGGTGCAGTAACTCACACCTGTAATCCCAGCACTTTGGGAGGCCAAGGAAGGCAGATCACGAGGTCAAGAGTTTGAGACCAGCTTGGTCAACATAGTGAAACCCCGTCTCTACTAAAAATGTAAAAAATTGACCAGGCATGGTGGCGGGCACCTGTAATCCCAGCTACTTGGGAGGCTGAGGCAGGAGAATCATTTCAACCCAGGAAGCGGAGGTTGCAGTGAACCAAGATGACGCCATTGCACTCCAGCCCAGGCAACAGTGCAAGATTCCATCTCAAAAAAAAAACAGAAAAGAAAAAGAAAGAAAACATAACCTAACACTATTTTGTGTACAAAAAATTTACTTCGAATAAGCACGCTGAAAGCAAAAAAACATTAAAAAGATATGTGATGCAAACATTAATTAAAGAAAAGGTGGAGTGACTATATTAATATCAGAAATAGCATACTTCAGAGCAAAGAAAAAGTACTAGAGACTAAGAAGGAAATTATTTATTGAGAAAGAGGTCAATCCACCAAGAGGACATAACATTCCTAAATGTGTGTGCACCAAAACAAGAGTACAAAATATATGACAGAAAAACTGATGGAAGAGAATGGAGAAACGCATAAATCCACTATAGAGACTTCAGTATTTCTCTGTAACAACTGTTAAAACTACACATGTATTCACAGAAAGAACATTGAATTCAACCCCATGAACTAACTGGATCCATGGACATTTAGAGAACATTCCACCCACCAAGAGTGGAATACTTTTTTTTTTTTTGAGACGGAGTTTCGCTCTTGTTCCCCAGACTGGAGTGCAATGGTGCGATCTTGGCTCACCGCAACCTCCGCCTCCCATCTTGGCCTCCCAAAGTACTGGGATTACAGGTGTGAGCCAACGTGCCAAGCCTTTTTTTCTTTTTTTTTTAAGACAGGGTCTCACTCAGTCGCTGAGGCTGGAGTACAGTGGTGCAATCTCAGCTCACTGCAACCTCTGTTTCCCAGGTTCAATCAATTCTCCTGCCTCAGCCTCCCAAGTAGCTGGGACCACAGGCATGTGCCACCATGCCCAGCTAATTTTTGTATTTTTTTAGTAGAGATGGGGAGACTCTGTCTCAAAAAAAAAGAAAGAAAAAGAAAATAGACAAAAGTGATGAACAGAGGATATATAAAAGTATTAGTGCTTGTCTCAGGAGCATATATACCAAAATTCAATCAATACAGAGAAGATTAGCATGCTCTCTGCACAGTGATGACATGCAAATTCTTAAAGTGTTCCATATTTAAAAAAAAAAAAAAGGTACCAAATAAGCACCTGAAAAGATGCTCAACATCATTAGCCACTAAGTAAATACGTATTAAAAACACAATGAGGCATGTGTAGTGGCCTGTAATCCCAGCACTTTAGGAGACCAGTCTGGAGCACAGCTTTAGCTCAGAAGTTCAAAACCAGCCTAAGCAACATAGCAAGACCCCATCTCTCCAAAAACATATTTTTAAAAACATTGGCTGGGTGTAGTGGCATACACCCATAGTCCCAGCTACTCGGAGGGTTAAGGCGGCAATGAGTCATGAGCATGACACTGCCCTTCAAAGCCTAAGTAACAGAGCAAGACACTGTCTCAAAAAAATAATAATATAGGCTGGGCGCAGTGGCTCACGCCTGTAATCCCAGCACTTTGGGAGGCCGAGGCAGAAGGATCACGAGGTCAGGAGATCGAGACCATCCTGGCTAACATGGTAAAACGCTGTCTCTACTAAAAATACAAAAAATTAGCCAAGTGTGGTGGCAGGCGCCTGTAGTTCCAGCTACCCGGGAAGCTGAGGCAGGAGAATGGCATGAACCCGGGAGGCAGAGCTTGCTGTGAGCCCAGATCATGCCACTGCACTCCAGACTGGGCGACAGAGCAAGACTCCGTCTAAAAAAAAAAAAAAAAAATTAATAATAATAATAATAATACACACAATAAGATATCACTACCGCCCATCAAAATTAATAAATGAAGACTTATGTTCACATGAAAACCCGTGTAACGTTTACAGCAGCTTTATTCTTAATAACCTACAAGTGGAAATAACTGAGATTATCTTTCAGCAAATAAGTAAATAAACAAAACTGCTAATTAAACAAAACGCGGTATAACTGTAACAAACACTAAGCAACAACCTGGAGGAATCTCCAAGGAATTAAACCTAGTGTAAAAAAACTCAATCTCAGAAAGTTACATGTTGTTTTGTTTTGTTTTTAGACAGTCTCTCACTCTGTCACCCAGGATGGAGTGCAGTGGCACAATCTCAGCTCACTGCAACCTCTGCCTCCTGGGTTCAAGCAATTCTCATGTCTCAGCCTCCCAATCAGCTGAGATTACAGGTGTGTGCCACCGCACCTGGCTAATTTTTGTATTTTTAGTAAAGACAGGGTTAAACTATGGTGGCCAGGCTGGCTTCGAACTCCTGACCTCAAGTGACCCACCCACCTCAGCCTCCCAAAGTGCTGGGATTACAGGCTTAAGCCACGCTCCCGGCTTCCAGAAAATTACAAGTTCTATCATCCCATTTATATAATATATAACATCCTTGAGATAACAAAATTCCCAAAATGAAGAATACATTAGTGGTTATGACTAAGTCTGGTGGCAGGAGGAAAGCGGGTGTGGCTATAAAAGCACAACAGGAAGGGAGAGGATTCTGCGAAGATGGTGCAATAAGAAGCACCAGGAACCTGAGGTTGGGAGCTCAAGACCAGCCTGACCTGCATGGAGAAATCCCATCTCTACTAAAAATACAAAATTACCCAGGCGTGGTGGCGCATGCCTGTAATCCCAGCTACTCGGGAGGCTGAGGCAGGAGAATTGCTTGAACCCAGGAGGCGGAGGTTGCGGTGAGCCAAGATCACGCCATTGCACTCCAGCCTGGGCAACAAGAGCAAAACTCCGTCTCAAAAAAATAAAGAAAAAACAAGTATATGTAAGTCAGCAATGAAGAAAATGCAGGACTTGTACACAGAAAAATCACAAAACTTTACTGAAATAAACTGAAGACAACATAAATAAATGGAGAGACATTTCATGTTTTTGGATTGTAACACCTTAATGTTGCTAAGATGTTACTACTCCAAAGCAATCTACACATTCAATCAAATCCCTATCAAAATCCCAAGAATGCTTTTTGCAGAAATAAAAAAAATATACATTCTAAAACTCATGAAGAATCTCAAGGGACCTCAAATAGTCAAAACAATCTTGAAAAGGAAGAATAAATTTGAAGACATCACACTTCCTGATTTCAAAACTTACTACAAAGCTACAGTAATCAAAACAGTGTTGCTGGGTGCGGTGGCTCGTGCCTGTAATCCCAGGGAGTCTGAGGCGGGGGGATCACCTGAGACTGGGAGTTTGAGATCAGCCTGACCAACATGAAGAAACCCCGTCTGTACTAAAAATACAAAAATTAGCTGGGTGGTGGTGGCACGCACCTGTAGTCCCAGCTACTCGGGAGGCTGGGGCAGGAGAATCGCTTGAACCCAGGAGGCAGAAGTTGCAGTGAGCCGAGATCACGCCACTGCATTCCAGCCTGGGCAACAGAGCAACGATCCGTCTCAAATAAAAAGAAAAAAGGAGAAACAATTATAGAAACATTTAGAAGAAAACACAGGGGGAAATCTTCACTGCACTAAATTTGACAATCATTTCTTGGATATACCAAAAGCAAAGAAAACAAAAACTAAAAAAAGATAAATTGGACTTCATCACAATTAAAATCTCTGTGCATAAAAGGACATGACTATCAACAGTGTGAAAAGACAACACACAGAATGGGATAAAGTATTCACAAATCATATTATCTAAGAACCGTCTGGAGTCTAAAATTAGATACTGGGTCTAGGATCTAGAAGTAGATAAAGAATACTGATATTTCAACAACAGAAAGTCATACAAAAAGGGCAAAGGACCTGAACAGACATTTCTCCAAAGAATACACACAAATGGCCAACAAGCAGATGAAAAGATGCTTGTATCACTAATCACTGGGAAAATGCAAATCAAAACAAGATACCACTTCACATCATTAGCATGGCTATCATCAAAAACCAGAAAACTGACCAGGTATCATGACTCACACTTGTAATCCTAATACTTTGGGGAGGCTGAGGCAGGAGAACTGCTTGAGTCCAGAAGTTCAAAATCAGCCTGGACAACATAGTGAAGCTACCTCTCTACAAAAATCAATAAAAAAGGCCAGGTGTGGTGGCTCAAGCCTGTAATCCCAGCACTTTGGGAGGCCGAGACGGGCGGATCACAAGGTCAGGAGATCGAGACCATCCTGGCTAACCCAGTGAAACCCCATCTCTACTAAAAAATACAAAAAAAAAAACTAGCTGGGCGAGGTGGCGGGCGCCTGTAGTCCCAGCTACTCGGGAGGCTGAGGCAAGAGAATGGCGTGAACCCGGGAGGCGGAGCTTGCAGTGAGCTGAGATCCGGCCACTGCACTCCAGCCTGGGCGACAGAGCGAGACTCCGTCTCAAAAAAAACTGAACTAAAATAAAATAAAATCAATAAAATGAGGTGGCAGTGGTGGTGGTGTGTGCCTGTGGTCCCAGCTACACAGGAGTGTAGGTGGGACAAATGCCTGATCCCAGGAGGTTGACACTCCAGTGAGCCATGTTCAAGCCACTGCACTTCAATGCTGAGTGACAGAAAAAGACCCTGTCTCAAAAACAGTAACAACAACAACAGAAAATAACAAGAGTTGAAGAAAACTGAAAAAGACTTGAGTGGAAAAAAACTGAACCTTCATGCATTGTTGGTAGGAATACAAAATGCTGAAGTCTCTGTGAAAAACATTTTGGCAGTTCCTCAAAAGGCCAAACAGGCCGGGCGCGGTGGCTCAAATCCCAGCACTTTGGGAGGCCTAGGCCAGCAGATCATCTGAGGTCAAGAGATTGAGACCAGCCTGACCAACATTGGAGAAACCCCGTCTCTACTAAAAACACAAAATTAGTCAGGGGTAGTGGCACACGCCTGTAGTCCCAGCTACTCGGGAGGCTGAGGCAGGAGAATCACTTGAAACCGGGAGGTGGAGGATGCAGTGAGCCGAGATCATGCCATTGCACTCCAGCATGGGCAACAAGAGTGAAACTCCGTCTCAGGGAAAAAAAAAAAAAGAAGAAAAAAAGCCAAACAGAATTACCATACGATCTAGCAACTTCATTCCTAATGTATAGTCCCCCACCCAAAAAAAAAAAGAGATTAAAACAGATGGTAGAATACCAATGTTCAGCTTAGCATTATTCACAATAGCAAAAAGGTAGAAACAACCCAAGTTTCCATCAACAGATGAATGGATAAACAAAATACGGTATATACATAATAATGGCTTATGTAATATTCAGCTATAAATAAGATTCAAATTCTGATACATGCTACAACATAGATGAACCCTGAAAACATTCAAAGTGAAATAAGCTACATACAAAAGAACAAATATAAGATTCCACTTACATGAGGTAGCTAAACTAGGCAACTTGAAAGAAAACAGAAGTTACCAGGGGCTACAGAGAGGGTGAAATGAGAGTTATGCTTACGGGGTACAGAATTTCTCTTTGGGATTAGTTCTGGAAATATATACTGCTGATGATTATAAAACACTGTGAATGTACTTAATGCCACTGAACTGCATACACAAAAATGGTTAAAATGCTATATTTTGTATTATATGTATTTTATCACAATGAGTAAGGAAAATCTGAATAATCAGATTACCATGTTCATGGATTGAAAAATTCAAAACTATAAAGATGTCCATTCTCACCAGGCGCAGTGGCTCATGCCTGTAATCCCAGCACTTTGGGAGGGCAAGGCGGATCACAAGGTCAGGAATTCGAGACCAGCCTGGACAACATAATGAAACCCCTTCTCTACTAAAAACACAAAAATCAGCCAGGCATAGTGGCAGACGCCTGTAGTCTCAGCTTCCTAGGAGGCTGAGGCAGGAGAATCGCTTGAACCCAGGAGTCGGAGGGTGCAGTGAGCCGAGATCGTACCACTGCACTCCAGCCTGGGTGACACAGCAAGACTCTGTCTCAAAAAGAAAGAAGTCCATTCTCCCCAAATTGATATACACAATCAACGCAAACTCAAAACACTAGCAACATTTTTGTGGAACATTATGGTTCCAAATATTTATCAAATGCAAAAGCTAAGAAGTGGCAAGATACTTAAAACAATAACAAAAAAAGGAACACAATATAGAAGGACTAATTCTATCTGATATCTTGTATCCAGTTATTATTAATATAAAGCTATAGTAATTTTAAAACTGTGGTTCTCCCACAAAGGCACATAAAAAGAACACAGAGTCCAGAAAGAAATCCATACAAATATTAATAGCTTATTTATGACAGTGCCACTGTGGAACTGAGAGGAATAGTGTCAAAACAAATAGATGTCTCTATTTAAAATTTTAAAAACTAAAAATGTTTTGCAAAGAGGTTGGGCACAATGACTCATGCCTATAATCCCAGCACCTTGGGAGGCCAAGGAAGGAGGATCGCTTGAGGCCAGGAGTTCAAGACCAGTCTGGGCAACGTAGCAAAACCCCACCTCTATTCTTTAATTAAAAATCTAAATTTAAAAAAAAATTTTTTTTTTAAAAAAAGAAGATAAGAAACTTGCTCAGTCATATATTTAGTTCATCTAAGCCCATGATCTCTTTGATTTTTTCTTTTTTCTTAGAGATAGGATCTCACTCTGTCACCCAGGCTGAAGTACAGTGGCAGGATCATAGCTCACTGCACCCTTGATGAGTGAATGAATAGGAGTTTATGTTATTTTAGGATATTTAATGTACTGAAACCTAAAATTTTTAGAAAAGGATTTGAGGCAGTCTACAATAAAAGACAAGTATTATAACAATTAAAAGAAGAAAAAGAAGGCCGTGCACAGAGGCTCATGCCTGTAATTCCAGCACTTTGGGAGGCCGAAGTGAGTGGATCACCGGAGGTCAGTAGTTCGAGACCAGCCACGCCAACATGGCAAAACCCCATTTCTACTAAAAATACAAAAAAATTAGCCAGATATGGTGGCGGGCACCTGTAATCCCAGCTACTTGGGAGGCTGAGGCAGAAGAATTGCTTGAACCTGGGAGGCAGAGGTTGCAGTGAGCCCAGATCGCACCATTGTACTCCAGCCTGGGCAACAGAGCGAGACTCTGTCTCCAAAAAAAAAAAAAGAAAAAAAGAAAATAATAAGAGCCAGTATGATAGACATCTATTGTTTTTCTGCTTCATAAGCATCCCCCTTCTTTTGCAAACAGCACCCACCCCCCTGCATTATGGAAACTGCTCTTACCCCTGACTCCAACTATGTAGTTCTAGTGAGGGTTGCCATTCACAGTACCCTCCCCACTCCAGCCACAGAGATGATGGGCACATGATCCAAGACAGGCCAATCAGAGTCCTTTCCAGGATTCTTCAAGAAAGCCCCTTCTTCTGGTAGAAGGGGATGGAAACAAGAGCTGCCAGCAGTCATGGTTCCAGCCTCATGAAGTAGAGTCTGTAGTGTGAGAGAATGAAATCAACACGCAGAGAAACAGAGATAAGAGGTGAAGTCCTAAACCCCATGGAAGGAGAAAGAGGGAACAAATATACTAATAATGATATTAATACAGCTGATGTAACTAAAGACCAGATTTGGTTCTAGGCTGCCTGGTAACCAGGACAAAAAGATAAACAGAATGTATTTCACGGATCTATCAAAAAGGAGGAAATATACCAGATACGCAAAGGAGATAATTTTCCTGATGCTTTATTATTAAAAGAACTTCTTGTACATGGATCTTTTATGTTAAGAGTCACTGAAGAACAAAATGGACAGTGTCCATGATGAAAGCGTTATATCAAATACAGATTTTATATGCTATTACTTATAATAACTGAGTTATATCTCAATCATTAAGCACAAGGGAAAAAATAACAACACAGTAGGCATTCGAAGAAGTGAATATATCAACTAGTTTTATTTTTTCAGGAAGCTTGTCAGCAAAGAGGAAAAGATAAAAGGGCAAAAATGTAAATGGAAAGTAGAATTCATGGGATGATTCAAAAATGTTTGTGAGTTGAATGGGAAAAAAAATCAAGTAAACAGGATAGACTGATGACTAGTACTTGGTAAAACAAGACCCTGTCAGAAATATAAAGACCACATCAGAAACACAAGTAGTTAATTCCAATTAAACACTACCACCTCTCCTTCTTGAAACGCCAAATGACAACTGAGATAAAGGGCATAAAGCCATAAATATAAAAAAGACTATCCCCGGAAACTTGAAAGGACATATGACGAGTGGGAAATGACTTAGGACCAAAGAAAGCCACTGCAGTTAAGTAAGACAAGTCCAAAAGCAATGCATTAGAGCACCAGAAACTGGAGGAACATTAGATACCAGGCATCGGGGGAGGGGAGATGCACATGCGCAGTGATGTTCTATGTATCCAGGAGGGACGTTTCCAGATGAGGCTACTAACCAAGAGGAATTGTATACCATCTGAAAAGCAATCAAAACAATCCCCTTATCCACTACATACTAACACGTAACTGGCTCTCACCTGCCCTAGAAAACTGCAAAGGTTAATTTTCTAGAGAGGGTAAATGTAAAAATCTAGACTGAGGGACACCAGGAGCAGCTGAAGAAAAACAAGAATCATAAAAGTGTAATTCGAAATCCTCAAATTCCAACATCCATCTGGCTGAAGGAATATTGGTAACCAGGTTTGTCAACCCCAAACAGGTGATCGTGATCAGATGTATTTCTCTCTTAATAAGCTTGGAACCCCGCTAGATCATTTATAATGCAGTCTATCACTCAACAATGTCTCCTCACACAGAACTTCCAATCCACTCATTAGGAATTTGTCTTAAATTTGAGGCTGGGCACAATGTCTCATGCCTGTAATCCCAGTACTATGTGAGGCCGAGGCGGGTGGATCACCTGAGGTCAGGTCAGGAGTTTGAGACTAGCCTGGTCAACATGGTGAAACCCTGTCTCTATTAAAAATACAAAAATTAGTCAGGTGTGGTGGTGCATGCCTGTAGTCCCAGCTACTCAGGAGGTGGAGGCAGGAGAATTGCTTGAACCCAGGAGGCGAAGGTTGTGCAGTGAGCCGAGATTGCACCACTGTACTCCAGCCTAGGCAACAGAGCGAGACTGCATGTCAAAAAAAAAAAGAAAAAAAAGGCCAGGCCCAGTGGCTCACACCTGTAATCCCAGCACTTTGGGAAACCGAGGCGGGTGGATCACCTGAGGTTGGGAGTTCAAGACCAGCCTGACCAACGTGGAGAAACCCCGTTTCTACTAAAAATACAAAATTAGCCGGGCATGGTGGTGCATGCCTGTAATCCCAGCTACTCGGGAGGCTGAGGCAGGAGAATTACTTGAACCTGGGAGGAGGAGGTTGCAGCAACCCAAGATCATGCCAGCCTGGGCAATAAGAGCAAAACTCCCTCTCAAAAATAAATAAATAAATAAATAAATATCAAAAATAAAAAAAAAAATTGTCTTAAATTTGAATCAATGGCTGAGAATCACCAGATTTTTACATAAAGTCACTAACACGAAAGACAGGCCAAAACAGTACAAAAGAAGACTTCAAGGAGCAGAAGAAAATTTCATAACTGAAACAAAACAAAAACCTCCAATTAAAGTATCAGCTAGGCATTGCGAGTCATGCCTGTAATCCCAGCACTCTGGGAGGTCGAGGAGGGTGGATCACCTGAGGTCAGGAGTTTCACACCAGCATGGCCAACATGGCAAAACCCAGTCTCTACTAAAAATACAAAAATTACCCAGGCGTGGTGGCAGGCGCCTGTAATCCCAGCTACTGAGGAGGCTGAGGTGGGAGAATTGCTTGAACCCAGGAGGCGGGGGCTGCAGTGAGCCATTATCACGCCACTGCACTGCAGCCTGGGTGACAGGCAAGACTCTTGTCTCAAAAAAATAAAATTAAATCAAATTTAAATGAAAATAAACTGTATCCAAGAAACTTGAACAGAAGATTACAAAAATAAGGAGCAGCCAGAGAGCATAAAGAGTCCTTAGAAATTAAAAAGCATGGCCAGGTGCGGTGGCTCACGCCTGTAATCCCAGCACTTTGGGAGGCCAAGGTGGGTGGATCACCTGAGGTCAGGAGCTCAAGACCAGCCTGACCAACATGGTGAAACCCAGTCTCTACTAAAAATACAAAATTAGCTGGGCATGGTGGCGTGCACCTGTAATCGCAGCTACTAGGGAGGCTGAGGCCTGAGAACCGCTTGAACCCAGGAGGTGGGGGTTGCAGTGTGCCGAGATCACACCAATGCACCTTAGCCTGGGCAACACAGCAAGACTCTGTCTCAAAACAAAAAGAAAGAAAGAAAAAAGAAGAAAGAAAGAAATTAGTATAACAGACTTGAAAAATTTAAGTGAAGGGGCCGCGCCCGGTGGCTCACACCCGTAGTCCCAGCACTTTGGGAGGCCGAAGCAGGCAGATCATGAGGTCAGGAGATCGAGACCATCTTGGCCAACATGGTCTCTACTAAAATACAAAAAAAAAAGAAAAAAATTAGCCGGGCGTGGTGGCGCATGCCTGTAATCCCAGCTACCTGGCAGGCTGAGGTAGGGGAATCGCTTGAACCCGGCAGGCAGAGGCTGCAGTGAGCTGAGATCGCATCACTGCACTCTAGCCTGGAGGCAGAGCAAGACTCTGTCTCCCAAAAAAAAAAAAAAAAAAAAAAAAAAAAAAAATTAAGTGAAGGAGTGCCAGGAGTAGTAGCATGCCTATAATCCCAACACTATGGAAGGCTGAGAGAATCACTTTCTTTTTATTTATTTATTTATTTTTTGAGATGGAGTCTCCCTGTGTCTCCCAGACTGGAATGCAGTGGCACGATCTCGGCTCACTGCAAGCTCCACCTCCCGGGTTCACGCCATTCCCCTGCCTCAGCCTCCCAAGTAGCTGGGACCACAGGCGCCCGCCACCACACCCGGCTAATTTTTTGTATTTTAGTAGAGACAAGGTTTCCCCGTGTAACCCAGGATGCTCTCCATCTCCTGACCTCGTGATGCACCCGCCTCAGCCTCCCAAAGTGCTGGGATTACAGGCGTGAGCCACCACGCCTGGCCACAAACAAAAAAATTTTTAAGTAAAGAGTTGGAAGAGAAAGTGGGGAATCACCTCAGAAAATAGAGTAAAAAGAGCTATACAACTGAAACAGAAAATACAAAAATTATAGGATCAAATTAGAAAGTCCAACATCCAAATTTTTTTTTAAAATACAGAAAAGGCAAACAAAACAGAATAGAGGAAATTTTCAAAGGAATCATTCAAAAACTTTCTCTCTGACCTAAACTCACATTCCAAAACATGAGCTAACAAATCAAAAGGATCACTGTGTACCTAGTACAATGTGTAAAAGAAAAGCAAACCATCGTGAATATCAGAATAACCAGGTTAAAGAGAAAAATACTAAATCCAGAGAGAACTACCACACACAAATGATTAAAAAGAAATCAGAATAGGCCGGGTGCAGTGGCTCATGCCTGTAATTCCAAAACTGTGGGACGCTGAGGCGGGTGGATCACTTGTGTTCAGGAGTTCAAAACCAGCCTGGCCAATATGGTGAAACCCCATCTCTACCAAAAATACAAATTAGCCAGGCATGGTGGCACACGCCTGTAATCTCAGCTACTCGGGAGGCTGAGGCAAGAGAATCACTTGAACCCAGGAGGCAGAGTTTACAGTGAGCCAAGATCACACCATTGCACTTCAGCCTGGGTGACAGAGAGACCCTGTCTCAAAAAAAAAAAAAGAAAGAAAGAAAAAGAAATCAGAATTGCAGCCGGGTGCAGTGACTCACGTCTGTATCCCAACACTTTAGGAGGCCAAGGGAGGTGGATTACCTGAGGCCAGGAGTTTTTTTTTACCCTGGCCAATATGGCAAAACCCCCATCTCTCCTAAAATATAAAACTTAGCAGGGTGTGGTGGCGGGCACCT
>NW_016804580.1:5838587-5843320 GCF_001698545.2 Rhinopithecus bieti | reverse complement strand
GGCCGGGCGTGGTGGCTCACACCTGTAATTCCAGCACTTTGGGAGGCCGAGGTGGGTGGATCACGAGGTCAGGGGTTGGAGACCAGCCTGACCAACATAGTGAAACCCCATCTCTACTAAAAATACAAAAATTAGCTGGGTGTGGTGGTGGGCGCCTATAATCCCAGCTACTCAGGAGGCTGAGGCAGGAGAATTGCTTGAACCTGGGAGGTGGAGGTTGCAGTGAGCCGAGATTGCACCACTGTACTCCAGCCTGGGCAAAAGAGCGAGACTCCATCTAAAAAAAAAAAAAAAAAAAAAAACTGAGCTAGGCATAGTGGCACACGCCTGTAGTCGTAGCTACTAGGGAGGCTGAGGCAGGAAAATCTCTTGAACCCGGGATGCAGAGGTTGTAGTGAGCAGAGATCACACTACTGCACCCCAGCCTGGGTGACAGAGTGAGACTCCATCTCAAAAAAAAAAAAAAAAAAAAAGAAAGTAGAACTGCTTTGGACTTGCTAACAGTAACAGTAACAGCTAAAAGGCAGTAGAGAAATACCTTCAAATTCTGAAGGAAAATGATTTCCAACCAAGAATTCTATGTATTCTGTCAAACAATCAAGTAAGATAGCAATCCCATTTTATTAACTATGCAAACCCTAATTTATTTCTCATGTGACTTCTCCTATGAAGCTGCCAGAAGATGTGCCTTCTTAAATATAAAGAAACAGGGGAGTAGGGGGCTAGAAAAACAGGGAATCCAATATAAGCAAGAAGAAAACGCCAAGATAATGGTGAAGAGATGTTCCAGTATCTATATAGCAAACCTAAAGAGCAAACAGTCCAGATGGGAGCAAGCAGATGGTACCCAGAAGAAGGTCCCTGGTTTAAAAAGGAAAGGAAGGGGGAGGAGAGTAAGACAAGGGAAAGTAAAAGAGGAGAGAGGAAAGAGGGAGGAGGAAGGGGTAAGGAAGGAGAGAAGAATAAAATCAAAGAGAGGAAAAAGAGAAGAGGGAAAGAAGAGGAAGAAGAAAATAAACAGGAAAGAAGATAAAAGGAAGGAAAGGAAAAGTGAATCTATAAACTACCTAATACAATAACCACGCAGATTATTTAAGCAAGCAATGAGAGAGGCCAGACGTGGTGGCTCACACCTGTAATCCTAGCACTTTGGGAGGCCGAGGCAGGTGGATCACCTGAGGTCAGGAGTTCGAGACCAGCCTGGCCAACATGGTGAAACTCCCTCTCTACTAAAAATACAAAAACTAGCCGGACGTGTTGGCGCCTGTAATCCTTGGTACTCAGGAGGCTGAGGCAGGAGAATCGCTTGAATCCAGGAGGTGGAGGTTGCAGTGAGCTGAGATTACCGCCACTATACTCCAGTCTGGGTGACAAGAGCAAAACTCCATCTCAAATAAACAAACAAACAAAAAAAGCAGTGAGAAGATATACAAAGATTTAGTCTTACAGCCTTAGGGAAAAAAAAAAAACACACACAAGGAAAGTTGAAATACAGGACAAATATTAATCACAGAGAAAAAAAGAAAAATTAACACCAGAAAGTAATAACACTGTTGTATACTTTTGTCTTCAAAATTTGCAAAAACCAGGAACGGTAGCTCATGCCTGTAGTCCCAGTACTTTGGGAGGCCAAGACTGGAGGATCCCTTGAACCCAGGAGATCAAGACCAGCCTAGCAACATAGTGAGACCCCATCTATACAAAAAATTTAGAAATTAGACAGGCATGGTGGTGTGTACCTGTAGTCCCAGCTACCTGGGAGGTTGAGGTGGGAGGATGACCTGAGGTCAGGAGTTCGAGACCAGCCTGGCCAACATGGTGAAACCCCGTCTCTACTAAAAATACAAAAATTGCCCAGGCATGGTGGTGCGTGCCTATAATCCCACCTACTTGGGAGGCTGAGGCAGGAGAATCGCTTGAACCCAGGAAGCAGAGGTTGCAGTGGGCTGAGATCACACCACTGTACTTTAGCCTGGGCAACAGAGCGAGACTCTGCCTTAAAAAAAAAAAAAAGAGAGAGAGAGAAACCATTAGACTTAATTTTTAAAAAAAAAAGTCTAAACACAAAAACAGAATAAACAGATACACCATATGCTAGGCAATTTATCAAAGTATATCTATGTTTTCAACTCTTACTAGTTTTGTAGGCAGGTTAGAAAAGACTACAAACAAGTATTAAGCACCTATGTCATTCCTGCCCTTATGCTAGGCTTTTCTCACATTAAAAGGAAAAGGAATTCAAGAAACAAGCTAGTAAAACTGGCTGTGTTATCTATGATGGTAAGCACCAAATCTGTTAATTTTTGAAAACCACCTCTTTGAAAGCTATAGGAACTTAGGATATTATGCTGAATTTAAAATCGAATACTAGATTATGAGTCAGCAGTAACGAAAAAAAATTTAGTAAATGTTCAACTTTAAAGACATTCTATTTAAAGTGTACAGGGTAAAAAGCTTGTACAGAAATAAAAAAGTTATTTGTGTTATAAAAAAAAAAAAGATACAATCCGAGTGCTTTTCGGTACTCACCCTGGCTTCTTGCAATTAGAAATCCAAGATAAGTTGGCCGGGCACTGTGGCTCACGCCTATAATCCCAGCACTTTGGGAGGCTGAGGCAGGCAGATCATGAGGTCAGAAGTTCGAGACCAGCCTGACCAATGTGGTAAAACCCCGTCTCTACTAAAAATACAAAAATCAGCCGGGTGTGGTGGCGCGCGCCTGCAATCCCAGCTACTCAGGAGGCTAAGGCAGGAGAATCACTTGAACCCCTGAACCCAGGAGGCAGAGGTTGCAGTGAGCCAAGATCGCATCACTGCACTCCAGCCTGAGTGACAGAGTAAGACTCCGTCTCAAAAAAATAAACAAATCAAAAATAAATCTAAAAATAATTTTTAATTGTTTTCACATAATTTTTAATTATGTGAATAAAGGTAAATCTCCAGGTGTCAGAAATAAAAAAGAATTTTAAAGCTAAATGAGGCCGGGCATGATAGCTCATGTCTGTAATCCCAGATCTTTGGGAGGCTGAGTCAGGCAAATCACTTGAGGTCAGAAGTTCGAGACCAGCCTGGACAACACGCAAAACCTCATCTCTACTAAAAATACAAAAATTAGCTGGGCTTGGTGGCGCCCATCTGTAGTGCCTCAGGAGGCTAAGGCAGAAGAATCGCTTGAATCCAGGAGGCGGAGGTTGCAGTGAGCTGAGATCACATCACTGCACTCTAGCCTGGGTAAGGGCAAGACCCTGTCTCAAAAACAAACAGCTAAAGGAATTAGTATTAATTGAAGCTGAGGCAGTTAACGAAGCTATCAGAAACAATACTTTAGAGGGTAGGACTGACTATGACAGCAACATAGACTAAAGATACGGAGAAAAGCTCTAACTGGGTTCCCTACACAAGGACAAGAGCTGATAAGGGCCCATGTCATAACAGGAAGAAACTCTAGAAAAACATGCCCTGGACTACTAAGACTAGAGAAGCTGCACAGAAATTAGATGCTTGCTCCAGACATGAGTAGACAAGTCATTCTAGAAATCCAAGGGGATGCTGAGAGAAGGTATGGGGCCCAAAATCCGTTATCTGAAGGATGCAGAAATTCAAGTCAAGAAAAAAACTTAAGAGACTGGCCTGGAGCAATGAACCCCATTAGGCAAACTGTAACAGATTCTGCAGCTACCAATCCCAGTCCATTTTCTCCTTCTTCCCTACTAACAAAACTCTCCCTTTAACCAGTTTATCAATGGGCCCAACTTTATGACCGCATTTTGCAGGCTCCATAAGAGCCAGTAAAATTAAGCATAAATTGTTGAGCAGAGCCTCAAGAATTAATTTAAGAGTACAACTCAGGGCCAGGCGCGGTGGCTCATGCCTGTAATCCCAGCGTTTTGGGAGGCCAAGGTGGGCAGATCACCTGAGGACATGAGTTCGAGACCAGGCTGGCCAACATGGCGAAACCCCATCTCTACTAAAAATACAAAAATTAGCCAGGCGTGGCAGCACATGCCTGTAATCCCAGTGACTCAGGAAGCTAAGGCAGGAGAACTTGGGAGGCAGAGGATTGCGGCCACTGTACTCCAGCCTGGGTAATAGAGCAAGGCTCTCTCTCAAAAAAAAAAAAAAAAAAAGTACAACTCAGTTAGAGAAGCACACTTGAACCTTACTCTCTCCCCTTTCTCCCCTTCGTTCTGCCTGGAACTTATTTTGTAGTCACAATGACTGCAGTTCCAGCTGCTGTGCTTTGACCATGGGATAACCCTGAATATGAAAACTATGCACTAAGGATGATACAGTAAGAAGACAGAAAAAGCATACTCCCTAATGACTTAAGAGAGCTGTCATAAAAGCTTCAAAATGCCTTTTGCTTTTAAGTAAAAAAATAACTGGCCGGGCACAGTGACTCATGCCTGTAATCTCAGCACTTTGGGAGGCCAAGGCGGGCAGATCACGAGGTCAGGAGATCAAAACACAGTGAAACCCCGTCTCTACTAAAAATACAAAAAATTTGCCAGGAGTGGTGGCATGCACCTGTAATCCCAGCTACTGGGGAGGCTGACGCAGGAGAATTGCTTGAATCCAGGAGGTGCAGGTTGCAGTGAGCCGAGATTGCGCTACTGTACTCCAGCCTGGGTGACAGAGCGAGACTCTGTCTCAAAAAAAAAAAATAACCTCCTGACTTTAGAAACCATTATAATCTGGTCAGCCAAACACAAATCTTTTTTTTTTTTTTTTTT
>NW_016804580.1:5834745-5836621 GCF_001698545.2 Rhinopithecus bieti | reverse complement strand
CCAAAAACAATTTTTTTTTTTTTTTTTTTTTTGAGACAGAGTCTCGCTCTGTTGCGCAGGCTGGAGTGCAGTGGCCGGATCTTAGCTTCCTGCAAGCTCCAGCTCCTGGGTTTACGCCCTTCTCCTACCTCAGCCTCCCAAGTAGCTGGGACTACAGGCGCCCGCCACCTCGCCCGGCTAGTTTTTTGTATTTTTTAGTAGAGACGGGGTTTCACCGTGTTAGCCAGGATGGTCTCGATCTCCTGACCTCGTGATCCGCCCGTCTCGGCCTCCCAAAGTGCTGGGATTACAGGTTTGAGCCACCGCGCCCGGCCCCAAACACAATTCTTAAAAGACAGAGAGCAAAGGCAAAAACCCCACAGTGACATCTTCACAACTCATGGTAGAGGAACAGCAATCCCAAGAAAGACAACTCCACCTGAAGATTAGCTTGCAGTCAAAAATTGCACAATATATGAAGACGTCTATCACCAGAGTTAACAAATGAAAGAATTCCAAAATCTGAGAATCTTTACAATAAGTATGTTTTAAATGTTCAAATAAAAAAAAGAATATAATTATTCAAACAATAAAGCAAGATACCCTGAAAAAAGAGACAAATTGAAAAATAAAATCACACAAAAATTCTAGAAATAATTTACTCAGAAAAAAATGAAATCATTTAATTAAAAATAAGCATAAATCTGAAGACAGAGTTAAAGATATTACCCATAATGCAAAGATAAGATAGAAAGGCCGGGCACGGTGGCTCACGCCTGTAATCCCAGCACTTTGGGAGGCCGAGGTAGGGGGATCACGAAGTCAGGAGATCAAAACCATCCTGGCTAACACAGAGAAACCCCGTCTCTACTAAAAATAGAAAAAATTAGCTGGGCGTAGTGGCGGGCGCCTGTAGTCCCAGCTACTCGGGCGGCTGAGGCAGACGAATGGCATGAACCTGGGAGGCCGAGCTTGCAGGGAGCCGAGATCGCACCACAGCACTCTAGCCTGGGCAACAAAGTGAGATTCCATCTTAAAAAAAAAAAAAAAAAAAAGTTAAGATAGAAAATACAAAAAACAAATTAAAAGAAAAAAAACAGAATGAAAATCTCAAACATATACCTAACAGTTCTAGGAAAAAAGTTAATGAGAAGATTACAGTATTTGAAGAGATAGAGCAGAATACAAAAAATGGAAGAACACTGAGTCCTTACAATGAAAACGCAGACCAAGTCTCAAACAGGATAAATAAACTCAAAAGACTGTTTATCAACCAACAGACACCAGAAGACAAACTAGAATAAAATCTTTAGTTACAGAAAAATAGCTATTATCAAAGGATTCAAACTAGCTCCCAGGAGAGCAAAATAATGAAATTCGTAGACACAAAAAGACTAATACAGCTTTCTTACTTATTTCTTACTAGCCTCAGACCCTGAGAAAAAATACCAAAACCTTCAAAAGAAAAAAAATGAACCCATAAACAAGGAAAATAAAAGGCTAGGTTGAACAAAAACATCAGTAATATTAAGCCTAACTATAAATAACTTTTTTTTTGTAAACACATTAAGATTCAAAGTAAGACACACAGTGTCTCAATCCTATAATAACAGCACTTTGGGAGGCCGAAGAGGGAGAATCACCTGAGGTCAGGAGTTCAAGAACAGACTGGCCAACATGGTGAAAACCCGTCCCTACTAAAAATACAAAAATTAGCTGGACATGGTGGCATATGCCTGTAGTCCCAGCTATTCAAGACGCTGAGGCATGAGAATCACTTGAACCCGTGAGAATCACTTGAACATGAAAAGGCGGAGGTTGCAGTGAGCCAAGATCACACCACTGCACTCCAGCCTGGGCAACAGTGAGACTCCAACACCAAAAAAAAAAAAAAAAA
>NW_016804580.1:5821059-5834472 GCF_001698545.2 Rhinopithecus bieti | reverse complement strand
AAAAAAAAAAAAAAAAAAAAAAACATGGAGTAATTCCAGCTAATTAGAAGGCTAAAGTGAGAGGATCACATCAGCCCAAGAGTTCCAGACCAGCCTGGGCAACATAGTGAGACCCTATCTTATATAAAAAAAAAAAAAAAAAACAGTAGAATAATAAAGACAACAATACAACAGTAACACAGATTGTGCGAGGGAAAAACAACAAAGGGAATCGAGGCATCCCAAGGACCTTTGCTTTGTTGAAAAGGAGAACGGATATTAAGACTCAGAAAAACATTAAGAATGCATGTTAGAACTTTTAAGTGTAATCACTAAAAGAAAAGAAACAGAGCATATCACCTCCAAATCAGCAGAGAATTAAAACAATAAAAGAATGAAGGGGTCAGGCGGGATAGCTCATGCCTGTAATCCCAGCACTTTGGGAGGCCAAGGCAGGAGGATTACCTGAGGTCAGCCTGGCCAACATGGTAAAAACCCCATTTCTACTAAAAATACAAAAATTAGCCAGGAGTAGGACTGGGCGCGGTGGCTCATGCCTGTAATCCCAGCACTTTGAGAGGCCCAGGCAGGCGGATCACCTGAGGTCAGGTGTTCAAGACCAGGCTGGCCAATATGGTGAAACCCCATCGCTACTAAAAATACAAAAATTAGCTAGGAGTAGGGCCAGGCATGGGGGTTCACGCCTATAATCCCAGGACTTTGGGAGGCCGAGGCAGGCGGATCATCTGAGGTCGGGAGTTCAAGACCAGTCTGACCAACATGGAGAAACCCCGTATCTACTATACAAAATCAGCCAGGTGTGGTGGTGCGTGCCTGTAATCCCAGCTACTCCGGAGGTTGAGGCAGGAGAATAGCTTGAACCTGGGAGGCGGAGGTTGTGGTGAGCCGAGATTGCGCCATTATACTCCAGCCTGGGCAACAAGAGCGAAACTCCATCCCAAAACAAACAAACAAACAAAAAATTAACCGGGCACCCGTAATCCCAGCTACTCAGGAGGCTGAGGCAGGAGAATCGCTTGGACCCAGGAAGACAGAGGTTGCAGTGAGCTGAGATTGTGCCACTGCACTCCAGCCTGGGAGACAGAGACTCTGTCTAAAAAAAAAAAAATTAGCCAGGAGTGGTGGGGTGTGCCTGTAGTCTCAGCTACTCGGGAGGTTGAGGCAGGAGAATCGCTTGAACCTGGGAGGTGGAGGTTGCAGTGAGCAGAGATCACACCACTGCACTCCAGCCTGGGCCACAGAGTAAGACTCCATCTCAAAAAAAAAAAGCAAAGTAGAATATTTAAAATCTAAAATGTCCTCTCTGCCCAGGAACAGTCATTTACACCTGTAATCTTAGCTCTTTGGGAGGCCAAGGCAGGAGGGACTACTAGAGCCCAGGAGTTCGAGACCAGCCTGAGCAACACTGTAAAACCCAGTTTCTACTAAAAATACAAAAACTAGCCAAGCATTGCGGCACATGCCTGTAATCCCAGCTATTCAGGAGGCTGAAGCACAAGAATCACTGGAACCCAGGAAGCAGAGGTTGCAGTGAGCCGAGATCACACCACTGCACTCCAACCTGGGAGAGGGAGCCAGACTGTCTCAAAAAAAATTAATTTTTTAAAATTCCTCTGTATCTCATCAAAATTATATCAGTAGATAAAATTTCTAATAAGTCACTTCAGCCTGCAGTAATTCAGAACAAATGCTCGCTAAATAAAAAATAAGCCGGGCATGTTGGCTCACGCCTGAAATCCCAACACTTTAGGAGGACAACACGGAAGGATCTCTTGAAATCAGGTGTTCGAGACCAGCCTGGGCAACATAATAAGACCCTGTCTTTACTAAAAATTTTTAAATTAGAGGGACATAGTGGTACGTGCCTACAGTCCTATCTACTCAGGAGACTGAAGTGAGAAGATTCCTTGAGTCCCAGAGTTCGACGCTGCAGTGAACTAAACTCGCACCACTGATTCCAGTGTGGGCAAAGAGCGAGACCCTGTCTCTAAATACGTAACTACAAAAAAAGTCATGAGAAAATGTGTTTAATTTTCTATTTTGGGAGACAGGGTGCTTTTTCTAAATAATGAATGTCTACAAAGAACTTCCTTTAAAAACCAAACTTTCCTCAACCTCATCTCCTTTCATTTTTCTCTTTCCTTATACTTTCCACACAACAATCAAATCCTCTACTGTCTTCCATGCCCTATAACCAGGGTTCTACCCAAACGAAGAATCTGTACTGGCTGTTTCAAAAACTTTTCTTAGCCCTTCAGCGTTCCTGGCAGCACCGTTACTATCAACTTTTCTTTCCTGAACACCTAGTTCTCTCTGTGGCTGTCTCTGTGGCGACTGTACTTTTTAGTTTGTTTTCCTGACAGTTCACTATCAATCCTTGGTAATCAGTTCTCTTACTCTCCCAAATGTAAACATTTCTCCTCTCTAGGAAAAAAAAAGGCATGTGTTTCCCAGTTTTCCCTCTATGCAGCTTCAACTCTGACTTCACTCTGTAAGTGTATCCTAAATTTCCAATACAAAAATCTTTTTTTTTTTTTTTTTGAGATGGAGTTTCGCTCTTGTTATTCAGGCTAGAGTGCAATGGCGCGACCTCGGCTCACCACAACCTCCGCCTCCCAGGTTCAAGCGATTCTCCTGCCTCAGCCTCCCAAGTAGCTGGGATTACAGGCATGCGCCACCGCACCCGGCTAATTTTGTATTTTTAGTAGAGACGGGTTTTCTCCATGTTGGTCAGGCTGGTCTCAAACTCCCGACCTCAGGTGATCCGCCCGCCTCGGCCTCCCAAAGTGCTGGGATTACAGGCATGAGCCACCGCGCCTGGGCTCCAATACAAAAATCTTAGTAGCATCAAAACCAACATGCCCAAAACAGGTCTCTCTTTACTCTTCACTTGCTCTCCTTCCTCTACTACAACTGCTCTAATATTTTTTAATGGTATCACCATTAAATGAGTGAGCACCTTGATATCTAAGAATCATCTTTGATTATTCCCTTCCCTTTACCTAATATCCATTTCTGTAATTTCATCCTTCAAAATGCTCCCTTCTTTTCTACTCCCTTTCTATTCCCACATCTTTATAGTAGTAGCATCCTAAGTCCATCTCTAACCTTCCCTTTCAAGTTCATTCTATGTAGTACCAATTTACTTTTCTGAAAATGCTCCTTTACTTTTCTGAATCTTTACTGCTCAGTATCTGTCAGGGTACTGCCAGGTCAAAATCCCCCTTCCCTGAGAAGTGAACTATCTCCAGTCCACAGAGTTCTTCCTCTAAGTAACTTGACCCTATTGTCTCACCATAACAAAATGGTCCAGAGTTAGGTACCTCATCCAAGCCAAACCAAAGTTGGGTTTTTGTTTTATTGTTTCTCAAAGGAACATGAGATTGGGACTGAATTTACTCGCTTTTTAGACAGGAGATAGAAAATAAATATCAGGAGCTGAGCTATCGTCATCTTTCACCAGAGGAGGCAACATGGTGGTTAAGAGGTAACATAGTGGTTAAGAGCTTAATCACATCCCAGACTCTCATAAAACATCTATTTCCCTTAAAACTATAGTATCCTTACCCATAAAACAAGAATAACATCCACCTCATAGATGTGATAGGATGCTTAAATGAAATAACTGGCAAAAAACGTTTAGCACAGTACGTGGCACATAGTAAACAACTTAAAAAGTTAGCTACCCAGGCCGGGCGCGGTGGCTCAAGCCTGTAATCCCAGCACTTTGGGAGGCCAAGACGGGCAGATCCCGAGGTCAGGAGATCGAGACCATCCTGGATAACACGGTGAAACCCTGTCTCTACTAAAAAAAAATACAAAAAAAAAACTAGCCGGGCGAGATGGTGGGCGCCTGTAGTCCCAGCTACTCCGGAGGCTGAGGCAGGAGAATGGCGTAAACGCACTGCGCTCCAGCCTGGGCCACAGAGCGAGACTCCGTCTCAAAAAAAAAAAAAAAAAGTTAGCTACTCATTGTTGGAACAAGTAGCACAGTAAATCTGCAGAAAGAAAAGAATGGAAGCAGGTATGCAGACAAAAGTAGAAAAAAGATTCCTAAGACTAATTCAAGTCCCTTTCTGGCTCAAACACATTTCCATGTTAGGGTTCTTGGCTCCTGTGTCCTTATAAGACAACGCCCTTTCTTTGCTTATCTGTTTCTTACAAAGGACCTGCCTTTTATAATTATACACTACAGGCCAGGCACAGTGGCTCACAATGGTAATCCCAGCACTTTGGGAGGCCGAAGCGGGCAGATCACCCGAGGTCAGGAGCTTGAGACCAGCCTGACCAACATGGAGAAACCCCATCTCTACTAAAAATACAAAACTTAGCTGGCCGTGGTGGCACATGCCTGTAATCCCAGCTACTCGGGAGGCTAAGGCAGGAGAATCACTTGAACCCAGGAGGCAGAGGTTGCGGTGAGCCAAGATCATGCCACTGCACTCCAGCCTGGGCAACAAGAGCTAAACTCCGTCTCCAAAATATATGTGTATATATAACATATGTATATTACATATATATAATCACACACTACAGGAATGTAGAAAAGGTTATGCTTTTGCCTTTCTTTAAAAATCCATGGCCAGGCAACGTGGCTCACGCCTGTAATCCCAGCACTTTGGGAGGCTGAGGCGGGTGGATCACCTAAGGTCAGGAGTTCAAGACTAGCCTGGCCAAAATGGAGAAGCCCTGTCTCTACTAAAAACACAAAAATTAGCCAGGCATAGTGGCACATGTCTGTAAACCCAGCTACTGGGGAGACTGAGCCAGGCGAATCACTTGAATCCGGGAGGCGGAGGTTGTGGAGTATAAATACAAAATTTAGCCGGGCATGGTGGCAATTGTCTGTAATCCCAGCTACTCTGGAGGCTGAGGCAAGAGAACTGCTTGAACTCGGGAGGCGGAGGTTGCGGTGAGCCAAGATCACGCCATTGTACTCCCAGCCTGGGCAACAAGAGCTAAACTCCATCTCCAAATATATATATATACACACACACACCATATATATGTATATACACGATATAGCTATATATATATGTATATATGCATATATATGTATAATGTATATTACAGAGGTTGTGGTGACCCGAGATCGCGCTCTAGACTAGGCAACAAAAGCGAAACTCTGTAACAACAACAACAAAAAAAACTAGCCAGGCATGGTAGCAGGCGTCTGTGTCTGTAACCCCAGCTACTCTGGAGGCTGAGGCAGGAGAACTGCTTGAACCCAGGAGGCAGATGTTGCAGTGAGCCGAGATCACGCCATTGCACTCCAGCCTGGGCAACAGAGTGAAATTCCGTCTCAAAAAAAAAAAATCCTTAATGTCACCCACATCCCACCAAATGATGTTAAAATAAAATGCCCTCCCACAAAAACTTCTTTTTCTTAAAGAGACAGGGTTTCACTTTGTCACCTGGACTAGTGTGCAGTAGTGTGATTATAGCTCATTGCAACCTCAAACTCATGGGCTCAATGGATCCTCCTGCCTCAGCTTCCCACATAGCTAGGACTACAAGTACACCACCACATATGGCTAATTATTTTTTTCTTTTTGTAGAGATAAGGTGTCACTATGTTGCCCAGGCTGATCTCCAACTTAGGCGTGATCTCTCACCTTGGCCTCTCAAAGCACTAGGATTACAGGCACAAGTCCCGGCACCCAGCAGCATCTAATATACTTTTTTTTTTTTTTGGAGATAGTTTCACTCTTACACCCAAGCGGGAGTGCAATGGCACGATCTCAGCTCACTGCAACCTCTGCCTCCCGGGTTTGAGCGAATCTCCTGCCTCAGTCTCCCAAGCAGCTGGGATTACAGGTGTATGCCACAATGCCCAGCTAATTTTTTATATTTTTAGTAGAAACGGGGTTTTACCATGTTAGCCAGGCTGGTGTCAAACTCCTGACCTCATGTGATCTGCCTACCTCAGCCACCCAAAGTGCTGGGACAGGCTTGAGCCACTGCACCTGGCCCTAATATACCTTTTAAGATAACTACTTTATTCACATTGACACTTTGACCATGTCCTTAGAGAGAATAAAAGAGAAACAGGTAACAAGTGGCATTTGAGGCAAATGATGCTGGCTTTCTGACATTCTCTATTCATTATCTTCTCTCTCTTAATACCTACCTTATTTTCTTATCTCTTCCAGCCTTCAATCTACTGTGACACCCCCCGGAACAGCCACATCTCCTTGTCAGTGTTTACTAATAAACCATAGGTTCCACTGTGTAGTGACCTAGTCACCAAAAACCGTAACATGACACAAAGAAAAAAAAGTCAGAGTAGCTCTATAAAGATTTTACCAAGTCCCCAACTTTCTATGATTGATTTCATCCTCCATTTGCTAAATCCCATTAAAGTAACAGCTGTAATTCTACTAAAGTGCATTCTCACACAGAACCAAAACATATCATCAGAACTATAAAAACATTGCTCTGGCCAGGCACGGATGCTCACACCTGTAATCCCACCACTTTGGGAGGCTGAGGTAGGAGGACTGCTTGAGCTCAGGAATTCGAGACCAGCAAGACCTCATTTCTAATAAAATTCAGGCTGGGCATGGTAGCTCATGCCCATAATCCCAGCACTTTGGGAATCCAAAGCAGGCAGATCACCTGAGGTCTGGAGTTCGAAACCAGTCTGGCCAACATGATGAAACCCCATCTCTACTAAAAGTACAAAAATTAGCTGAGTGTGGTGGCGCATGTCTGTAGTCCCAGCTACATGTGAGACTGAAGGAGGAGAATCGTTTGAATCCAGGAGGCAGAGGTTGCAGTGAGCAGAGATGGCGCTACTTCACTCCAGCCAGGGCGACAGAGCAAGACTGTCTGAAAAAACAAAATCAGCTGGGTGTGTAGCGCTGCAGGTCTACTCAGGAAGCTGAGGCAGAAGGATCACTTGAGCTCAGGACTTCAAGGCTGCGGTGAGCCATGATTGCGTCACTCCACTCCAGCCTGGAGAACACAGCGAGACTGCCTCAAAATAATAAAATAAAAATAGCTCTGAGACTCAACATACTTTTATAGGCTACTCAAGCATTATTTCTTTTTCGAGACGAGTCTCGCTTTGTCGCCAGGCTGGAGTGCAGTGGCGCAACCTCAGCTCACTGCAACCTCTGCCTCCCAAGTCCAAGCAATTCTCCTGCCTCAGTCTCCCAAGTGGCTGGCATTACAGGTGCACACCACCACACCCAGCTAATTTTTGCATTTTTAGTAGAGGTGGGGTCTCACCATGTTGCCCAGGCTGGTCTCAAACTCCTGACCCCAGGTGATCCAACCACTTTGTCCTCCCACAGTGCAAGGATTACAGGCATGAGTCACGGCACCCAGCTCATTATTTCTACTGGTCAAAAATTGCCCAGGCAAACACAAAAGCTTCTGCTTTTGCTATATGCCTAGATAAAGAAGCTGTAATGTTTGTTTTCTACCTTCAGTCTAATTCCATAATCAACATCAAAAGAAAGGAACTTGCTATAACAAGATGTCGTGGAATAAATAATAAATCGATAAACATAGTAAGATTTAAAAAAAGGAACTATCACATTTTAAATGGTAGTATGTTTGCATAACTAATGAAAATAAAATATATTTCTGATATTTCCAGAAATCCAAATGGGAAAAATGCTTGTGGCCACAAAGGATAAACATACCTCCTTCATTTTGTTTTTTGTGAGATAGTCTCTCACTCTGTCACCCAGGCTGGAGTCATGGTTCACTGCAGCCTCAACCTCCCAGGCTCAAGCAATCCTCCTGTCTCAGCTTCCAGAGTAGCTGGGACTACAGGTGGAAGCCACCACGCCCAACTAATTTTTTTTTTTTTGAAACAGTGTCACCCTGTCACCCAGGCTGGAGTGCAGTGGCACAATCTTGGCTCACTGCAACTTCCACCTCCCTCATTCAAGCGATTCTCCTGTCTCAGTCCCCAGAGTAGCTAGACTACAGATGCGCACTGCCATATCCAGTTAATTTTTTGTATTTTTAGCAGAGATGGGGTTTTACCATGTCGGCCAGGCTGACAGGCTGGTCTCGAACTCCTGATCTCAAGTGATCCGCCCACCTCAGCCTCTCAAAGTGCTGGAATTACAGGCATGAGCCACTGTGCCCAGCCCCAACTAATTTTTAAAATTTTTCTTTTGTAGAGACTAAGTTGACCAGGCTGGTTTCAAACTCCTGGACTCAAGCAATCCTCCTGCCTCGGCTTCCCAAAGTGTTGGGATTACAGGTGTGAGTCACTGCGCCCCACCTACCTCCTTTTTTTTTTTTTTCTTTCCTGAGAGTCTTGCTCTGTCACCGAGGTTGGAGTGCAATGGCGTGATCTCAGCTCACTGCAACCTCGCCTCCCAGGTTCAAGCTATTTTCCTGCCTCAGCCTCCCAAACAGCTGGGATTATAGGCGCATGCCACCACGCCCAGCTAATTTTTCTAACTTTTTTTTTTTTTTTTTGAGACGGAGTTTTGCTCTTATTGCCCAAGCTGGAGTGGAATGGCGCCATCTCAGCTCACTGCAACCTCTGCCTCCCGGGTTCAAGCAATTCTCCTGCCTCAGTCTCCTGAGTAGCTGGGACTACAGGTGCATGCCACACCCAGCTAATTTTTGTATTTGTAGTAGAGACGGGGCTTCACCATGTTGGCCAGAGTGGTCTCCATCTTTTGACCTCATGATCCTCCCACCTTGGCCTCCCAAAGTGCTGGGATTACAGGTGTGAACCACTGCACCCGCCAACAAAAGTTCTGAAATAAGGTAGCCACCCAAGTAAACAACAACAACAAAAAAGATTATGATGTTGGTTTGCCAAAGGGAATGAATGCCTGAAATCAGTGAGTGTTCGAAGTTAAACTATACACCCAAAGATATAGTAAAAAGAATATGATAGTCACTAAAATTATTGTTTTATTCCCATTAAACAAAACCTAACAGAATTATCAATTTAACTTCCCTATGTTTCTATTTCCATTATATTTTAACTATGATTAGTCAGTGAAACCTTCAAACTTCAAGCTTTCTTGATTCTGTAACTAGTTAACAAAGTCCAAATATGACTACGTATTTTTATGTTTTCAAAATATCCAAAATATACTCACTTGATTCCATTTGTTTTTCAGTTTTACAAAATCTGTTTAATACTCCAAGTCAATATTTGGCCTAAATTATCTCTTACATTATGATATTTGAAGAAATGACTGACAACCCCGCAAACTACAACAGGAGCGCAATTCCTAATTTCCAAAGCTACTCACTAAAGTTTAATGTTTTTGATAAATAGTCCTTACCACTCTGGCTGCTCTCTCCTGAGATTCACATTTCCTGCAAAACCATGGTCCAGTGGGTACTTGAACAATGCCATAGCAAGCTGTTGAAAAATGAAATATATTAAAATGTTAAGATTCGAAGAACTATGGAAAAATCAAATACCCTTTCAAAGCCCTATTAATCTACCTGTCACTATTCAAGTAAACTACCTCTTTACAAAGTAAAACAGTTCATATCCTATTTATCACATATACAGCTTACTTAATTGTAAAAAATTTGGCCCCGGGCCGCGGTGGCTCAAGCCTGTATTACCCGCCACTTTGGGAGGCCCGAGACAGGCGGATCACGAGGTTCAGGTAGACTCGAGACCCAATCCTGGCTAAGGCTACGGTGAAACCCGCGTCTCTACAAAAACTAACAAAAAAACTAGCCGGCGACGAGTGGCGGCGGCCCTGTAGTCCCACTACCCCGGGAGGCTGAGGCAGGGGCCCCGAATGGCGGAACCCGGAAGGCGGAGCTTGCAATGAGCTGAGATCTGGCCACAGCACTCCAGCCTGGGTGACAGAGCGAGACTCTGTCTCAAAAAAATAAAAATAAAAAAAAATAAAAAAGTAAAAATTTTAAATGCAACTCTTTTGTGTTACCTCATCTAAATAAATCAAGGCTGGGTGCAATGGTTCATGCCTGTAATCCCAGCATTTTGGGAGGTCGAGGTGGGAGGGCTGCTGGAGCCCAGGAGTTCCAGAACAGTCTAGGCAATACAGTAAGACTCCATCTCCACAAAAAAAAAAAAAAAAATTTTTAATTAGGCTAGGCGCAGTGGCTCACACCTGTAATCCCAGCACTTTGAGAGGCTGAAGCAGGCGGATCACCCAAGGTTGGGAGGTGAAGACCAGCCTGACCAACGTGGAGAAACCCTGTCCCTACTGAAAAGACAAAATTAGCCAGGCGTGGTGGCACATGCTTATAATCCTACTACTCAGGAGGCTGAGGCAGGAGAATCGCCTGAACCTGGAAGGCAGAGGTTGCAGTGAGGTAAGATGGCACCCACCATTGCACACTAGCCTGGGCAATAAGAGTGAAACTCATCTCAAATTAAAAAAAAAAAAAAATTAGCTGGGCATGGTGGTATGTGCCTATAGTCCCAGCTACTCAGGAGGCTGACCTGAGCCTGTGAAGCCAAGGCTGCAGTAAGCCATAATCACACCACTGCGCTCCAGCCTGACCAACACAGGGAGACACTATCTCAAAAAAAAAAAAAAAAAGTATGCTTATTTCTAACTACATAATGATGTGAATGCTCCAAATGATCTAAGTATACATCACAAATCTAATCATAGTCTTGTTTTAAAATTGGTTTTCAAAGTTAATAATTAGCTCAAAACTGAAAATTTTCCAAAATTCTAAAAACACTAATAACCAAGCAGATTTTTGTTTGAGCTTGCTAGGCAAAAATCTGAAAATATCTTAAATACTGGAAAGCATTTAAAGAACATAAATTCAGGTCGGGTGGGGTGGCTCATGCCTGTAATCCTAGCACTTTGGGAGGCCAAGGCAGGCAGATCACCTGAGGTCAGGAGTCCGAGACCAGCCTGGCCAACATGGTGAAACCCCGTCTCTACTAAAAATTTTTTAAAAATTAGCTGGGCATGGTGATAGGCGCCCATAATCCCAGCTACTTGGGAGGCTGAGGCAGGAGAATCAGTTGAACTCGGGAGGCGAAGGTTTCACTGAGCCGAGATCACGCCACTGCACTCCAGCCTGGACAACAAGAGCAAAACTCCATCTCAAAAAAAAAAAAAAATTAGCCAGGTGTAGTGGCGGTGCCTGTAGTCCCAGCTACTCAGGAGGCTGAGGCAGGAGAATCACTTGAACCTTGGAAGTAGAGGCTGCAGTGAGCCAAGACTGCCATATTGCATTCCAGCCTGGGCGACAGAGGGAGTCTCTGCCTCAAAAAAATATAAAGAGAGAATATAAATTCACAAAGCAGAGTACTACCCCCTGTATGATCACGGCAGAACATAAATTCAGTATAACTTTTTAAAACTCCAACTAGTTAAACTTCTCCAAAAGCTAAACTTCTATTTCCTATTAAACATTTGTAGGACTAGGCAAGGCAGCTCATGCCTGTAATCCCAGCACTTTATGAGACCAAGGCAGGCAGATCCCTTGAGTTCAAAAGTTCGAGACTAGGCCAGGCACAGTGACTCGCGCCTATAATCCCAGCACTTTGGAAGGCCAAGGCGGGCAGATCACCCTGAGGTCGGGGGTTTAAGACCAGCCTGACCAACATGGAGAAACCCCCGTCTCCACAAAAAAAACACAAAAATTAGCTGGACATGGTGGTCCATGCCTGCAATCCCAACTATTCGGTAGGCTGAGGTAGGAGAATCACTTGAACCCGGGAGGCAGAGGTTGCAGTGAGCCGAGATGGCACCATTGCACTCCAGCCTGAGTAACAAGAGCAAAACTCCGTCTCAAAAAAAAAAAAAAAAAAAGTCGAGACCAACCTAGGCGACGTGGTGAAACCCCATCTCTACCAAAAATGCAAAATTAGCCCGACATGGCTGTCCTGGCCTGTGGTCCCAGCTACTGGGGAGGCTGAAGTGGGATGATGGCTTGAGAGGTCAAGGCTGCAGTGAGCTGTAATAGCATCCTGCATGCCAGTCTGAGTAACAAAGTGAGACCTGTCTCCAAAAGAAAGAATTTGTAAAATGTGTCTGACTATAAATGTTCTATCAGTCAAAAAACACGGCATAGGTATCAAAAACACGGCATAGGTATCCAAAACACAGCGTCAGTGCCCCAAAACTTTATTCAGGTGTACTCCTAGGAAGGAAAATTTAAGATTTCAATGAAAATTTTCTATACTGGAAGACAGAAATTACTATCAAATTTTGATAGTTTATCATCCAATTCATAAGAAATAGCCTTCAAAATGCCAGTGAACACGGGATGACCTTAAAATCAGTATCTGGTTTTGTCACACATTGTATTCACTCGCTAAAAAAGCAAGACATGCAACTTTGCTCTTCGTTAAAAGTCTAGGGCCAGGCGCAGGGGCTCACGCCGTTAATCCCGGCACTTTGGGAGGCCAAGGCAAGAGGATCACCTGAGGTCTGGAGTTTGAGACCAGCCTGGCCAACATGGCGAAACCCCATCTCTACTAAAAAATATAAGAAATTAGCCGGGTGTGCTAGAGTTTGCTTGTTATCCCAGCTACTCGGGAAGCTGAGGCAGGAGAATCAATCGCCTGAACCAGGGAGGCGGAGGTTGCACTAAGGGGAGATGGCGCCACTGCACTACAGCCTGGGTGACAGAGCAAGACTCTGTCTCAACAAAATAAAAAGTAAAAAAATAAAAGTCTGGAAACAACAGCATTCTCAGAGTAAGTTAGTTCACTACCTCAGAATCATCACCACTGTATCTAAGTCTCCCTTCCCAAGTGTGACATTCGTTTCTCTACAAAATGCACTTTAGCACATGTTCAAATTTTTCTGTCTTCCCTTTGGTGGTAGTCCCTTCCAACAGACGACTAAAAATATCTGCATCACTTAATGCCAGATTCAGAAATGCGAAGGGACAAGGAACCACCAAAAAAGAACGTAGACTGTTTTGTCCTGGATTCCTTACCACGTGAAATGGGGACAAGTCGGCCACTTCAAAGGCCAGAAAAGTATCTTATTAGTGTCCTCGGCCTTCTTGTATATCCAAAAGCCTCACCAACTGCTAACAACCAGAAATAAACTAAGACGCTCCCCAAAAGTCACTTAGCACCGCCACCTCTTCTCTTCAGCCACCTAGGCTGGTGGTGGCCTGCCGCGGCCACCCCACAGGCGCTGCAGCAGCCCAGCCACTCCCGCATGGTCAGTAACGGACTCTGCCATCTCCTCCGCAGGCAGCTACCGGGCGGCGGCGGTAGGGCCCGAGCCTTCTGGCTCGGGGTGCAACGAGCCCCGCATCCCTACCCATCTAAAGCAAGGCGACCCCAGGCCTCCCCGCCCCAGCGCCCAGTTCCCGAGCCCGTCTCCACGCCACAGGAAGTCTGCAAACGCTGCGGCAGACAGGCGGCGGCAGGCCAGGGGAGAGGAGGGCGCTCCACTCTCCCAAACCCACCCCCCATGGCCCCTGCGACCCCAGGAGGGGCGCGCGCCGCCCCCG
>NW_016804580.1:5813802-5818461 GCF_001698545.2 Rhinopithecus bieti | reverse complement strand
ATTTTCATTTTAAGTCATGTACCAGATATCAAACTTTTCTTATATATCTGAAGTATAATATTTTGTATATTTCTATAAAATGCTAAGTGAAAAGGAAGAAAAGCAGACAGTATAAAACAGTAAAACAGTTCAAATACGCAATTAATTATTCATTCAGTAAATATTTATTGAACATTTACTGTGTACTAGGGACTGTTTTGGATTTGGGGAATATAGCAATGAAAAAGTTGTATTTGTCCTTTGTGAGACACATATATATAGTCATGTATGTAACAATTGGCTGAATATGCTAATTTTCCTACCTCGAAATGGATAAAACTTGTAATTACATTGGCAGAGTTGTTAAAGTGCAAGTATGTCTTTTAAAATACTTAGCAATATGAAAATAAATTACCATAGGAGTTATAAAATAACTTTGTGAAAAAGAACAATTTCAGTCATAAAATGTTACCCTAAAATTTTATGTTATATTCTCAAAATATCCTTCAAAAAAGTATATGTAGTATCTCTAGGATAAAATGAAACCCTATTGTCTCTAAATACTGCTTCACATAAGAGCAGCTAACTCAGTACCAGCCCGTCTGTTTCTCCAAACTAATCATCTGAGGCAAACCACAAAAAACTCAAGTAAAAGTATTTTATGATGTAACCTCTAACCCTACTATAATGGGAAGATGTATTTTGCTCTATGGGTAATATATCTTCCGATAATTTTCTTTATTCTTTAAGGTAGGCACCAAATTTCTGTATTTGCTTTTCCATATTTACATAAATGAAAGAAATATTTAAAACCATATTCAGTTCAGAGGTTAGTACTATTCACATTTATCTCCTTTGTAAATTAAAGTTGTATTTGCCTTCTGTTTGTGCATATTATATTTAGTCTATTGTACCCATTGTCAAGGTATATAAATTTCTACAATGGGGTGTAGAAACTGAGGTCTATTTCTACATCCATATGAGGTATACTTCTGTAATGCTGAGACTAGATACACTTTCCTGAACTCAGATTCTTGACTTCCATAGTGTGTGAAATTCTACATTGGCTCTGCGACTAAGTTTTTTAAACAAAAGCAATTAGAATTCCTGCATCTGCTAAACCTCATTGAAGTCTATCATCTTGTCTCTAAATAAATTAGTTAGAAAACTCAAAAGACACTCTCTTATGATCTGTGCAGACTTTCAGATATATCTTCTTTTACATAAAGGAATCTCTGTTTTTTGTTTTGCTCATTTGGTACCCAAGAGTTTTACCTTTTACGTTAAAAGTTTATTATAAGCCATATATTTGTGCTAGTAGGATTAATATACTGAAGGTGTTTCTGAAACTAGCTTTGTTATTTATGTCACCATAAATGAGTATTGTGTCTTTATAGATGCAAAACCACCATGGCACCTATATCATGAAGCACTATTTGAAATTTCATATAAAATATTCTTTGCAATTAGGTTTTGAATTGAGATTCTGTTAACAGCTTTTCAAAATTCTATTTAATAAAACTTGTAAATCTTACTAGGTGATTATTTTTTACTCACCATCACACCTAGCAAGTGTCTTGCACGTAGTAGGTCCAGGGTAAATGTTTGTTTAATGTCCTAAATTGGTGTTTAAAAGCTAATTACACTATGAGTTTTATTCTTCAAAGTAAAGCAAGATTTTATTTTGTATGTACAATTGAACTAAAATTTGTAAGTAATGATTAACAAAATTTTCAGGTGAATTGGTTTCTCTGAAGATTTTCAATAGTTGAAATTAATATCAGTTTTATTTACCAGATAGTTTAGAATTGGCTATTCTAAATAGCCCTCAAATGTTTGCCACCTTTTCATGTAGAAGTCATCATTTTATTACAAAACAGGCTCCAACTTAGAATCAATTATAATTAATATCGTTGTTAGATACACTTAATTTTCTGAAAGTTTGGTAGATAATTCTGAAATTTAAATTGTGTGTAATCTAAATAAAATCTTTTAAGAATCAAGGTCTAATATTTAAAAGGTTTGGTTTGGTTAACTGTGTTTGGCCTCAGAGCTATTTGTTTTGCTATAAAATTGATATCAAATGGCTGTATTTACATTTTTTGAGTAAAACACCATGTAATTATCAATATAAAATGCTATCTAAAAGATGCCTTTAGGTATTCTAGGTGTTACATAAACCTCATAACGATTCAGAGTTGAACTTTTTTTTTCCATGATGCAGTAATACTGAAAGGTGTTGTATTTTGACTTTTCAGAGTATCATCAATACAGTGTGTATTGTAAGGTCCATGTTCTCATTTTTTACTGACACTGAAGATCTGCATCTCTGTTATAATTAAAGTGCGATTAAAGTGACATATTTGGGTGTCTGTTTATAGGCTACGTAAGACTATCTAAGTGAAAAGATGCTGGACGTGGAAAAGAGGAAAATCAGTTTTGAAATGGAAGAGAACCTTGAAAGAAATGCAACATATCTTAGACTGAAAAAAAAAGAAGAAATTAAACTGAATTTATAAATCCTATTCGGACCAAAGAAGATCACTTTTAAGATTTAAATGTTTTCCTCTCCAAAAGGGGCCACTGCTTACCAAATCCAGAAACAAGCCCAAGAATATGTTAATTAAGTGCATTGTGTCCGAGAAAGAATGAGGTTGACAAATTCATTTTTTATTCCTTCGATTAATAAACTGTTTGTCTAGTACATCTTAGATTTTTTAAATCTGTAATGTGCATATTTACCTCTTGAAACTGTACAGTAACAGTGCCAAGGACCAACATGACCCCATAGGGTGAATCTTATGAAGCTTAACATTCCTGGCGAATTAAACACACAAGCCTCGGATCACTTTTGTCAGCCTTATTTTACTGTGGCGCTTGAGAGCCAGAAGGTAGGTAATTTTATATGGTGGCACTTTACCCCAATTAAAAAAGCAATGATCGTTGGTGCAAGCAGAAGTGGAAAATATAATGACATAAAATTAAAGAAAGGTATCACAAAGACTGACCAGGAATGCTACTTGTCCCTCTCCATCCCCACCCCATTCATGCCCTTTTCCATCCATTTGTTGTTTTCTCACAAGAATATCATGACTCCTAAGCATATTTTACTTTAAATGAAACAAAAAATGTCTGAAACAGTGAATGATGTAAAACGATTCACCTTCTACTATCAACTACATAACAGATAAACATGTAAAGCTATTCTAAATATTCAAAGACTTATAAATAAAAAATGTAAATTGATGGGGAACTGTGGGAGGATGAGTGTGGAACGAATGAATAGATTGAAAATACTTGATTTTCAACACCGATTTTTTTTTTCTGTTCAAACCTTTCCATAGTTACGCCTCAAATGATTTCTTACATAAGAATTTCTCCCTATATCTCGAAATAGCTGAATGATTTCCATGAGGAAATGCAAGTTTAGAAAGAAGACCCGCAAAATGAAAGTGTTAAAAGGCAAGCAACTTCTATAGCATTTCAAATGCAAAATACAACCATCACTACCTTTAACTGACTCTTACGGGGTCTTTTCAAACAGATGCTATTTATGAGCATCATCTGTTAACTTCTTTCTTGTAATTCAAAACTCTGTCAAATGTTTTCAAGATGACGTGTAAATATAATATTCCATTAAAGATCAATTCTAATTGGTTTTTTAAAATCTACCTTGGGAAACAGTGCTTCATAACACACAGACTAGTAATGAGTATTTTAGAAGGAATTTCCGCAAAGTCTATCATAAACCTAAGTCGAAATTACTCTCTTGCCCTACTAAGGTTTGGACCACAGGATTGAAATTATTTCTTCTTGGCCTTTCACGCACGATGACTTTGGTCTTGTCGACAAGACTCGCAAGCACTTGTTGGAAATCTTCATTTAAAAAAAAACAACTGTGACGTTGGGCAGAAATATTTCTTCCACATGTCTCACAAAGGAAAACGGAGTTTATTAAGTGGATTGCAATTATTTGTTTCCAAAATGTGGCTTAAAAGCAACTTAAACGTTTTCCCTTTTGAAATTCCCTATTTTGAAAACGCACTTCACGTTAAAGGAAGCCCGTTTTGAAAGAGCTAGCTCAGCCTTTCCTTTTAAAACTAGACTTCTTGTGTACAAAGAAGAGCTGCGTAATCGGTAATAAGGGTAGCGAAACGTGCTTTTCCGAATTCCTTTGAAGCTTTTTTTTTAAATGGGTTTTGAATCCATACATTTCAAGATATTTCAAACACTATATAATCTACTGTAACTTTCCGGATCCAGAACAACAACTGCCAACGTGTGTTTCTTATCTATTTATCACTTTATAAACATATCTACGTTGCTTTCCCGTTTTCTCATAACGTGTGCGTTGCAGGCTTGCCCGGCTTCCTTTAATTTGGCAGCATGCTGTAAAGGCTCCTTCCTCCGAGGTCTTCAACTGGGAACCCCTTGCTGGCTGAGTCTGACCATAAAACTTGCCGCGCCGGCCCGACCCGACCCGGCCGGAGCTCAGGAGCCCGGGGAGGTGCTGGCGGGGTCGGGTTAGCCCGCGGGACCCCTCCCTAGGTCAGGACGCGCTCGGCTAACGGCGGCGCTAGGGTAGAACAATGGGGCGGCCCGACGGGCGCGAGAAGCCGAGTCCCGCTTCCTCCGCCACGCCAGACCCGCGCCCGGCCCCGCCCCCCGGGCCCCCCCCCG
>NW_016804580.1:5798746-5813357 GCF_001698545.2 Rhinopithecus bieti | reverse complement strand
AGCCGGGAATGGAGGATTAGGAAGGACTCCAGCTCGGCACGAGCGCGGCCCGCGCGAGGGATCCTGGGTAAAAAGTGGCCGCGCGGCACCGGGAGAGAGCGGAGAGGAGTCGGGGTCAGAGGTCAGGGCCCTGGAGCCCCGCGAGCAGAGCCCCCTACGTGAACGCAGCGAGCAGGAGGAACCTTTTTGTTTTCAACCGCGCCAGCATGCTCCCCTATTGACCGAGCTGCTTTTCCTGGGCTGCTGGGGAGAGGAGCTCCATTGCGGATCTCCTAACCCCACCCCCCCTTCCACCGCCAACACACTTCCCAACTCAACCCTTCCTCTCAACTCTCATCCCAGCCCCCCGTCCCGAGCTTGCAATAACGCAGTAAATTTGCTTTAACAACAAGTGGGGGTGGTTGAATTTACTCCTCCCTCTCCTCTCTCCTCCCCCTCCTCTTGCTGCGGCTCTTGACACTACTACAAACCAGGGCTATAAACATAAACATGTGTCACTGTAACAGGGCAGGTAATATACGGATTTTGAGGTGGGCTGGGGTGGAGCGGGGCTTGGTCGCCGCTTGGAGGGCAGTAAAAAATCACGTTTCACGTGCTCGACGGCTTTGGGGACTCTCCCACACATCGATCCATTTATATAATGCCGAAGGCACTCGGTCACTTAGCCACGCAGACCCACAAAGCCAGACGCGGATAACCAGCGTACCCCAAAGCAAATGCATTTCAGTATGAATCCCTCTCCTTTCCCAGCCAGTGCTGCCATTTCTTCTATTAGCAAACAGTAACGTGATACTTGAATCCCCTTTCCTTTTTAAAAATTCTTTTCCAGATAGCCATGAGCTCATTTTTCGACCTAGATAGTACATCTCTCCCATAGCCACTACCTACACATTTTGTGCGCAGAAACCCCTTCAAACAGCAAGAAAGGCTATTTAAATGACTGAGTTCGAAATCTGGTGTGCAAAGGGTTCCTTGGGCTTTGCCTCCGTGCATTGAGCAACTTCTGCTGCAAGTTGCTGAGACTGGCGCGGTGGAGATCCGCCACAGCAAGACTTTTTTTTATTGTTATTTAGTCTATATCTGCCTCTCAACTTTTTTCTCATTCTTAGTTCAACAAGCCGGCAACCACTACTTAAGGTAGAATAAAGCGCATCCCTTCCCAAGCTTTTTGGCTTGAAACGGAGGGAGATACAGAAAATGTTCAGATGGGGAAGTGGTTCCCTTTGTTCTTTCATTGTTTCTCTACGAACTGGTGGATACAAGGACAAACACTTACCTTCTCTTCTTTTTGCTCCAAAAACCAGACGTTCCCATCAGCCTTAAAATACACAATCCACCTTGAAAGTAACTATGGATGTCGGGAGAGTTTGTATTCCATTCTTTTTCGCTCTCTGCCCTCTTTTAGCGTAGGATTAAGTTGCCGAGCACGTTGCTGCAAGCTGTAACCCCCCCCCCCACCCCCCACCCCCGCCTTAGTGAATCCGGATCACGTTTAGGACCCTCTAAGTCCATCCTAATTCTGCCAGGGTAGAATTGAGGATATTGGAGACTCTAAACTTTCAAAAGGAAAGGGGCCTGCAACTCTCCAGAAAACTTACAAATATCCCGAGATTTTTTACCATTGTGTTTTTGCACCACATCACCAAACAGTATTTGCCAATAAATAATAGATATGTCTTTGAGAAAAATATTTTTTTAACTTTATACTTAGCAATGCGCTGCTTAGACAGATGGAGTAAAAGGCAGGTTTGTATCGGCATTTAACGGAATGAGTGCGTTTTCCATAACGTTTGTTGTGCCATGTGTTTCTTTTAAAACAAACAAAACACTACCCCAACTGAGAAAGGAAGTAGAAGTTTGAATTAAAATGTTGTGGAACAACTTTAAAGGAGATGTTTACTTGAAATTTATTAGTGTAAAAATTGGCCTCAGAAGTGAAAAGTAAGCTTTTCAAAGTTAAAAGACTTAATTTTCACCCTATGATTCCATAATATAAAAGCGAATTTTCTGGTTAATATGTGATACTGTCAGTGTTGAGTGTCTAGCCTTTTGGGCATTAGTGCCCAAACTTTGCTCAAATCTGATTATGATGTGATTTGCTGATGTCATGAATATGAAATGATACTTGTGTATCCATAAATTCGAACTTGTGATTTTTTAATTTATTTTTCTTTTCTTTTTTTAATCTCCCGCTTTTTTGTAGGTTCCCAGTAGCTGCAGCAGTGAAAGACAGTGATTGGCTCCAGTGCTCCTAGAAGGATTTGGGCTGAAGCCAGGGGAACAGAACCAGAAGAGGATTCCCTTTCCAGAGACCATCAGGCTCCTCATGTCTTGTCTCTCCTCTCTCCCCTCCTGGTGGCTCAGGATTTCAGTATGGCTGAGCAGCCCATAGGTAGGCCTCAATGCTTGGTGTCACCACTTCAGTCTCTACATGTTTGGCCCTTGTATAAAATAAACAAAAACTTGGGCAACCCTAACAAATTGTGGTTCTGGGTATTTGTGTATTATTTAATATCTGAAGGTCAAACTCTACTTTCTCTGATTTTTTTTCTTTTGCATTCAGGATCAATTGTGAAAGGCCCTTGTGTCTCATAGGAAAATATTGCAACAAAACAAGATAATTGGGGGGAAAGGCGGTTGCAGTAGGAAAAGTGGCTTTTCTTTGATAGCATTTAATTGGAATTAAAAGATTCTTGAGCTGTAAACATTCTTTATTTATTCAGCACACATAAGCAGGCATTGTTTTATCACTATCATAATTATGGTGTCCTTTAAACTGGCTGATAGCAGGAAAGATAAGGGAATGTGCTTGCAGATTCAGATCAAGTCTCACTCCTTTCTTTTCCTCCCTGTCCCCTTCCCCCCACCCTCCCCATTCCTTCCTTGGTCACTAGGGTCCCCCACAGCCCTTGAGATGAGAAGAGCAGGAAGATTGTGGCCTAACTGTTTCTTACATCATGAAAGTGATTTGTACCTCACTCTAATTTGATGCAATCCATAACCTCCTTGTCTCCTATGTTTATAACTGGTTTTCAGCTTGCAATATATGTTATCTGGAGGTGCCTATCGCTCACCTGTGTAAAGTCTCATCCACTAGGATTTGTTGCTTTACCTTTGTCTAATTTAGAGAGCACACTCTTAGGGCTTTTCAGAACAAAGCCTCACAAAACCCCTTTACCTCCAAGGATTTGCAAATTTATAAAGGCTGCATTGAATTCAAGATGGGTCAGGGGGCAAAAAAAGGGTAGAAGGTCACTGCATTTTGATTATGGGTCAGTAGACAACATGGCATATACCCTGTGTCCCAAACTTCTGTTAAAGACAGGGTTTTTAAATGCCTAAGAACAGAGGGATGGGCCCTTTTGGAGATTTACCCTGATTTGTTTAAATGAACCAGAAAGAAAAAAAATTAAGGGAAATATACTAAGTTATCATTTGTTTCTCAATTTAGCCATTTTCTACTCCTCCATTCCCATTTTCCATACCAAAAGCAGAGAAGATGTGATATTAGATAAACTTAGCTAAAGAACTGTTGAGATTTTATTGTCTTATATCCTCAACTAATTCAGCCATATGAGACTTTATTATTATTTTAAACTTTTATCTTGTGAATATTATAGTTACTTTTAGTTAACAGCACAAGGGCCTTCTTTTATTCTTTTAACCAGCATACTTACATTGTTGAGGCCTTTGTGATGTTCCTTACTCTTTTCTGTCTGAATTCACTTTGAACGAACTTTCCCCATTAGTAAACTACTCCTGCAAATTGCTATTGCATTTCCCAGCTAACCATTTAAAAGACTGTAAATGCCGTGTGCATTACTTCGCTCCAGAGGAAAGAGGTCAGACTGAATTGCAATGGTATTTAAACATAAAATACAGTGAAAATAAATCAAAATAGAGCATCTGAAGGTAAATCTAGCACATTCATATGGAATAAGTAAAGACAAATATGTTCATATTTTCATGGCCCTTCACTTTAAAAACTGAAAGTGCTGATTTTTTACAATAAATGCAGAAGTAAGTGAACATTAGGAATATATTTCAATCTGTATTTGCTAAAGAGGATTTTCCTTTTGCAAGCAGCTTTGTTTCCAAAGCTAAAGCATTTTTTACAATAGTGTGTAGATTAGGCATTCCTCACTGAGTAAATAATCACATTTAATTAAACTCAATGCATATTATACATGTGCCTAAATTCACAATAATTCCCTGGACCCACAGAGAAGAATATAGATATAAATGTTAATTTGGACATATCTATCCACATATGTACATGCATTTGAGAAACATAGAAGTTGATACATCTTTTCTTAAAAAAGAATTTGAATACAGTCCATTATCTGAATTGGGTTCATCTTTGATTGTAGAGGCAGCTGACATGGTCAACAAATTTATCAAAGAAACCCCCTGGCTTTTGAAGAATAGTACTTTATACATCTGGATCTGCACATCAGGCAAAGTAAGTAAATTATTGCATAACTTTAAGCATAATTGATAACAGACACCTTTAATTTTTCATCCCCATTCTTTTGGCCAGCTTTCGCATTAATAATCTAAGCCATAAATGTTGGTAGCTATTGATCGAAATCCCCGGTGTGCATGCAAATCCATCTTAAAGTCCCCTGCCTTTCATGTGTGAGCACTCAGGGGCCTCTGCTAGATCTTTTTATCGGGATCGACCCCCAATGTGCCTGGAGAAGACCCCGGATATGCAACGTGTGCTGATGGCCACAAGAAAGCTGTCTGTCACATTCTGTGTTTGTGTGTATGTGTGCGTGTGCGTGTGCGTGTGTGTATGCACTCACTCGAGCAAGAGTGCTGGAGCCTAACACACACATACACACAAGGATGGGGAAGTTAAAGGAACAAAAGAATGTATTAAGAAGAAAGATGTGTAATAGTAGTATTAAAAATGTATAAGTGTAAAGGTGTCTGAGTGTACATATAGAGATACTTGCACAAAGTCAAATCCCCTAGACGTTATTTTTCTCTATTTCACTCAACAGATTTGCCCTTAGTTAAAAAAAAAAAAAATGCTACTAGTTTTCAAAACCACCTATATTGCCAATAATTTTAAAGGTGGAAAGAGAGGAAGAGAGAGGAAAAGAAGGTAGTTTTGAAATGGCTACTAAATCATGTTGCTATGTGTAGGAGGACTGGGGGAGGGGGGAAGAGAGAGAGAGAGAGAGAGAGAATCTAAACAGGAATGGAGAACAACTGAAACTACCTGGAAAAAAAAAAAGATGCTCTAGCCAACCTTTTGTACTGTCTTCTCAAAGGCTTTTCTGAGTTTNTATAAGTGCATCAGAAGGAATTTTAAAACGACATTATTGTTGCTGGCAATAGAAAGACTCTGGTCATTCTACTTTTAAAACAAACACGAGCATCTGCTTTTCCTGAAAACTTCGCTTTCTGCTTAAACCTTGTGCATTTTGCCTCTTGTGAAAGTGAAAGAGAAAAACGCGGTGTAATAGATCCAGATGCAAAAGAAAGCCAACTCGGTGGATGGTATTAGCTGTGACGAGGCATTGTTCATTGCTGCCTCTCGGTTACGTTTAAAGCCTGAAATATCACGAGATCCATTCAATGATCCTTTTTTCATTCAAGGGACAAAAATGTAATTTGCTGTAGCTCTGATTTCTTGGATGGAAATGCTAGCTTTAGATTTCAAAGGCAAGAACTAGACATCGCGGTTTGTACACACATTGATTAAGTTGAAGAGCGGCGATTACATCTGTGCTGAGTGCAACAGTAGTTCAGGGGCTGACTTTTCAAATCCCAACCTCCTGAGTTACAGACTGTCTTAAATAGACTTCCTTAATTTCCGGATGCACTTCTTGAAATTCCCAATTCTCTTCAAAATTCCTGGGAAATTACAAAGAAGATGAGGGTGGGGGTGGGGAATTATGGCCGAGATTTCATCTTGTCAAGCAAACTACCTTTTGTATGTCTGATTCCTCTGTTTTATCTTTCTGTTTTCTTTTTTGAGCCATACCTGCTCATGCCAGCCAGACCAGAGCAGGGGAAGCTGGAACTTTTGAATGTGAAGAAAGAAATTATTGTATAATTTTTTTGTCTTGCAGGCTCAGAAATATCCGTTTATTCTTTTAATCACGCGGATGTGTCTATTTTTGGAGGAACAAGGAAACACATAAATGCCTGAGTTGCATTTATGTTGTAGTTGCAAACACCGAACAGTTAAGAAGATTTTGCCGAATTTTGCAGAGCAGCCAACGAGCCGCCTTGGGATCGTGGTAATGCGACTGGGAGGACCCTTGCTCTCATTTGGCAATATGTTGGATATCCTTGAAAATGACACCAAAATATGCCTTAATTTGACTAAGAAGAGGTTAAACCACATTGATTTTCATCCGAAGTGATTTTGTTAAAGCAGATGCTTGACTTTGATGGAAAAACTGGGAGTTGTGGAAGATTCACCTAAACTACTAACCCAAAGCATCACAAACCACTGAAACAGTCTGCATCGTACATCAGCACTTTCTTTTCATTGTTATTACGTAAAACCTCTGGAAGCACCTTGGGCGTTTGACATTTTCTTTTCTTTGCTGCAGAAGGAAGCAATCTGCTCCCTGGAATTCTGACCTGTGGTGAACAGGACCCTGGCAAAGGCTTTGCTGGGGACTCTTGGACGATCCCGCCTCCAATCCAGTACGGTTAATTGTGGAAAAGTGTACACATTTCTGGCTTATCTATGCTTTGTTATGGGTCTGACGTGAAACTACCTCCTCCCCACCCCACCACCCAGCAGAGAACCGAAATCCAGTTGAATTGTTACAGTGTTTCAGAGCTGGAGCCTTGAACTGCTTCCCTGGTCAAATAACTTTGTTTCTGGTTGTAAAAAGGCATTTCAGGGGGGAAAAAAAAAAAAAAAAAAAAAAAGGAAAATCGAGAGAAATTCCAAACGTAAGTTCGCACTGGGGTGGTTCACGGGGCGGGTTTAACTTTGGAGCTCCTAGCCGGTCTTCTTCCCCACTCCTGTAAGGGAAATACCAGGCTATTCTGCACATTTTCGCTTAAGCTCCATTTTCCAAAAGGAAAAGGGGGTGGGGTATATCTCTTTCGGCTTGATAATGTTTTTTAAATGCTTTTCTTTGAAATGATAATAGCTGTATCGGTAAAATGCAAATAAAGGAAAAAATAGGCAGTATTTCTTTAAAGGCGAATATACGGTGCGGTTTTTTTTTTTTTTTTTTTTTTTTTTTTGGTTTTTTTTTTCTTCCTTAACCGTACACACACTGCTTCTGATGAAGTCTGTGAGTCAGGCTGTTTCTGAGCTCCGATAGTTTAATGGAAAGATTTATATACCGACTGTATTATTTACTTTGGGAGGGGAGGTGGCAGTATAAGGGTATGCTAATTAGTGGGAGATTTTGGGGGGAAGGGGTGGAATATCAATTTTTATTGCATCACCTGTCAGGAGTGTCCAATCAGCGCTGGCTTTAGGGGAATTAATTGATGAAGGTGTCTCCGGACGAGCTCACTTCACTCTGTCATTTTATTTGTAGCTAAAGCAGCGGCGGGAATAGCAGCTGCATTTCTTTTCTCTTTCTCCCTTCACATTCCATTATCATAGTGCTCCAAAGGAGAAGGAAGGAATAGAGGGGCCCAGGTACTGATCTGCATCGGGGACTCAGACCAACACATTGGCAGATCAGAAACCGGATGGTTTTTTCCCTCTTTTTTAAAAAAACGAAAACAACAACAACAAAAAAGCAAGAATCAAGTCAGTGTAATTTCATGGGGTTTCCCCCCCCAATAATTTCGCCTAGAGTTTGGCACTTCCTTCGCCGGGAATAACAGTCTTTGTTATTTTATTAGCAGGATGCCTTGAGACACACGCAGCATCTGGCGGAGGATTAACATACATACATGTGTATGTATGCGTCACGTATATATTTACTGCAAATGGTGGGGATCATTTAGTGCCCGAGATGGGAGACCTGAAATCAGGTTTTGAAGAGGTGGATGGCGTGAGGCTCGGCTACCTCATCATTAAAGGAAAGCAAATGTTTGCCCTCTCCCAAGTCTTCACAGATCTGCTGAAAAACATCCCGAGGACGACCGTGCACAAGCGCATGGATCATCTGAAAGTGAAGAAGCACCACTGCGATCTGGAGGAGTTGCGGAAACTCAAGGCAATCAACAGCATCGCCTTCCACGCAGCCAAATGCACGCTCATCTCCCGGGAAGACGTGGAAGCGCTCTACACCTCCTGCAAAACCGAGCGCGTCCTCAAGACCAAGCGCAGGCGGGTCGGCCGGGCCCTGGCCACAAAGGCGCCGCCGCCAGAGCGCGCCGCCGCGGCCAGCCCCCGCCCGGGATTTTGGAAGGACAAGCACCAACTTTGGCGGGGCCTGAGCGGAGCCGCGCGGCCCCTGCCAATCAGCGCGCAGTCCCCGCGCCCGGGCGCCGCCACCGCGCGCCACGCCGCCCATCTACCTCAGATTTTTAGCAAATACCCGGGCTCGCACTACCCGGAGATTGTGCGTTCGCCGTGCAAACCCCCTCTAAACTAATGAAACGCCCCGCTCAGGGAAACCTACGTCGCCTTCCCTCGGACCCCCGCCTTATTTTTCGAGAGCCTGCATGTGCAGCAAAAGCACCCGCGGCCGCCGCCGCCGCCGCCGCCGCTGCCGCGCCGCCCGCCGCCGCTGCCGCTGCCGCCTATTACCAGGCATCCGCGGCCGTGGGCCCCATGCCCAAGGCAGGGGCGGGCGCCAGAGGCCCGGGAAGCCTGAGCTATCCGCTGCAAACGCAAAGCGCAGGCGGGCACCAAGGACTGCTTGCAATCGTGCCCCACGCCGCGCGCGGGCGCCTGCTGCTGCTGCCCCAGGTCTAACAAAGCCAAGGCGGCCGCGGCGGCGGCGGCGCGGCTGCCGCGGCGGCCGGCTGCCGCCGGGGCCACTTGCCTGGAGAGGTTTCATCTGGTCAACGGTTTCTGCGCGCCTCCGCACCACCACCACCACCACCACCATCACCACCACCACCACCACCACCGGGCCCAGCCGCCGCAGCAGAGTCACCACCCCCCTCACCACCACCGGCCGCAGCCCCATCTGGGCAGCTTTCCCGAGAGTTGCAGCAGCGACTCCGAGTCCAGCTCCTACTCGGACCACGCGGCCAACGACTCGGATTTTGGCTCCAGTTTGTCCAGTTCCAGCAACTCTGTGTCCTCGGAGGAAGAGGAGGAGGAGGGAGAGGAGGAGGAGGAGGAAGAGGAGGAGGAGGAGGAGGGGGGCAGCGGGGCCTCGGATTCCAGTGAAGTCAGCTCGGAGGAGGAGGACTCGTCCACCGAGTCGGACTCCAGCTCCGGCTCCAGCCAAGTGTCAGTGCAGAGCATCCGATTCAGGCGTACCAGCTTCTGCAAGCCTCCCGGCGTGCAGGCGCAGGCCAACTTCTTGTACCATCTGGCCTCCGCCGCCGCTGCAACCAAACCCGCTGCTTTCGAGGATGCCGGCAGACTTCCCGACCTCAAGAGTAGTGTCAAAGCGGAGTCGCCGGAGGAGTGGAATCTGCAGAGCTGGGCCCCCAAAGCGTCTCCAGTGTACTGCCCGGCCAGCCTGGGGAGTTGTTTCGCAGAGATAAGGAACGATAGGGTATCTGAGATTACATTCCCACACTCTGAAATTTCCAATACTGTAAAGAGAACTGACCTGACAATTAACTGCCTGGCAGAGGGGGCCTCTTCACCTAGCCCAAAGACAAACAATGCATTTCCACAACAAAGAATACTCCGAGAGGCTAGGAAATGCCTACAAGCAACTCCTACTACACACTGTGCAGATAACAACACAATAGCTGCTAGATTCTTAAATAATCATTCTTCAGGAGCAGAAGCAAATTCAGAAAAAGATTCCAAAATCCTTCATTGTCCTGAATTTGCTACGGATTTGCCCTCTTCGCAGACTGATCCTGAAGTGAACGCTGCAGGAGCAGCAGCAACTAAAGCCGAGAATCCCTGCACTGACACAGGCGACGAGACATTGCCATTTCTGCACAATATTAAAATCAAAGTAGAAGACAGTAGTGCTAATGAAGAATATGAACCTCATCTTTTTACAAATAAGCTAAAGTGCGAGTGCAATGATACAAAGGGTGAGTTTTACAGTGTGACTGAGAGTAAAGAGGAGGACGCCTTGTTAACCACAGCCAAGGAAGGTTTTGCATGCCCTGAAAAAGAAACTCCTTCCTTAAATCCACTGGCTCAAAGTCAGGGCCTTTCATGCACTTTAGGTTCTCCAAAACCTGAGGATGGGGAATATAAATTTGGTGCCAGGGTAAGAAAAAATTACCGGACACTAGTACTGGGAAAGCGACCTGTCCTTCAGACACCTCCAGTCAAACCAAATTTGAAATCAGCTAGAAGCCCTCGTCCTACAGGTAAAACTGAGACACATGAAGGAACACTGGATGATTTTACAGTTATAAACAGACGCAAAAAGGTAGCCAGCAATGTAGCATCAGCAGTGAAAAGGCCATTTAATTTCATGGCAAATTTTCCTTGTCCACCATCACTCATTATTGGGAGAGATGGGGACTTGTGGCCGGCGTATTCCTTAAACACCACTAAGGATTCTCAAACTCCTCACAAGGCCCATCCTATATGGAAATGGCAGCTGGGCGGTTCTGCAATACCTCTTCCACCTAGTCACAAATTCAGGAAATTTAATTCATAAAAATGTTTTGGAAGATATTTTCTTGAAGCATATTACCTTCCTTTTGTTGTAAACTGCACAGGATGGTTTGTACAAGTCCGTTAATGTGTTACACCCCCTTTGGAGTCCTGGTTTATCGCATTTTGAAGACAGAAATCGGATTACTTTTTTTCCGTTGCGGGTTTTTTTTTTTCTGGAGTAGGGTGGGGGTGGGGTGGGAGAAGGGTTGGTTTACATTCCACAGACTACTTCAGGCTAAAGACTCAAGTAAAACTCAGTTATTACCGTAGAGCTGGAACACTTTACTGTTTCAATGCTAATAATGCACCCGGTACCTCAATTCAACTGCTACAAATAAATGTCAAAAGGTTGAATAATAAATATTACAATGAGCCATTAAGTTTATGCACTAGATTTCAGAGCTGAAAGTGTAACTGTTAATTCAGTGAAAGTTTGTTAGGTTACATGGTTACACAGTGAGGTGAGGTGAGGTAGCAAGAAGTTTCTGTGAGCCCAAAATGTCATTTTCTGGAGCTCTTGTTTGTGGGGTATCTTTTTCTTTTGACTCCCCTCATTCTCTCTTCAAGAGTAGTTGCACTTAACTTTTTTTTTTTTTTTTTTTTTTAGTGGAAAGATTGGGGTGTGAGTCCTGATTAAATGCTAGTAAAAGCTGCCTCATACATACTGAGTAAAATAAATATGGAATTGTATTTTTTTTGTAAAGGGTGTGATTTTACTTTTAAAGCCACTCCTTGCAATTGGAAAAGTCCGTTCTGTGTTCTCACCCAAAGGTTTTAAATAAGGTGACTCTTACTATAGTCCTGCTTATCTTGTGGTCTAAACATGACTCTTCAAACTCCCAAAACAATTGAAATATATATATATTTTTTGTTGTTGTTGTTGTTGTTGTTGTTGTTGTTGTTTAGGAGAGAGTCTCGCTATGTCGCCCAGGCTGGAGTGTAGTGGCACAATCTCAGCTCACTGCAACCTCCACCTCCCAGGTTCAAATGATTCTCCTGCCTCAGCCTCCTGAGTAGCTGGGATTACAGGTGCGCGCCACCATGTCCGGCTAATTTTTGTATTTTTAGTAGAGGCAGAGTTTCACCATGTTGACCAGGCTGGTCCCGAACTCCTGACCTCAGGTGATCCGCCTGCCTCGGCCTCCCAAAGTGCTGGGATTACAGGTGTGATCCACCATGCCAGGGCTGAAATATTTCTCTTAATAGCAGAATATTTTATGGTCGAACTCTTGATAGTGACAAATCAGTAAATACAACCAAGAAAAGAAAATGAGAGGTCAGAGTTGCAATACCCCAAATGAAAAATAACAGTTTTTTCAGGGCTTTTTGGTACCAGAACTCAGGCACTTGGATTTTATTACCTTATATTTTTTCTGCATCTCTCTAAAACTTCTGTTTTCAGACCATCCTGTGTATAGAGCAGGAGAGTTTCTACTGCAAGTGACAATCAGAGGTGACTATCTATATTTGCACTTAAAATCAAAGTAGTTCAACATGCAAATGCTAGGGTCTAGCCCTGGATAAGGGCCATGCTGGTGTACTGTGTTGTGATGATGGAAGCAGTAAATCAAAATTATGGAAATTTGCACTGTTGAAAAGCATGCTTTAGCTTTATTTTCAATTAAAAACACTGTTTAAAATTCCTGGTTCCATACATTTCTACTTATTCCAGATTGAAGAACGGTTAACAGGATTGAATGGTTTTGTTGACATTTTCACTTGTAATGTTTTTACCTGAAAGAAATGCATTTATTGGGTGTAGTGTTTTGTTGTAATACGGTGTGACCGAGGCCAGTCAGGTTCTGTGCAAAACACTGGTGGATTTCTTTCTAAGTAACAGCAAAACTTTACAAACTTGTTACAAATCAAGTAGGAAAAGTTTCAGGCTTAAGAAAGTGAAGCAGAGATCAGTGATTGTTTTAATGAAAGTTGAATCTAATAATTTCTGGCCCACCTCCTTTAGTCTGACAAATTATGTATCTCAGATCCTTGCTATCTTGAATCTAAGAAGTTGCATCTATAGATCATAAATCACAAAACAAAACAAAACACCAATGAAATGTTTACTGTGTGAATTTAAGTCACTATTTCTCATGGAAATTCAGTCTATTGTTTTTGTTTTTCCTTAACCTTTTAGTTCCTATTCCCTTTGAAATTTTCCTTTTGTCTATAAATGTTTCAGATAGATCTGGATGGCCTCAGCCCCTAATTGCTGAATATGCTCTGTGGTTTTCCTCTTATTGTAAAGGACTGAGGCTGAGAATACCTGCATCCAAATATATTTGGATGGAGTAAACAGATGCTTTCAACTGCCTTCCTTCCTTTCCTTCTTGAATGTTGCCATGCCAGGTGTAGGTTCACTGGATTATTTTTTATTGGAATGGTAGATATGGTCAAAGTAAAAATTTGGGGATGGTATCCTTGAATTCTTGTTTGTATATAATTCCAAAGACCAGTCCATGTTATAGTTAAAGCCCCAGAAAGCTAAACAATTGGCTTTATAGTCTGAGTTATTTTCTCTTCGGAAGGCAATACAGAATTTAGATGCAGTAAGTTGTCCTGAAAAATCAATCTGTAAAAAGTGTGACACACACATTGGAAGTGTGTAATTTCTACTCTTTAATTACTTCTAAGTTAAGAAAGTTCAAAGTACGGTGACTACTACATGTAGACTAGTACTTCTCTTGTTGGCTAAGGACTCATTGTTCCTAAATTATAAAGCGAGAATATATTTGAAGTCTACAGATCTTGGGTGTGGAAGGACTGTAAGATGGAATAAGCACAATTTAAAACAAATATACCCTATGGAATTTCTGACATAAAATATTGGCCTCCAGCTTTGACACTTAGTCTCTAACTCTCATAGAATCAATAGTTTCAGTTTATAGGAGCTGGAGAATGAACAGCATGGAGGCCGAGGCTTTCCAGGGTGATACCAGCAAAAGGAAAGAAATTAAAGTCAACACAAATTTCGCCCCACAGTACTACTATGAGCCAGCCAACCACAGCAAAACCTGAGTTAGTGCTTCTGTAAGGAAAGTGTACCAACTAGTATGCAGTAACTTGCAAATACAAGGTATTCTTTCAATTCCTGCTAGCCCCTTAGTTGTTTCCCCATTCTGATGTGGGAATTATTCTCAGTACTGTTTATATTATTTTGGTTGTTTTATGATTAATGACAATATCTAGACTTTTCTCAGCTGCTATAAATGTCCCATTTGTTCAGAAAGTTAAGCCTTATTGAGAGAAAAACAAGTTAACTCCATTGATAGATTACATTTTTACATTTAGATGTTTTCAGGGCATAGAATTAAAAACAAAAAAACAAGCACTATATGGCTCCAGGGTGACTGATTCCTGTGTCTAAAGTCCAACATTTAGAGACATGAGGGAAAAAAGGAAAAGGCTCTTTTCTAACTTTTGGGTCAACAAACTTATTTTGGTCTCCTATAAAAGTAATTTCCTGGTAAGACTGTGAAATGAAAATTTAAATTTTTTTTTAAGAGGTGTGTGTACTGTCTTCCACAGTCAGGTTATCCGCCTTTATAGAAAATACAGCTTGCTCTTTTCAACTATTTACTTTTAAAGTGGGTGTTCTTTTCTACTGGCTTACTTGATTACAGTGGAGTAATCTCAATAATGGTTGTTTATTTGAAAATCAACAAGGAGCCACCACTAAACAACAATAACACAAACTACATGGGGCTGGTGTTGGATTTTTATCTTTTGTGTGTCTGGGTGACTTTCAATGGTCTAGAAATTCCTCAAAGTTCTAATCAACAAAAATTGGGAGTTTCTGCTGATATGAGAATGACAGTTTTGTTTGCATGCAGGAAGAGATATAGAAACTAATTCCTCAAAAGCATTTTTTTTTCTTTCAAAAACAAAAACAAAAATCCTTCATGGTAAAGG
>NW_016804580.1:5780644-5798672 GCF_001698545.2 Rhinopithecus bieti | reverse complement strand
TTTTTTAATAAAGCATTAGCATCTAAAAAAATAAAGAAAATGTGGTGAGTTTTGCTTCACCTTAAAAATAACTTCCTGCTGGGAAGGATGTAAAAAGGAGTTCCCAGAGCCAAACTAGGAAGGGGAAAAAAAAAATGCTTCCCATCAACTAACCTCAGGAAATTGGCAAGGAGGAACAGGGCATCCACCTTAGCGAGTCCACCCGGTCACCCCAGTCATTCCAGGATTTTCCCCTTCCCTGTAAGGAAGAACTATTTTTGATGCTAGCTTTGGTTTTGGTTTGCTCCCTAGGCCAAAGGGCATTTTGCAAACTAGCCTGGGGGGATGGGGACGTAGGGCAGATCTAGGAGGTGGGGGAGGGCTGTAATTTACCTGTTTGGCAGGCCCTCCTTTGCAAAAAAAAAAAAAAAAAAAAAAACACACACACACACACAGAGTAGGTGGGGTGGGCTTAGGGGGGCTCAGCTATCATTCTTCGCCCATGCCCTGGGCCCCCGCTCTTCTCTCGCTCCTTTTCAAACTGTGGCGGCCTCACAAGCTCCTACTTTAAAAGGCCTGAGATGTTTTGCATGAAGCCCTCACAATAGGGGTTGAGGGAATTGACAGTTTCAAAAACAAGGCGTTCAGTCCTTTCCAGCTGCCGGGCCCGCTTGCTCGCACCAACTCCTCGTTCCTCTCTGCTGGTGGCGTCCTCCGGGGCGCGCGGCCGCCCCCACGCCGCCAGCCTGCGCTCCGGCCTGCCCACCCCGCCCTCAGGCTGTGTTTGTAAACAGCGGTCAGTGGCCGGGGGCTGCTGGCGCTGGCTTGGGGCCTGGCGGGCTGGGAGGGAAGGCAGGGGCCGGCTGATCGCGCCATGAGCTGCGGGCTAAGGGCCGGCTTGGGGGCCGCGGGGCTTTCGGGGTCCCTTTCCTCCTCGCTTGCCCCCGGCCGCCGAGCTCTAGGACGCACCGCGCTAAACCTAGGGCAGCTCCGGGCTCTCTGGCCAGGGCCACCACCACAAGAAAGATGTTTAAGTGCCGCCATTTTGCATGGTGGCAAACAAATTTCTTTGTGACTTTTGTTTTCCCGCCCAGATCTTGCGGTCCTCTGAATGGGTGACGATGTCGACCCCCGGGGCGGGCGGCAGGGCCCGCGCCGCGGCACCTCCCGCGCAGCCTCTCTGCCAGTCGGCCTTGGGACCAGGCCCGGCGGGAGCGGGGGGCCGCAGGGCGCGCGGGGGCCGGCCCTCGGGGCCTGGAACGCCTCCCCTCACTTGGCGCTCCTTTTGTGTGTCCCGAAGTCATCGCCCACCCTGGCACACGCACACGCAGCCTCGCCGTTTCTCACCTTCTCGCCTAGGCCTCATCTCCGCTCCCCAGGCAAATGGGGCCCAGCTCTTCGCATTGGGAGGAGGGCTGGCCAAGGCCTCCAAAAGGCGCGTGTGGATCGCCAGTGGCAAAGGGTTGCGGCTTTCCCCTGGGCCAGCGTGGCCGCGAACGCCTTCTGGGAAGTGGCCCAAGACCAGAGGCCCTGGGTGGTGGGGAGGGCGCGGGGGGGCGCAGGCAGGGCCGGGCGCAACTCCCACAGTGGGAGAAATGGGATGAGGCCCGGCTGGCTGGGTTTGGCGCGTGGTTCCTGTCCCTGAGAACCTCTCCGTGCATCTGCAAGGGGAATGATGGCCTGGAAACGGGAAACGTGAGACAGTGACCTGGAAAGCCACCCTCGGTTGGGGAGGTTGGAGTGCAGCAATGCAAACAAAGCTGCTACCGGGGAAGAGGGGAAACAGAGGTGCACCGCAGCTAGGTCACAGGAAAGTGCAACAAGCTTGTTTTCCCGGGTGTTTAAAATGCAGCCCCAGTTGTAAAGTGTGTGAAATTACGCACTGGTCTCTTAAAGAGTGCCTAATTTATAGTAAATAGCAAGGTCTTTGTAAATGGCTTTATTATGTTGTTTCTTGTTAATTGTTGAGAAAATCCCCATTGTTGAGTGTGAAAGGCTTTATGAGCTAACCTGGTCCTCGGCGCAATCACAGGGCAGTAAATGGCCGCTCGGCCTCCAAGGCCCAGCGCGGGAGCCGTCGCCGGCCGAGAGTGCCGCGGGGACCTCTGGAGGTGCTGCCTTGGCCTGGGAAGAAAGTGGCCAGGCTTTCTAGGTTTTAATTAATGGGAAGGCGTGTTTGGAACTCGCAGGCCCCCAAAAGCAGCTGGCTGAGTGCGGCAGGGGGAACCGGGCGGGCCGGGGGGACCCCGGCCGAGAGGGCAACGGGGAGGCCGAGGGGCCCCGGGCTCCCCTCTACGGCCACAGGCCGCCGGGGGTCGCGCCTAGGCCTGCGGGTCTGGGGCGCCGGCTCGAGCCGCGCTGCGGTGGAATTAGATCTTGGGCTTTGTCTCCAGTTCTCCAGACGCTTGGAACGCGGAATCGGGCCGGTTCGGCCAGGTCTGCGGAACCCAAAAATGCCTACCGGGCCTGGAGACCGCAGGGTCTGCGGGACAGAGCAGGCTCCGGGGACAGCTCCAGGCCCCAGCTCAGGCCTCTTGTCTTTTGTTTAAAGGGATCTCCATCTCTCTCTTCTTTCCCTCACCCCCTGTTTCTTTCCCCTCTCTCGCCCTCTCTTTTTCTCCCTCTCTCTCCCTCTTACACACACACACACACACACACACACACACACACACACTCCATTAGAAACTAAAATGGAATCGGAAGACGAGAAATAAGAGGAATGGGTTTTGGTTTTGTGTGTTGAACAAGGAAAAAGAATGTCTTCTTTAAGATAGAATATTCCTATCTCCTTTTCCCATCTCCTCCACTTCCCTTTCCACCCAGTTGGGACCTGGAAAGGGTATGGGCAAAACCAGGCAGGCGCTGGATTCCTTGGATTAACTTTGAGGAGAGGACCCGTTGGGGTCCTGCAGGACGGGAGAGGACAAGCGGAGAGTGCCTCCCCGGCCTCGGCCCCGAGGCCTTTCCCGGGATTTAGGACCCGGTGGGTCGGGGGAAAAGCAGCAGCCGCCTCTCCGCAGCCTCTGAGCTCTGGCAGTGCAGTTAGAAGGAAGACAATTCCTTACTGGGCCTACAAGGGTGGAAGAAAACCTGGGTTAGTTGGGCTGCATGTGAGGGTTTAGACATCAGCTAATGCAAATCACAAGGAGATGTTAATTCCAGTCGGAAAAGCCTATATTCAGCTATCTTCCTTCCCTTCTAAGATGGCCCTCTGCTTGCTTGCGCGCTAGCTCTCACCAAATTAGCTATTACGTGAAATCCCCCTGGGTTTAAGGCACTTGTTTCACGGATTCGCGTACAACCCATATTAACTATGCACTTTCTGCTATTCCTCTTGTGACTGTCCTTGCCTCTTCCTTCTTTGCGGAGAGTATGATGGATTTTATTTTAGCCCAATCGATGAGTGCAAATACTGGGATAACACAACCCACACTTCTGCAATGGAGGCTGTTTTCAAAATTGAGTTTAGGGATCAATACTAAGTCGAAATGCTCCAAATTGCACGAATTCACCAAATTCAAGCCCTGGGCTTCCAAGCCCCTATCCTGACTGATTAACGCACTCTCAGATAGCTGTGCTTCCACCGTTCCTGCCTCTCAAAACAGGATGTTTTCGTCTAGTGTATTTGGCTTTCCCTAAAGATCACTCGGGTTTGCTTGGAAAAACACGACCCCAAAACCTGTGGTGTGAAACTCTTGTCGATGGCTTCCATACAGGTCTCCTCTGACATTTGGCTTGCGGACTGCCATCTCCCTTTCTTTATTTTCCTGGGACCGAACAGCAGCACCTAGCAGTGCCATGCTCCGAAAACGTTTGCTCAGCTGAATAAATGCTTTACTGGTCAGGGAGCAGCCCTATCCTGTGCCACTACTTAGCTCCCACGCTGTCTTCTTCGCCCAGAGCTGAGCTGCTTCGATTGCAGCACAGCGAGCTCTCTATTCTTTTCCGGCTGCGGCCATGGCTGCGGGGCGACTGGTGCCTAACCGGGTGTGTGCGTGTGGCGGGGCGGGGGGCGCGAGGGGGACAGGGCGGGGAAGGGCAGTTGTTGTCCCCTTTTGCAAGAAATGTTTAAGGCCGTAGAGGTGTGTATGTGGGGGGTGGGAGGGATTCCAAAAGAGAATCAGAAGAGCTTGCTGCCCACAGATGTGTATGTATATAGTCTAAAAAGAATATATGGGAAACAACCCAAATACCTAGGATGCCAGGGTGTCCCTGATTCCTTAATTCCTGCTGTCTGGATCTTCCTTCAGAGTAGATAACTGGAACAAGAAAGAAAAAGGTGGAGAGATAGTAGCAGGCAGTCTAGAGGCCTTCCAGTAAGATGCAGTTATTCATCTAATCATTGCCATCAACACGTTTGTGTTGGACCCTTTTTGCATGGAAAAGGCTCAGCAGTCAGTTGACTTAGACCCTAAAATATCACCAGGCTAGCAGAGGGCAGCTCTGCAAAGGCCTTCTCCAGCCCCAGTGCACAGAAGGAAGGGAGGGAAAAGAAAAAAAGAGAAACCACCTGAGTGGCAGCTTACCCTCCTCGTCCTCAAGCCACCAAAACAAACAAACAAACAAACAAACTCAGAATTCTCCCGGAGGCTGGGAGAAGCACATGTAGGGCACCGGAGGTTGAAATGGAATTTCTGTTGTTAGTGCTTGCCCTCTTTAAGATCAGTTTAAGTTGGTTCCAGGAAAAACACAATACTTGTGGTAAATGATGAGCAGTAGAAAGGAAACACTGTGTGGAAGAGAGGCTGCACTGAGTGGAGGTAGCTGACCTCCTCTCCCTTTCCTGTAAAAGTTAGATATATAAGAGCTCTGAAGGCTACCACTTGGTTAGTAGGCAGGGGTTTCATTCTCAGCAAGGGCCTAGATTCTTGGATATTCAGGAATAAAGACACATTTTACATTCATTCTCTCATCTCTACCCACCCCCCTCAACCCCGCCACCGCCTCCCTTCAAATGAATACCCTGATTGTCAGTGGTGCAAATGTCTGAGATTAGTTTTCTTCCTCTACGTTGGGTCCAAATATGCAGACCAGTGTGGCTGGTTAAGCTTTCAGATGTCTAGTTATCCTATCCATTCAAAGTCAAACCTGCATGATATAATGGGAATTGCCTTGAACAGGTTTATTTACCTTTCTCTCCTTTTCCCTGTATCTTCTGTTTTCTCTCTCCTCCTACTCTTTCAGCTTTTCTCCTTCTTCCCTTCCCCCTACCTAAACCTTGCACCCAGGTGAAGGCTATATTGGAAAATACCCATATTTAGTAATATTTGCCCCAGAAGTGGAAAGAGGGTAAGATCTGGACTTAAACCAATGCTGAGAGAAGCCTGCAGTGATCCTGAGCTTCCTTGCTGGGGTGAGGGGCCAGGGCTTTCCAGCCTCTTGTCCTGCATGTGCTGAGCTATTCTGGTTAGGCTATAAAAAACAGCATGTATCTCAAGACCAGGAGAGCTGCACTCCATAAACACATGGCTATGGTTCTAACATGCAGCACATTGCCAGATGCAAACGTAAAGAGATGCTTTTAATTTTGTTCCCAGTGTTATACATCATGTGGCAAATTGGCCTTCAGGAAGCCAATTTTTATTTTTTCTGTTAATAATAAAGACTTTTAAACAAACTTAAACATTTATGATTGATAATTAAAAGGGTGTACATCACTACTACCGGAATGTTTCTTATCTGATTTTAAAAGAGGTGGGATCTCTTTTATTTTCCCCCCTTTCCTAAATAAGGAAGATTTGTAAGTGGAAGATCTTGGTTAACATTCAAATCATTCAAATTGTTCAATTGTTTTGCTACTCATGACTTTAAGAAAATTAAAAAATATNTTAAACATTTATGATTGATAATTAAAAGGGTGTACATCACTACTACCGGAATGTTTCTTATCTGATTTTAAAAAGAGGTGGGATCTCTTTTTATTTTCCCCCCTTTCCTAAATAAGGAAGATTTGTAAGTGGAAGATCTTGGTTAACATTCAAATCATTCAAATTGTTCAATTGTTTTGCTACTCATGACTTTAAGAAAATTAAAAAATATATTTTAATTATTGTGTTTTTTATCCTTTTACATCTTTATGCACCATAAATTTAAAAGTAAATTAGGAAATTAGTTGCGCACTTCTGTTATCTTCTTTAAAGAAACTACCTCTGAAACATCTACTTTCCCTAATATAGCCAATATTTCTTATTATCTTATACATTTCAGTCTGTGTTTGTATTTTAAGATTACCATTAAATAGGAGAAAAACAACTTATTTTGTAGAATGTAAGTTGGAAAGAAATATAACTTATTTTGTAGACTTAAGGAGGTTACAAGTATTTCTAAAATTTTGTCCTTTCTGTGAGTCTCTAACTGGTTTATCTGAAAAGGATCTGATCCTACCACACATGAAGGCACTACATATAATATCCTGACACAACAGAAGGATTTCTAGATGAATTGGAAGCATCCTGATTGTGAATATCCTATCTTTTCCTGTTTTGAACCACTACTTTAGTGTATACTCCAAGATTGATTTTAACTGTGATCTCCTTCAAGAAAAAAAAAAAAGTGCAAAAAAATAATATTAAGAAAAAGAGAAGGCTGGGCATGGTGGCTCATGCCTGTAATCCCAGCACTTTGGGAGGCTGAGGAGGCAGGCAGATCACTTGAGGTCAGGGGTTTGAGACCAGCGTGGCCAACGTGTTGAAACTCCATCTCTATTAAAAATACAAAAATTAGCCCGGCATGGTGGTGGGTGCCTGTAATCCCAGCTCCTCGGGAGGCTGAGGCAGGAGAAACGTTTGAACCTGCCTCGGGAGGCAGGCAGGGGTTACAGTGAGCAGAGATCATGCCACTGCACTCCAGTCTGGGCGACAGAGACTCTGTCTCAAAAAAAAAAAAAAAAAAAGAAGGGAAGCAGGAAGTCTTTTATGAATTCTGTTAGAACCATTGATCCCAGTTACCTGCTATAATGTGAATGGAATCATTATGGCTGTTCCATTGACATGGTTTCTTCATTCAGGATCCTGGCCAAAGGAATAGCATGTCAACGTGTAAAATTTTAGCCAAAGATAAGCCATTACAATAGAAATCGTGATGTGCAAAGTCTCATTGAAGCCAATGAAACTGAGTGTAATATCCATATAGCATTCTCATCTGCTTGCTCCAGGATTTAGTATGCGGCTCTGCATCGAAATGAGATTATGCATATAAAATGCCAATATAGAATACACTGCCCAATAAAACATTAGAAAAGCAACTTACAGCCCATATACATGGGCTTTACTTAAATTTGAACTTCACGTGCAAAATAAACCACAGTGCCATCAGAACACTAAATCTACAAAATGTCCTCACTCTGGGTTTTCATGCTTCTTTCTGCATGATTCCCTCAGCCCCCCTCCTATTCAAACACAGTTCTTTTAAGGGCACTCTTCAAATCATCTAACAATTCCCAAAGGGTATTCCAGGAGTCTCTTAAAGTGTCTTTCTAAATTAAAAGGCTCCAAACAATTTAAGTGCATTTTTGAACCAAAAATATCAGAAAATATTTGGGCTTGCAAACCTATGGGTGTGTAACCAGAAGAAAGGGACAAAAGAGAAAACACCCCCACAGTGGATTACAAGGTTATGGGACAGGTCACTAGGAAAGGGAAATAAAACTGAATGTTAGGTTGGGCTTGTAAATTATGCACCTTTCAAGGAAAGAGGTTTAAGGTCTCTTCACTGAAGGGTTTTTTCCCATCCATTTTGCTATTAATTCTTAACTCTTGGTAGGCAGTTCTTTAATGAGGTTGTTTGTGGCAGGTTAATTTTATCCAATCTACTAAGCTCCTCATTTTCCCTTTTAAGTGCACTGCTGCCTACAGCTTTCAGCATTTTCCATACCAGAAGAAAACAGAATAAACGTGAAGTTGCCTGGCTGGGCTGAGAATTAAAGGCTTTATGTGGACAGATAAACAGAGGACCTGGACAGATGGGAGTGGGAGGGTAGAAACTGGGCTGAGTTGAGGGCATGAGGGAGAGAATTCGGTCTTAGGAGAGCAATGATCCTAGGAGTGTAATATATTAAATATTGCAGCAATCGATTTCAATACCCCAAGTGGACATGGGAATAAAAATTCACCAACAAGCTGAAGTGATTAGGAATGCTTTGTTGTGAAGAGAAAAATGTGATTTTCTCCAGATCCTTTTGTTCAGGTTAGAAGAGGCCTAGACAATCCAAGTGTAGGCCCTGGACTCTCCATTTGGGATATAGCCCTAAAGGTTAGTCATATCTCAATGGTGCTTCTGCTTAGTGAAACGGTGAGCCTTTGTACCAAGGGGGATTAAATATCAACCACAATTATGGGCTGGTCACTCTGGGAGCTTTCCTCCCAAATCAGAGAAGAGCACATTTTGGAGAGGCTGCCTCTTTCCTCTGCGTTAGTCTTTGTTTCAGCATCGGGACAAAGCAGTTGCTTTGCACAATTCTTCTTTCACTAAAATCCAGGGGAAAATGCACAATATGGTTTACAGAAGGTTGATTCACAATAGCAGGCCATAAAAACAGCCTTTGGTGCTACTTAGGGAAGAATATTTTTGAAATGTCATTCTGGGGACAAAAGTATGAAACTGTGATCCATGCAGGGACAAATACCCACTACCACACATGATTTCATTAGTGATTTCATAATTGGGTAGGATTTTCTGTTATTTATGTTTTTTAACTGAATCCAGCTCTTAGACATTCATGCTATGAACTGTGTTCTCTCAGTCCAGGAATCTGTTTAGGGATTTGGGGTAGTCACTGTGGAGGCTGCTTGGAGCGGGGGGATTGTTTTCAGTCACAGCCTGATGGGCAAAGCCTGGGCTCTTCACACTGGGGACACCAAGTCGGCTGCTAGGGACACACTGCTGGATGCCTGCATGCAGCGGCGGCAGCTCCTGCAGCTGCCTCCTCCTTCAGTGTGGCTGCCACAAATCTGAGAAAGACATGCAGCATCATACAAAGGATTTCTTTAATGAGGATGACTTCCTCAGAGCGACTGTAGACTGTGGTTCTGCTCTGGCCTCTCTTTCCCTCTACTCCATCTTTTCCTACCTGTGATATCCTTCCTTATACACAAGCCTGGGGTTGGAGAAAGCAACAACCCCCATCCCCCAACACATACACACACAACCACTACTCTCTCTCTGATAACCCAGAGGCTGATTTCTATTTTACCCTGGTAGTTGAGTGAGGATGGACTGAGTCAGGCTAGAATTGCAGAGTTGGGCAAAAGCAAACATGTCTCTCTCTCTCTCTTTATACATATCTACACCTCCTCCCTTCTCTACCATGGTCTTCTACTCTCATCACAAATGATGACTTGCTCTCACTTGGAGTTTGGTTGTAAGTACTAGATGTATTTGTCTGCGAGGATCTCCTTACCTGGGAATGGTCCAGGCAGGAGGAGGAACCCTAAGCCCATTTCTTGGGAATCTAATGTGGGCTGACCTTGGCTGGATTAAGGCTGAGATTGGTTATGCAACAAAGCACCTAGGTTTTCGCAGCTTGAATCTCCCTGGCTTTCTGTGGAGTGATGACTGGCTACAAGGAGGCTATTATGCCTTATAAAGCTATTTGTCTCCCCAAAGCTACATGGCCCATTCCTCTCTTCAGGTTGGGGAGAGGGGTAGGTTGGGTCCAGTCAGGTGCAAGAGTAAAATTCACTCAGGAAAGTTACTTTGAGAAAGTATTAATAGTTATTGCAACCAGTTATCTCTCTTCTAGAGTGTGGGAAAGACTGAGTTATGGGGCAATTTGGGTAAGAAAGGAATCGTTCCATTTTGTGCTGATCCCCTTTGGTCATCTTTTATTCTTCATCTCCCCTGCTCCTCTTCCTCCCCGCCCCCCATCCTTCTCTTCCCTGCTTCTTCTTCTGCCTTTCCTCCTCCTCTTCTTTATTTTAAATCATGTCAGAAGAACAAGCACCAATGGGCTTACACTGTGAGGGCCTCTGCTGCAGCTGAAACAAGGCCTGGCTGTGTCTAGGCAGGTGGCACAGAGAGCAGAGATTCTTGTTCTTGTGTGACCCAAGGGTAATTTGGAGAGAAGGAATCACCTTGGGGGAAGACATGTGGGTGGGGTCTCTCTGTCCCAGGTCACTGAGGGAGTTTCTGGGCCCAGGGCCTAAGCCGAAGAACCCTGAAGGCCTGCTCTGGTGTAGGGTACCTGTTGCTGGGAGCTGTGTGGGGAGCCTCTGGTCCCCCGGCCTACTGTAAGTCCTGGGGTTAGGTCGGGCTCCCCCTGGGGCTGCTGGATTCACCTGTCATTACGCTCACTGCCCAGGGCCCCTGACAAACCTCCACAATGTGGGGCTGAACAAGGGCGCTTAAGGTTCACTGATCTGTGTGTAGAACTTTGCAAAACTGCAAATAAGCGAGAAAATTTGGCTATTCTTGTGACGGGAGATACAAGTTTGCACTTAACATGGAAGCATGAGAAAAAGGAGGAGGAAAAAACCCTTTTGGCCCAAAGCCCCACTGTAATCTCCAGAACAATTTCATTTCCTCTGCAGCACCCTGGCTACCCTCGGCCAGGCCTCAGAAAGGTCAGGGGGAGAAGGAGCTTAAGAGCAGGGTGGGGACGCAGAGGGGTGGCTAGGCCCTTGGCCAGGTCGCAGGTGAGGGCCGGCTGGATGATGCGAGCGCACAGGATGGAAGGCCGCAGGACGAGGGAGGGGCAGAGCCACGGCTTTTGGAAGGGTTTGGTGTTTTCTAGAGGGCTTTTTCTCAGGAATTTGCACGGTCCGCCTCTGGGACGGCTTATTGGGGCTCTCCCCAGCCCCGCTAGCAGAACAGGTCGCAGGGAGCTCAGGTTTCCGCCGAAGCCTCGCGCCGCCTGGCCTCCAGCACTCCGCCGGCCTCTGCCAACAGGCCTTTCCCGCTTGCTGAGAAAGGGAAAAGCGCGCGCCCCGGGCCCGGCGGGCTGAGATCACGTTTGTGCCGAGTAACTCCGGTACTCCCGGGGAAGCCAAACTGCTCCCTAGCAGCTGCGTCAACGTCGCACGGCTGCGCGAGCCGGAGAGCCTGTTCCCCGGAAGGGGCTCCCGCAAGCGGCAGCCGAGATCCCCAGTGGTTGCGCGGCTGCCGGGAACCTGCGGGTCGCAGAGAGAAGCAGGCCGCGGGAAGCATTACCTCTCCCCTCCAAAGGGGAACTTGGAACTTTTGAACCCTTTACTTTAAAGTGATCGATCGTGCTCCACCAGAGAGCGGCTCCACCCCCTGTTCCCATCTCCGCCGCCTTCCCTTGTCACCTCGGCTCTAAGTGTTCGTGGAGGTCGCGCGGGGCGCGCGGGGTCGTGCATTTGGCGCTCTGTGCTGCCAATGCGAGCACCCAACACCTAAGCGGCTGTCGCGATTTTGGAGGAATCCCGATCTGAGAACCCAGAACTGGGACATTGGTGCGTTCCTCCTTGCCCACAGCTCCCTAGGTGCAACTCGCCAGCGATAGCTTTTCCCAGGAAATCCGTCCCTGCCCCCCTCCAAAGAAGTCCTCGCAGGAGCCGGGCTCCGCACTGGGAGGCTTCAGGGAATGGAGCACTGGGGCTCAAAGCCTCCACGAGTTAAGCTGATTATTAATTTGTGCTGGTGGGAGCCAGTAGCACGCTCGACGCCTTTGGCTTTGGGAACTGTCCGGGAGCTGGGACGGAGGCAGGAATGACCCAGGGTTGCGACTGGGAAATGCGAGTTGCGGAGGCTCCCGGACGTATCTGAGTGGGCTGGGTAGAACTCCGGGGACAAAGGTTGGCTCTTCCTCGCCCCCAAATAAATTCCTAGTTAACTAGTGTAGACTAAACACGTTAATAGTATTAAGTGGTGAAAATAGACAGGGTTGAAAGTGGGGGCATGTCAACTGGACCCAGACCGGGTCATACTTCTCTGGTGACAAATCAGGGTGCTTCCGATACGAAAATAGAAAATAGAAATGTAACATTCAACTGGACAAATTAATTTTTGACGGATTTACGGTATGATTTTCTTTCAAGCAGTATTCATTGGTTCTTTCCATCCACAGTGCGGTCCAAAGACAGAAATATAAACAAGCACTTTTTGCTTTGCGGAAACCCCTTAACAGTATCTCCCAAAGAAAGATCAAGACACTTTGTGAATTTTCCCCAGATAATGCCTCATATTCCGAATGACTGATCAGAGAACTCCGGTATTGTTAAATAAAATGAGAGGAAGGCGAGTGACGTGGGAGTCGAACAATGGCATTTCTGAATCAGTTTGCTTGATTGACATTTGGGAGCTTCATGACCCCAGGGAATAGGACTCATTACGGTGAATACACCAAAACATCAACCAAGATTAGAACTCTAGATCCTGTTTTAATCCCATTTCAGTCCAAATTATAGTGGAAAATATAAAATCCAAGTGGAGAGAATCACTTCGTTATATATTGACCTAAAGTTTTAATTATACTAAGGGGGAAATAAAAGTGGAAACCCTATATACTTTCCAACACTTTAGATAGAGCACTGACAAGGAAAACGCATGGATTTGGTAGTGGAGGTACTAAGAATATTTGTGTGGTATAAAACATGTCATACTTGGGAGATACTTTATTGGAAAAATAAGTAGAGTTTTTTGTATATATGAGAAAAATATCATAACCTTTTCCACTTAAAAGTGAAGATCATTCTGATGCCCCAAAATAACTGAGGCTAAGAAATAATTAGATACCTTAAAGCTACAGTCTAAATTTCCATAATGGGAAGACTTCTCTCCAACATGGGAGGGGAATTTGTTTTTTAATGTCAAAGGTTGTGTTAGCATGTACATTTAACCCAGGAAATTGTAAGAACTATCTTCAACTCAAGTTGGAAAAAGGGAATGTGTTTGAGCAAAGTCTATTTTTAACAACAGAAAAGTGTGAGTTAAAGTGGACTGTGTGTTAGGTTGGGAATATAATCATGGCAAATTCACTATACAAGTATTTTTGATTCTTCAGTGGAACTCATCCTCAAATTTTAGAAACTTGAAAAATTGAAGTCTTAACTATTGTGTTATTAAACTGAACCAAGAGATCACAGAAAGACAAAGCTGTGGTAAAAGATGTTATAGTTATATTCTCATATATTTAGTAGGAAAATCACAGCAAAGGAAATGTACCAGGAAGATATGAAATAGAACAAATATGTTACAAATAATGGAGTAGAAGGAGTTGCTGCACAATATAGCTTCACAATCTTATATTTTGAGGGGTAGGTTTTAATGAGAAGCCTTTACATTGCATGGGAACTGGGAGTCAGAAGAATTATTTATGCAGTAAGAAGGAACAAAAATTAATTATTAGGAGCTCAGTAATCACCAAATAAACTCTAAGCTTGGAGGTTAAAAATAGACGGCTATCTTCATGTTCAATTATACAGTATCAATTACTAATACAACTGATGTTTCAGTGTCTCAGCGAGACCAGATACCATCTTCTATGGAGATATCTTGGTATTAATTAATGACTGCTTTATTCTCATTATTCACAAGGAAAAATAGGGGTCGTGTCACATTAAAATTAAGATTATCTTAGTTTATCTGGGCTCTTAAACAAGGATCATTCAAAGTAATTATATTTTGAATTAACCGACGTAGGCAATTTATCTCTTTTTTGTTTGTTTGTTCAAAGACAGGAAAATAAAGATCAGAAATAAACAAAGTTTCATTTTGAAGATAGAAAGAACCAAACAAACATGTCTTGACTTTTGCAATATTTCCCTTGCTAAAGGGGGAATGAGGGAACTGTAAAAGACGTGACTTTGCAAAGTCAAGTCCTTTTTAAAAGACTCGGATCGAAATTCTTGCTATGCAACAAGGATTCAAGTTTGATTAATTTTCTGCAAGCGACGTGACAGCGGTGTTTTAAAAGATTAATTAAAATTGAAGTGATACGGAGCAGGAATTCAACCTGCAGAGGCGTCCCTGGCGCCTTAGGGGGCTTTGCAAGCGAGTCCCAAGCCCGAACTGCGGGCTTTCCCGAGCCTGGGACGCAACTCCCCGTCTCCTGGAGAGGAACGCGGAATTTGGCAGGGCGCCCGCCTGGCCGCCTGGCATCCTGAGCTGGCCGCCAGCTCTCGGGGGGTGGGGCCGGGGTGTGTCCTGGGGAACCCGCTGCTGAAAGAACAGCTAGCGCAGCTCGCGACGAGCCCAGTGAGGACCAGGGTCACGCCGAGAGACCGGAGGGGGCTCCAGGCAGCCTGGAGCTGACGGCGCCGGGCTGTGTCCTCTTCACCTGGGGGTGGGGGGTGGTGGCACGTACTTTGTGACCCGGCTGGTGCAGAGCCCCCTCTACCGTGGGAGTTTGCAGGGGTGTGGGGGTGTGAGTGGCGCTCCGCGGACTCGCGTCTACAGTACAGAGGACATGCAGGGTTCGGCCGGGGGGCGGCTGCACCGGGGCCTGCCTCGTGGACCTGGACTCGGGACTCCGGGCGGCCCTGCCCGGTGCCATTGCCTCAGCCACGTCTCCCACCTCTCTGCTCGGTTTCCCGCCCCACCTTTCCCTTACTCCCGCATCCCTGTCCCCTCGCTTCCCTCCGCGACGCCTCCATCCGAGTATGAAACGAAGCTGAACGCATTGGTAACTGTGCTCAAGAAGATACAATCGCGGGAGCCCTCAGGGTGGCGCATGGCGGAGAGGCGACGCGGGTGGCGCTGCAGAGGGTACGGTGGGGGGCGGGGAAGAGGGGGGCGTTCGCGTGCTATTAGCTTCCCCAGGGCGCGGACCACGGTGTCCCCTTCTCTCCAGCTGGGGGTCTTGGGTCCTGGCGCTGAGAGGGCGCGCCTTGCCTCGCTGCCCGGGCCGTGCACCCGTGGGCCCCACGGCGACGCGGTGGGGGCGGCCCTTGCGACCTGCGGCGGCGCCAGGAAAGCCCTGCCTCTGCAGCGGGTCCCAGGGGTTGGGGCCTGGAAGGGTCCCTGGGAATGCTCCGCGCCGAGAAGGCTCTGTGGTTTCTCCTCCCCCACACGTCTCCCTGTCCTCCCCTCTTCCCGGGGACCTCGGAGGTGGCGGGGAGGTGGGAAGGCAGGCGGGCTTGCAGACCGTGCAGGCTGGGGAGCCGGAGCTCGGGAGCTGGGGGAGTCCGAGTGAGAACGGAAGCACGCGATGGAAGGGGCCAGGGGAGAGGGGGACGGCACCGGGGAGGGCTGGGGTGTAGGGCAGGCGACAGTCCCTTCCCCTCCGAGTGGCGCGGGGGACCTCTTCCCCGGGGAACCCCCACCCAGCCGTTCCCAACCTCGAGAACAAAGGGTCTGGGAAGCACGGTCGGGGTCGGGGAGCGGAGGTGGAGGGAGGCAGGAAGGCAGGCGGTGGGGGTAGGGGAGGGCGCCTCCCCACGTTTCCTCTCGCGGCCGAATGATGGAAAGCTCCCTCCTGCAAACGCCTCACTGAGGCCGCTTCTAAATCCGGGAGGGCTCGGGTTCCTTACCTAACGGCTGCACTTCGATCCCTTCCTCCCCCAGCGTCCCCACCCCCTCCGGGAACCGGGGCCCCGGAGCTGCCAGGCCCGCTGCACGCGGCGGCGCGGGAGAAACCACGGGACAGCAGCGACCCCTGCAGGTACCGGGCGCCTCCACAGCCGCTGCGCCAACCCTACTCTTAAGGTGGCACCACCGGGTTCCCAGCCCGCGTGCGCGGCTCTCGTGGTCCGCAGCCCACAGCCCTGGCTCCATCGCTGCATGTCTCCCTCGAGCAGCGGGCCTGACCGTCTGGAACGGCCGGAGTGTGCTAATCCCTGCTGCTATCTGCTTGATCCCTTGACCCTACCACCTGCAGGACTTCGTCCGCGGATGCCCAGCTAGCGATTTCGACAGCCGAGATTGAAAATTCCCTGCGAGTGTATGAGGATGCGTAAGTCTCGCTTAAGGGAGGAACGACCAGAATGGCATTTCTTTAAGCCTAAATCAAATTTTATTTTCGTTTATAAAAGCAGAAGGCCAGCAGGAAAGGGTCGCGGAGGATTGGCACGACCACAACCGTAGGACTCTTGGATACAAGTTTTTAGGGTGAGACTGGGCGGTCCAGGGTTCTCCTTCGGCGCTCCCATCTCGCAAACTCGTGGGCAGGTGCAGTGCTAGAGGCCGGGGGCAACGGCGGACCCGCAGGGTAACCTCGTCTCGCGCACCTCTCGAGCCCCCAGCAGCAGCCCACTCTGTCCGCATGCTTTGTTTATTTGGTGACACCAGGGAAAGTGGAGAAGATCGAAGTGCAGTTTTTCTTTTTTCTTTATTTTTAACGGAATGGTATTAAGTTAATGGTATGTGTATGTGAACTTATGGTATGTGTATGTAAATAGTATGTGTATGTGAACCCACAATCTCTTGGAAATAAATGTCCTCAGCGAACTCCAGATTTCTAGGGGAAACCTACGTGCCCAGAGCAGGAAACGCACAAGCCAATCCAGGTTCCGGTGCCATCCGCAGTAAATTCCCTGCCTTTTGCTCCAAATTCCTCCGCTGCTTCCAGGAGAGCGACCCCCGGGACTCCCGCACACCCAGGACCGGGAGCGGCGGAGCAGAGGGCGGGTGCTAGGGCGCGGGGGAAGGGAGGCTGCCTGCGGACCTGGGGCGCGCAGTTTCCCAGCACCGTGGGAACCTCCAACCCCGGGGCTCTCGGCCTAGGCTCCGCCCTGCCAGGCCTGGGGCCTAGCGGCCCCCCTAGTGGGTCCTACCGCGGGGAAACCGAGTCCGCGAGCGGGTCTGGCCGCCGCGAGGGAAGCTCGCCTGGGCAAGTGCCCCGCGGGGTCAGACCCTCCCCAGGGGTTGCAAACCGCAAGCGAAAGTCGAGAGGGGCTGGAGCTTTTCCTCTAATCCGTTTTACACTGTGAAAACCGCAAGCCTGTCGCCCAGGCGGCCACTTTTAAATTGGGAAGCAAATAGACGAAAAACCAAAACAAACGTAGGAGCAGACTTTTCCCAGCTAAGTTTCCCCTCAATAAAAACCTCGCTTTCTGGGAAAGAGAGAAACTAATCCGCGCTCACATTTGCTGTCTTGGAGATTCTAGGGGCACTGGGTCGCGCAGGACGCGCGGCGACAACCCCAGTGCGCATGGAGCAGCCTGGACTGTGCCCCTCTCACCACCTCCTTCCCAGGCTTCTCCGTGCTTCGCTGTCCACTGGGGTCCCGCCTCTCCACGGGTCACGCCGAGGTCATATACTCCTTGCAAGGGGTCCGTGCTTTCTCGTTTGGCCTGAAAGGCACATGTTGGCGCTCGATGTTGAGGCACAGTGTGTGGTGCGCGTTGATTTGTCTGCTGATCTGGGTTTCTTCCAAGCACCGGGCAGGAAGTGTAGGGGTTTGGGTCGCCAGTCCAGGGGCTCGGGAAACCTCCAGGCCAACCAGAAGAAACGCTTGCAGACACCTTTCTAACGTCACAGTTTCCCCCAGGGGAAAAAGCAGAAGTTGCCGGGCACATCACTCAGCACCCGGGCAAACTCTCCACTTACCTCGCGCCCTGCTAGGGAGTGCTGGGGGCCTTCCAGGAACCCCTAGATGAGCAAGCAAAGCCACAAGAAGTGGGGTAGGGAACGCTCACCAGATAAACCATGCGCCAGACTTAATCAGCCTGTAATGAATACTTTAAATCTAGGCCAGGTGGGCTGAGTCTTGGGATAGTGAGCGTCTCCTTCCTATGTTGATGTATTAAGGATTCCATGTGGACAATTATTTTTAGTCAAATTTGTGGTCCTGGAGATAGAAAGAGGAAAAGAAGAGAGAAGAAAGACAGAAGAGCTTTATTGTTTTTATATTAAAGAAAAGAACCTAGAAAAAAATGCTTGGTTAAATTGTGGAGAGGAAGGGAAGGAAGGAAAAATGAAGGCTTTTCTTCTTTGTTCTTTAAAAACCCAAGCACTTTCTTTCAGAATCAAAATGTAGAGAGGCAGTCAGTCTTGGAGCATGTTGCATTTGAGGATACTATTCATTAATTCACTTTTAAAGCATTCACTGAGTTGAGCACAGTTTTAAAAAGGTTCTGTCTTACCCAGATCCTGTTTGAAGCTCAACTCATTTTGATTGAAAGAGATTTGAGGCCGGGCGCGGTGGCTCAAG
>NW_016804580.1:5769956-5780136 GCF_001698545.2 Rhinopithecus bieti | reverse complement strand
AAAAAAAAAAAAAAAAAAAAAATCAGAAAAGACAAATGTATGTGTACACATGGACATATATACACATGTAATCTATTCTGAGACGAGATTCTATGGTAAATTATTAAAAAATTAGTTTTTTTCCTAGCGTTGTATTGCAACCAGAAAGAAGAGTGCTGAATTACCTGTTTCTGCATTTCCCAATAATAAATCTCCTAGGAGAGATAACTTTTTGCAATTGTGCCCCCACCCACTTTCTCTCTGGCTTGTTTTATTTCCCACATACGAATACACACACAGCAGATACATCATGCACAGACTTTTTCTTAATGTATAATCTGTAAATCTAGGCCCATTTAGGTTTTCACTGAAGTTGGGAAACTGTTGAGGACTTACTTTCGTTCTTCACGGTGCTTGCACTTTGCCAAGGATCTTTGGTAACCAATAAAGTGATCATGTTCACTCTGAATATATTTCTTTGTCATTAAATGGAAAAGAGTATTCATGAACTGCTTAAACAGTATTTTTATACCAGAACAACACATAATGAAAAATGAGCTATAGTTGTTCCAAATGTTCAGAATAGCAGCTTCACATTTGCAGTCATATTTTGGCAAAACTATTTCACATTAATTGAAAATCACACAACAGTGCATGCATTCTGTGGAGGGATGCTTATTCACTTAGCTGCACCATCAAAAATTTAAACTATCTGGTTCAAATGACCTGCAATGCCTACTGAAAGAAGGATTGGAAAATTAGGAACTATGGACTTATTTGTGTGTTATTTTAGCCTTTTCGTGAAGCTTGAGTTAAATCTAGTTTTTGTGAAAAACAAAACTAAAGCAACATAAGAATCCCTTAAGTTGGTCTTGTAAAATCATATGGTGTTATTTTTATGTTTATTTTTTTTGAGATGGAATTTCACTCTGTCACCCAGGCTGGAGTGCAGTGGCACAATTTTGGCTCACTGCAACCTCTGTCTCCCTGGTTCAAGGGATTCTTCTACCTCCGACTCCTCAGTAGCTGGGACTACAGGCGCTCGCCACCACACCCGGCTAATTTTTTTGTGTTTTTAGTAGAGATGGGTTTTCACCATATTGGCCAGGCTGGTCTCAAACTCCTGATCTCGTGATCTGCCCGCCTCAGCTTCCCGAAGTGCTAGGATTACAGGCGCGAGCCACCACACCCGGCCATATGTGATTGTTATAAAAAATCTGTACCTTAAAGATATGTTAGTGAAACTAGATGGATACAGATATAACTATTTCCTTTTTTTTTTCCCAGTGATTTTTCTCTCTTAAATGTAAGACATGTAGGACTCCAGAACATGGACTGTAATTTGTTCTGATAATAGGAAAACCAATGCTGGTTTTCTCAGTGTCATAGTTATCAAGGGGCAATGCCAAAATCATTAGATAAGCATCATCTTTTCTATCACATCATTGTCTACATGAAATTTCATCTTAGAAAATATGCAAGAATATTATATTTGTTTCCAAAGCTTGGAAATACAATATAATTTGAAGTATTGAAAATATGATTCCTGGTTGACAACATCTTAGAAGTTGCAGAGGTATCTCTTTTTGAGACGACTTTAATAATGACTGACTTTAATAATGTTACAAAGCAAGGGAGGATTTCAATAGCAAGCAAGATGTGATGAATGGGCATGAGGAACAATGAAGCTATTGACAAAACATGCTAACTTTTAGAATTCTATCTAAATGATTTTTTTTTCCCAGGGCAGAGGAAGACCCCCAAGTGTATCAATGTTCATCAGATGCAGGGTAATAAAAATGTGAGTGACAGTTAATGGTCTGTGACTGTAATATGATTGTTAGTATAGGTGAGTGAATATATTGGTTCCTGTTTAAAGAAGATCAGTGGTCCACAGTCAAGATAAGTGAAGTTTGCAGAAAATCGAGGCCCTGAAAGGAAAAGACTAAAGCAAACAAACAGAAACAAACAAACCCACCACCACCACCAGCCACCACCACTACCACCACCACACCACCACCCACACCACCAAGAATTATACTGCACTTGACTAGTATTTTATAAATAATATATAAAATAATTTCAGTTAATTAAAAAATCGTTTGTTTTTCTGTCTAGATTTGACTTGAGTCAGTTGTTCCTGCTAGGGCTACTTTACGACGAACGATATATGGACAATCGGAGCTTAATAGGCAGAAGTGCGTGATAAAATTGTCCGTTTAAGGATCTGATTCCTGGCATCCAAAGGAACTGGAGATCAGTTAGTATTAGAAGCTTGAGATTTGTTTCTGCCAGAGTGAAAATTGGTCTCCATTAGGCTCAGTCACAGAATTCTTACGACGGCTGGCTAAGAAGGCTGTGATATGATATATGTCCAAGCTAGGCTGAAAATGCATAGTCTTTTTTTTTTTTTTTTTTTTTTTTTTTTTTTTTTTTTTTTTTTTCTTTTTTTTTGAGACGGAGCTCTGGCTCTGTCGGCCAGGCTGTGAGTGCAGTGGGCCGGATCACCCCCCCCCCCCCCCCAGCTGCAATGCAAGGCTCCGTCTCATTTACGCATTCTCGGCTGCCTCAGCCTCTCGCCAGTAGGCTGTTGGACTAGCAGGCGCCCCGCTACGCTCGCCCGGCTAGTTTTTTGTCTTTTTTAATAGAGACGGGGTTTGCACCGGGTTAGCCAGGATGGTCTCGATTTCCTGACCTTGTGATCCGCCCGTCTCGGCCTCCCAAAGTGCTGGGATTACAGGCTTGAGCCACCGCGCTCGGCCGAAAGTCATAGTCTTAAGTAATGCTGTATGTGCTTTGGAAAACCATCCGGGTGTTTTAATTTTTTTGTTTGTTGGTTTAACGAAAGTTTCCTAATTTTACAGTTCTCATAAATCTGGAACAAGCCTAATTAAGGTCATCAAGGCAAGTGAAAACCTAATGAGCAACCCTTTGGAAATAACATGGTGAGAATAATTTAAGTGTGAAATATTCAACTGTGGCAATGTTTAGCAAGGATTATTTCCTTCACATTTTTCTCACTCATTTGCCCATACTTCCTTCTCACTGCAGATTTATAGTGCTCTTAGGGAGGCTCCTGGAAGAAGTGATATATCAGACAAACATACTATTCAAAAGCTTAAAACTTAGCATCTGACTATGTAAATAAAAATAGAAAAAACAATGACCACAAAAAAGCAAAGTCAACTTAGATGAACCATTCTGCCCAACATATTATTAAGGAGAATGGGAAAAATATGCATGTCATCTAAAAGTTCATAATTTATTCTATACAGGAAGATTTCAAATAAATTTGATTCATAATACACATATACATTTATGTACATCAATATAATGGCCTTTCATAAATTACGTAAATTGATTGGAAATCAATCAATTTACTGATTATGGCATGTTCTTTATATGAAAATATTCAGTAGCTTCATGAAATAATTTATTGCACATTTTAAGAATTGTAAAGTTTCTGAGTGGGGCACAGTGGCTCATGCCTGTAATCCCAGCACTTTGGGAGGCTAAGGCGAGAGAATTGCTTAAGCCCAGGAGTTTGAGGCTGCAGTGAGCTATGATTGTGCCACTATACTCCAGCCTGGGCTACAGAGCAAAACATCGTATCTTAAAAAACAAAACTGTAGAATTTCTAGTGAGAAATAGAAAAAATTTCTAGTGAGACAAATAGAATATTTGAAAAATTAAAATAATTTAAATTCTCCATAATTTTTCATAGAAATATGTCAGCTTATTTTCAACAGAAAATTTGTCAGCTTATATTTTGGTGTCAGTTTTTCCTTGTATATGTTTTATTTCCTTGTGAGCAAATGTTGTTAGCTCAGTTAATAATAGCAGATACAGCAATCATAAAATCTCAGAGGTAATATTTTGGCATGGGCAGTAATTCAAATTAGAACTAATTATGGATAATTCAGAAAGCTTTTAGTTAATTCTTTTCTCATTCTGTATTCATCTTGTTGCACCAGATTTTAACTTCTTTTGTCTACAACATTAGATCTCACATTTTAGGATGTAAAATAAATGCTCTCTTCAACAATTTTTGTAACTTGGAACTTAAACTTAGCCTGTTCAAGTTATTTAATAAATAGTAAAAAGTAGATGAAGGAAACAGTTTAGGTGGGGTATACCTGTAAATCCAGCACTTACGAGGCAGAGTCAGGAGGATTGCTTGAGCCCAGGAGTTTGAAACCAGCTTAGGCAATACAGGGAGACCCCGTCTCTACAAAAAAAATTAGAAAAAAAAAAATTAGCCAGGCGTGGTGGTGCGCGCATGTGGTCCTAGCTATTCACAAGGCTGAACTGGTAGGATACCTTGAGCCTGGTGGTTGAGGTTGTGTTGCAGTGAGCCGTGATCACGTCACTGCACTCAAGCCAGCCTGGACGACAGTCTGAGACCCTGTCTGTCTGCAAAGGAAAAAAAAAAGGAAGCAGTTCATATTTTTTTTTGCTGATTAAACAAAAAATGGAAGACTATTTTTCAGAATGAATTTAGGTATTTTTTAGTTGTTACAAAATAACTGCTGCCTCCAAAAATCATTGAGTAACAACAACAAAAAAAGCCCCATGAAAAGTTAATGCCCACCCAGCCACTTAAAAGTAGTTCTGTAGACTTTACCAGAAGCTGCTTGTCAAAGTCCAGCGCTTACCAGTTGTTTTTTTTTTTTTCCTGCTCGATTCAAAGGAGATTGCTTTGCCCTGTGGGAGTCTTGCTCTTCCCAATAAGCGTGGAACAAAAATGCAATAGGCAGTTCCAGGAGTGTTGCCTTTGACAGCATGTCTCAGGGGACTTAATATTCTAGGTGGCAAGTGGCCAGAATAAGTAGGAAACTTAGGTAACTGCCAAGCTACAAGACTGAAGAAAGTACTGCCATAGCAAACTAGAAAGAGGGAAAGAAAGTTTCTGTATTAAAAAGAACGGAAAATTACATGGCTGATGATGAGTGAGAATTATGCCTGGTGTGTGTCTGTGTAGAGAAAAGGATAAACTTTTGGAGATGTTTATAACAACCTTACAATTTGAGAGAAGCTTTGTTTTTTTGTTTTGCTTTGTTTTTGCAACAAGTTCTCACTGTCACCCAGGCTGCAGTATGATGATGTGGTCATAGCTCATTGTAACCCTGAACTCCTGGGCTCAAATGATCCTCTTGTCTCAGCCTCTGGAGTGGCTGGAACTACAGGCATGAGCCACTACACCTAGCTACTTTGTAAAAATTTACAGTGACGGGGTCTCACTATGTTGCCCAGACTGGTCTTTAATTCCTGTCTTCAAGTGATACTTCTACTTCCCAAATGATGAGTATCCCAAGTGATACTCAGCCTCCCAAAGTGCTGGGATTACAAGCATAAACCACAGTGCCTGGCCCTGTTTATTTGAGTATTGCTTTCCTTAATGCTTTAGAAACCAAAATTATATCATTAATTATACTGACATTTGCCTGGACTCTAAAAATAATATAATGCCCAACAATTGTTTTAGCCGCCACAAATTAATCCACTTCTAGAATGCATAGCCCTTTGCAATGTGACTTTGCCACTTCTCCCATCCAGAAGTGGAATCTTCTCATTCCCTTGGAATGTGGCCTGGTCTTGCCAGTTGCTTTGGCTAATGGGCTATTGCAGAAGTATGTGGTATAGGTTCCGGAATCTAGACCCCAAGGAGCTTTTGCAGCTTCCATCTTTGTCCTCTAGAAACACCATGCCACAAAGAAGCTTGGGATGAAGGATCATGAGGTGAGAGGAGTCCAGCACCCAGCACACCCACTGGGAGCTACATGCATGAGACCCCACCCAATCAGCAGAACCATACAGCCAACAGAATCATGAGAAATAAGAAGTCATTGTTGTTCTAAGCCACTAAGCTTTGGAGTGGCTTATTACACATGAATAGGTATCCATGCTTGCAACTACTACAACCATCTAAAGTTGAGAGAGGCTGGGCCCGGTGGCTCACTCCTGTAATCCCAGCACTTTGGGTCGCTGCAATTTCTGCCTCCCAGGCTCAAGCGATTCTTCTACCTCAGCCTTCCGAGTAGCCAGGATTACAGGCGCGCACCACTACCACCCGGCTAAGTTTTAAAAAAATTTGTTGTAGGCTGGGCGCTGTGGCTTACACTTGCAATCCCAGCACTTTGGGAGGCTGAGTTGGGTGGATCACTTGAGGCCAGGAGTTCCAGATCAGCCTGGCCAACATGGTGAAATCCCTTCTCTACTAAAAATGCAAAAATTAGCCTGGACTGGTGGCATGACTGCAATCCCAGTTACTCAAGAGGCTGAGGCACAAGAATTGCTTGAACCTAGGAGGCGGAGGTTGCAGTTGGGGAACCGAGATCGCGCCACTGACCTCCAGCCTGGGGAACAGAGCAAGACCCTGTCTCAAAAAAAAATTGTTGTGAAATATACATTACGTTTACCATTTTAAGAATTTTTAAGTGTATAGTTCAATGGCATTAAATACATTCACATCGTTGTTCAACCATCACCACCATCCATCTCCAAAACACTTTCCATATTGCAAAACGGAAACTCTGGGTCCATGAATCCATAACTCTCTCTTCTTTAATCCCCTCCTTCCCACCGGTTTCTGGCAACCACCGTTCAACTTTCTGTTTCTATGTATTTGATTGCTCTAAATACCTCATGTGAGTGGAATTATACAGCATGTGTCTTTTGGTGACTGGCTGATTTCACTTAGCATAATGCCTTCAAGGTTTATCCACGTCTTCCCTTTTAAAGCTGAATAATGTTCTATTATATGTATATATCACCTTTTACGTATCCATTCTTCTGTTGATGGACACTCAGGTTGCTTCCACCTTTTGACTACTGTGACCAGTGCTGCTAGGAACACTGGTATACAAGTATCTGTTAGTGCTCCTGCTTTTATATTTTTAATGATTATACCCAGATGTGGAGTTGCTGCATCATATGGTAATTCTGTTATTATTATTTTTTTTTTTTGAGATGGAGTTTCGGTCTTGTTGCTCAGGCTGGAGTGCAATGGCTTGATCTCGGATCACCACAACCTCCACCTCCAGGGTTCAAGTGATTCTTCTGCCTCTGCCTCCCAAGTAGCTGGGATTACAGGCAAGGGCCACCATGACCAGCTAATTTTGTAATTTTGTATTTTTGGTAGAGACGGGGTTTCTCTATGTTGGTCAGGCTGGTCTTGAACTCCCGACCTCCAATGATCTGCCCGCTTCAGCCTCTCAAAGTGCTGGGATTATAGGCGTGAGACCCCGCACCCCGCCGGTAATTCTATTGTTATTATTTTTATTATTATTTTTGAGGCAGAGTCTCACTCTGTCATCCAGGCTGGAGTGCAGTGGCACGACCTCAGTTCACTGCAACCTCCGCCTCCCGGGTTCAAACGATTCTCTTGCCTCAGCCTTCTGAGTAGCTGGGATAACAGGTGCATGCCACCACGCTCAGCTAATTTTTGTATTTTTAGTAGAGACAGAGTTTCACCATGTTGGCCAGGCTGGTCTCGAACTCCTGACCTCAGGTGATCCACCCTCGTTGACCTCCCAAAGTGCTGGGATTACAAGCATGAGCCACCGTGCCTGGCCCTCAGCCCTATTTTTAATTATTTTAGGAACCACTGAATATGACTATTCTTTTGTTGTTGTTGTTTTGTTTTGCTTTGTTTTTGAGACTTGCTCAGGCTGGAATGCAGAGACACAATCTTGGCTCACTGCAACCTCTACCTCCCAGGTTCAATTGATTCTCCTGCCTCAGCCTCCTGAATAGCTGGGACTACAGGCGTCTGCCACTACACCCAGCTAATTTTTGTATTTTTAGTAGAGATGGGGTTTTGCCATGTTGGCCAGGTTAGTCTGGAATTCCTGACCTCAGGTGATCTGTCTGCCTTGGCCTCCCAAAGTGCTGGGATTACAGGCGTGAGCCACCATGCCTGGCCAGCAAAGGGTTTTTGTTTTGTTTTGTTTTGTTTTGTTTTAATGTTTTGAGACAAAGTCTCACTCTTTCACTCAGGCTGGAGGGCAGTTGTGGGATCATGGCTCACAGCAGCCTCGGCCCCCTGGGCTCAAGTGATCCTCCCACCTCAGCCTCCCAAGTAGTTGGGACCACAGGCGCGTGCCACCATACCTGGCTGATTTTTGTGTTTTTAGTAGAGATGGGTTTTCGCTGTTGCCCAGGCTGATCTTGAACTCCTGGGTTCAGCCTCCCAAAGTCCTGAGATTACACACATGAGTCACTGCACCCCGCCAGCAAAGGGTCTCATAGAGCCCTGAGGCCATCCCTTACTCTGAGAATGTTTTGCAGGCTGGATCAGCTGGAGATGCGAACAAGTTTTGCTTTCCAACAAAAGCGAGTCCTGCGTGTTCTCTTTCCTCTAAATTCTGCTTGCTAGCCACAGTTCTTTCTTTACCCTCACCTCTCTCGTAGCATTTTATCACATGCAGCTAGGACTAACTGACTGGTGCTTTCATCATTCTGCTTGAAAAGATCCAAAAGTTCATTAGGCACATTTTCTGTCTTCCAAGTTACCACGGGTGACAGTTTTGCCAATTTATTTCACTGCTGTATAACACAAACCACCATTTCCTGTCCGCAGTAGCAGTTTTTCACCTCTTTCCCAACCTCTGCTAATGCTTCGTTAATGATTTTCCCAGTTTTTGCTAACAGTTTTCATGCTGCTTTTTCAACCTCTACCCATTGCCCCCTCCTGAAACCAAAGCCACATATTTTAGATTTGTTCAGGCTTCACTTCATGCCCAGTACAAACAATGATACCAGTCGGGGTTCAGTTAAGGAAGCAGAGAGGTCAAGAGTATTGCAGAAGTGGGGAATGGGGGGAAAAAAGAGCACTGAAAAGATAAGGGATTTATTTTAGAAATTAGAGACATAAATCTGGGCAATATTGCAAGACTCCTTCTCTACAAAAGAAAACAAGATTAGCTGGGTGTCACAGGATGCACCTGTAGTCCTACAGTACTCAGAGGGCTGATGTGGGAGGATCGCTTGAACCCAAGAGTTGGAGGCTGCAGTGAAGTCTGATTGACAGAGAGAGAAAAAAAATTAGACACATTACACAAATGTAAGAGAAATGAGGGAAGTTAAGTTTTGGGAGGGAGCTGAAGGGTCAAAAAGAGTTATCGACATCTGGGTGCTGTGGCTCATGCCTATAATCCCAGCACTTTGGGAGGCCGAGGCAGGAGGATCACTTGAGGCTGGTGTTGGAGACTAGCCTGGGCAACATAGTGAGACCCCACCTCTAAAACAACAACAACAACAAATTAGCCAGGTGTGGGTGGCACATGCCTGTAGTCCCAGTTACTTGGGAGGCTGAGGTGGGAGAATCCCTTGAACCCAGGAGTTTGAGGTTGCAGTGAGCTATGATTGCACTGTCGCACTCCAGGCTGGGAGACAGAACAAAACTGACTCTAAAAAAAAAAAAAAAAGTCGTCATTCAATTGGCTGGAAGCACCAAAATGGGTAGACAAGTTGGAGCTGCAAAGAAATGTGAGAGGCCAAGCACCGTTCAGGCCCTGCAGTGGGAACTTACGGGGAGAGCTCGCAGATGGGTCTCTGGGAAGCTGTCACCTTCACAGGTCTGCACGTGCACACTACACCCAGGTGGTTTACCTGGGGCTGCTGTTGGTCTTATGGCCAGTGATTGGGAGGTTGAGCTGAATGCAGTGTGAGAGTGACGATCAGCTGGGGCCTTGCCAGGCAGCTGGGAGTCTGTCCACACACAAGACTGTAGATCTGCCGAGGGCAACGACTCCTGCTTCACTTCTGCTTTCTAAATTTCACTCAAATTCCTTTTTTGGTCAATTCTAACTTGGAGCAGACTAGGAAAGGGATTTTGGGAACTGTCATTAATTACGTTGACGATAGTAGAATCAGCGCAGACTGCGTACATTTTCTTTTTCTTTTTCTTTTTTTTTTTTTGAGGCAGAGTCTCACTCTGTCGCTGGGGCTGGAGTGCAGTGGCCGGATCTCAGCTCACTGCAAGCTCCGCCTCCCGGGTTTACGCCATTCTCCTGCCTCAGCCTCCCGAGTAGCTGGGACTACAGGCGCCCGCCACTTCGCCTGGCTAGTTTTTTGTATTTTAGTAGAGACGGGGTTTCACCGTGTTAGCCAGGATGGTCTCGATCTCCTGACCTCGTGATCCGCCCGTCTCGGCCTCCCAAAGTGCTGGGATTACAGGCTTGAGCCACCGCGCACGGCC
>NW_016804580.1:5764227-5767932 GCF_001698545.2 Rhinopithecus bieti | reverse complement strand
AAAAAAAAAAAAAAAAAAAAAAAAAATTCTTTGTCTCAGTATACAACACCATTTTCCCCCTCTTGCTCACCCCTCATTGCCACACTCTTCATTCACACAATTTTTTTAAGCAAGTTTATTTTTAGAGGTGGGATCTTGCTATGTTGCCCAGGCTGGTCTCGAACTCCTGGCCTCAAATGATCCTCCTACCCTGGTCTCCCAAAGTGCTGGAATGACAGGTGTGAGCTACTGTGCCTGGCCTCCAATCTGGTCTCTATGCCTCAGCCCAAATGATCTTTCAGAAGCTAAGATATGGTCACATCACTCCCTTGTTTAAAACCCTTGAATGGCTCTCCACGTGTGCCATGTAAACTAAACTGGATAAAAACCCAGTTTAGTTTACATGGCACACAGACTCTTTACGATAGGGCCCTGCTTACTTTTTTAGTCTCACAGCTTATCATACCTTCCCCTGACATTTTTGACTCCAGTCACTTCCCACCAAGATCCTTCCTCTGTCGCCCAGGCTGGAATGCAGTGGTATGATCTTGGCTCACTGCAACCTCCACTTCCTGGGTTCAAGCAATTCTTGTGCCTCAGCTTCCTGAGTAGCTGGGACTACAGATGCATGCCACTACGCCTGGCTAATTTTTGTATTTTTAGTAAAGACAAGGTTTCACCATGTTGGCCAGGCTGGTCTCGAACTCCTGACCTCAGGTGATCCGCTGGCCCAGCCTCTTAAAGTGCTAGGATTATAGGCATGAGCCACCGTGCCCAGCCAGTCTGGGGCTTTTAATAAATATGCAGTGCTCTGTATCCAAAATGCTCACTCTCCACCTTCACCTTCTCCATACACTCCCTCATTCTTTTTTTTTTTTTTTGAGGAGGAGTTTCGCCCTTGTTTCCCGAAGTAATGCAATAGCGCCATCTTGGCTCACTGCAAGCTCTGCTTCCCAGGTTCAACCGATTCTCCTGCCTCAGCCTCCCGAGTAGCTGGGATTACAGGCATGTGCCACCAAGCCCAGCTAATTTTTGTAGTTTTAGTAGAGATGGGATTTCTCCTCATTAATCAGGTTGGTCTTGAACTCCTGAACTCTGGTGATCCACCTGCCTCAGCCTCCGAAAGTGCTGGGATTACAGGTGTGAGCCACCGCGCTGGGCATCACTCCCTCATTCTTTAAGTCAGAAATCACTTCTGTGTGGCAGAGAAAATGCTATGTGTTCACCAAACCATTTCATTTCCTTCCTGGGACCCAGAAAACCTATATTATCCATTTCTCTTTCATCTAGGTGGGGCCATGTGACTGGTTCTGGAGAATGGAGTGTAAGTGAAAGTTGTGGGTTTGGCTGGGCTTGGTGGCTCATGTCTGTAATCCCAACACTTTGGGAGGCCAATATGGGAAGATCACTTGAGGTCAGGAGTTCGAGACCAGCTTAACCAACATGGCAAAACCCTGTCTCTACTAAAAATACAAAAGTTAGCTGGGTGTGGTGGCACATGCCTGTACTCCTAGTTACTCGTGAGGCTGAGGCAGGAGAATCACTTGAACCCGGGAGGCACAGGTTGAGCCATGATCGCGCCACTGCACTCTAGCCTCAGCAACAGAGTGAGACTCCACCTTAACAACAACAGAAAAAGAGAGACAGAGAGAGAGAGAGAGAGAGAGAAGAAAGAGGAAATCTGTTGGTGCAGAACAAAAATATAAATATGTAATATTAATTAATTGTGTTAAATCATTGATATTTAGGATTCTTTGTTTTACCAGCTGGCAATAAGTGTCCTGATTAATGTACTTTGGGAAGTTTTTTCTATATTTCCTTTAGACTTGGTTGGATACCTCTCTATCTGTTTCCGACGCACTCTGCACTCTGTATTTATCCTTTTTTTTTTCTTCTTGTAGTGATGGCATCTCGCTATGTTGCTCAGACTCGTCTTGAACTCCTGGGTTCAAGCAATCCTCCTGCCTCAGCCTCTTAAAGTGCTGTGATTACAGGCATGAGCTATGTGCCTGACCACAGAATCCCTCTTTTAAAACTGTCCATCACCCTCCAATTATTCCAGAATAATAGGGGCTTATTCAGTTCAAAGCGATCAAGTCTGCTCTCAAACATCAAGTAGCAAAAAAGCTACAGAATTAAATCAGTTCCTCAGTGGGCTCTGGTTTAGGGTTGCAGCTTTTTTTAATTAATTTATTTTTTTTGAGACAGAGTCTCACACTACTGCCCGGGCTGGAGTGCAGTGGCGTGATCTCAGTGCACTGCAACCTCTGGCTCCTGGGTTCAAGTGATTCTCCTGCCTCAGCCTCATGAGTAGCTGGGATCACAGGCATGCGCCACCACGCTCGGCTAATTTTTGTATTTTTAGTAAAGATGGGGTTTCCCATGTTGGTCAGGCTGGTCTCTCCTGACCTCATAATCCACCCACCTCAGCCTCCCAAAGTGCTGGGATTACAGGTGTGAGGCACCGCACCTGGCTGGGTTGCAGCCCCACTGCTGGAATGATGCCACTGCTATTTCAGGTCTCTGCAGATACCCACGTACGGGCTCCCAGAGAATCTCTATTCTAGTTCATATTCGTGCTCAGTCATTATTCCCAAGACAGAATTACTGGGACAAAGTAGCTGGATCCAGAGATCCAGAGATCCAGAGATCCAGAGAGGTTTGCCATCCTCAATTTCACACTGCAGGAGTGATTCCTCCCATGTAGCCTTCTAGGCCCCGGTCACCTGTGCAGAATTCTTCTCTGTCTCATGGTGAGTTTAACCCTTTGAAGCCTTTGATGTTCTTTGTTCCTACCAGTTCTCAAGGCTTGTGAGTGGTTGCAAGGACATTGAATCTCAAACAGACGGGGCCAGGGTTTGTTTGCTTTCTTCCCAGGATGCTTCTTGGTCCTCATGCAGATTTACTCCTAGTGACTACCTCTGTATACCAAGCTTCGAGGGACAGACTTTGTCAGGGCACAAAAGGTCCTCTTACCCCTTCTCCCAGAGCAGTAGGTGCCTGTTCATCATATATTTACATAACTAAGGAAGGCCAGTCATCGATTTTCCCTGAACAAAAAACAGATACGTTCTAAAGTGACTTTTTCTGTTCGGTGAACTAGAAGTTCTTAAACTTTTTGGTCTCAGCATCCCATTTCTACTCTTAAAAAAAAAAGAGCTTTGATTTTGTAAGTTCTATTTATCGATGTTTACTGTATTGGAAATTAGAGAAACTTTAAAAAATATATAATCATTAATTCATTTTAAAATAACAAAAACCCTATACATGTTAGCACAAATGACATGTATTTTAGGAAAATAACTATTTATTCCAAAACAAAAAGGATTTAGTGAAAAGAATGATGTTTCACATTTTTGCAAATTTGTTTTATATTTGGTCTAATAAAAGACACTTGGGGCCCGGCACGGTGGCTCATGCCTGTAATCCCAGCACTTTGGGAAACCGAGATGGGTGGATTACCTGAGGTCGGGAGTTCGAGACCAGCCTGACCAACATGGAGGAACCCTATCTCTACTAAAAATACAAAATGTGCCGGGCGTGGTGGCGCATGCCTGTAATCCCAGCTACTAGGGAGGCTGAGGCAGGAGAATCACTTGAACCTGGGAGACAGAGGTTGCGGTGAGCCAAGATGGCGCCATTGCACTCCAGCCTGGGCAACAAGAGCAAAAAAAAACAAAACAAAAAAAAACAAAAAACGCACTTGTTTCTTTTTTTTTTTTTTTT
>NW_016804580.1:5739294-5761257 GCF_001698545.2 Rhinopithecus bieti | reverse complement strand
AAAAAAAAAAAAAAAAAAAAAAAAGAATCCCCAGATATATTGGAGGGGGTCCCAGGTGTCCTGTCATACATGAGATAGTATTTGAATCACCTGAATTCAAATATCATGGTATAGAATTGTATTAGGCCATTCTTGCATTGCTATAAAGAAATACCTGCCGGGCACAGTGGCTCACGCCTGTAATCCCAGCACTTTGGGAGGCTGAGGCAGGTGGATCACTTGAAGTCAGCCTGGCCAGCATGGTGAAACCCCGTCTGTACTAAAAATACAAAAATTAGCCAGGTGTGGTGGCAGGCGCCTGTAATCCCAGCTACTCGGGAGGCTGAGGCAGGAGAACTGCTTGAACCCCAGGGGGCGGAGGTTGCAGTGAGCTGAGATCGAGCCACTGCACTCCAGCTTGGGTGACAGAGTGAGACTCTGTCTCAAAAAAACAAACAAACAAACAAACAAAAAAACCAAAAAACCAGCAATAAGAAATACCTGAGATTGGGTAATATATATAAAAAAAGAGGTTTCATTGGCTCATGACTCTACAGGCTGTACAGGAAGCATAGTGGCACCTGTGTCTGGGAGGCCTTGGTAAGCTTCGAATCATGGTGGAAGGTGAAGGGGGAGCACGTGTCTCACATGGTGAAAGCAGGACTAAGACAGAGAGCTGGGGAGAGGTGTCACACACTTTTAAATAACCAGCTTATGTGAACTCACTCACTATCGTGAGGGCAGCACCAAGGGGATGGTGCTAAACCATTCATGAGAAATCCACCCCCACAATCCAATCACCTCCCATCAGGCCCCACTTCCAATACTGGCAATAACAGTTTGACATGAGATTTAGGTGGGGACTAATATAGAAATTCTATCAGAATAAACCCTGCAGGATGGAAGATTAGCATCCAGGTGGCTGACCTCTGGGTTCCATTTTGGGATCCTGTCTAAAGCAGTTTTGAACTCTGGTGCCATACCCAGCTGCATGTCAGCTTTAGTCATCCCTCTAGCGCTGAGCTAAGAGTGCATCTTTGCTAGGAATACTACACGTAACCAGCCATTGCTAACAAATTCACCTGCACAGAGTATTTTAGTTCTTGAAGGAGACTTCAAAGTCAGATTTTTTTTTTTTTTTAAATGGAGTCTTGCTGTCTCCCAGGTTGGAGTGCAGTGGTGCGATCTCGGCTCACTGCAATCTCTGCCTCCTGGGTTCAAGTGATTCTCCTACCTCTGCCTCCCAAGTAGCTGGGATTACAGGTGTGTGCCACCACACCAAGCTAATTTTTGTAGTTTTAGTAGAGACGGGGTTTCACCATGTTGGCCAGGCTGGTCTCGAACTCCTGACCTCAGGCGATCTGCCTGAGACCTCCCAAAGAACTGGGGTTACAGAGAAGTTCTTCTAAACTGCTTGAGATGATGCTTGAAACAATAGTTTAAGAAAGGAGGTTTTAGACTGGGCACAGTGGCTCAGGCCTGTTCAAGACCAGACCAGCCTAGCCCAGATGGTAAAACTCTGTCTCTACTAAAAATACAAAAATTAACTGGGCATGGTGGTGCGCAGCTGTAATCCCAGCTACTTGGGAGGCTGAGGCAGAGAATTGCTTAAACTCAGGAGGCAGAGATTGTAGTGAGCCGCGATCCAGCCACTGCACTCCAGCCTGGGCGCTGTGTGACAGAGCGAGACTTTCTCTCTCTCAAAAAAAAAAGGTGTTTTAGGCAGAAGGTATGCAGTATTGTGTGAACTTCCTAGAGTGGTCAAGACCAAAAAATTCATTGCAGAAATAGCAAGTTAGGGAGGATCACAGGTTCCTGGGCAGGCAGGCTTTGATTGGTCTTTGTTTGTTTGTTTATTTGTTTGTTTTTTGAGAGACAGAGTCTTGCTCTGTTGCACAGGTTGGAGTGCAGTGGTACAATCTCGGCTCACTGCATCGCATCCTTTACCTCCCAGGCTCAAGCGACTCTCCTGCCTCAGCCTCCTGAGTTGCTGGGCTTATAGCTGCGTGCCACCACACCTGGATAATTTTTGTGTTTTTAGTAGAGGTGAGGTTTCACCATATTGGCCAGGCTGGTCTCAAACTCCTGGCCTCAAGCCATCTACCCACCTCAGCCTCCCAAAGTACTGAGATTACAGGTATGAGCCACTGTGCCCGGCCTGATTGGTCCAGTGTCCTTACCCTGCTCCACTTGCTAGGAGAGGACTCCCTAGAGACTGGGTCTAGACTACGGGGCGAGCAACTGGACTATAGTGGAGCCACTGGAGGAGGGAGGAAGGATACAGCCAGAAATAGTGAATATGGAATTAGGACAAATGTTGAGGACTTTGATTTAGTGACTTGGCCACAAAAAAAACTTTTTTTTTTTTTTTGAGACAGGGTCTTGCTCTATTGCCCAGGCTGGAATATAGTATAGTGATCACGGTTCACAGCAACCTCAAACTCCTGGGCTCAAGCAATCCTCCCACTTCAGTCCCCCTCAATAGCTAGGACCACAGGCATACACCACTGTGCCCAGCTATTTTTTTTAAATTTTTTGTAGAGATGGGGTCTGACTGTGTTGTCCAGGCTGGTCTTGAACTCCTGGGCTCAAGGAATCCTCATGCCTTGGCCTCTCAAAATGTTGGGATTACAGATGTGAGCCACTGTGCCTGGCTCAATTTTTTTGATTGAGTACTAACTAGACGGAGAAAAGACATCCCCATTCCTGTTACTAGTAGACATAGTTTTGAAAAGAGCTCTAAGGAGGGCTTTGTAGGGAAAAACAGGCTTAATTAGAGTCAGTGACTGCTGCCACTATTCACAGTGTATATATGTGTAGTATATGTGGGAGTCAGTGTAGTATATGTGGGAGTCAGGAATGAGAGTTGAGCCTAAGAATCCAGTGAAATCAAGATAGCAGAATTGGAGGTCACTAGGAGAAATGCAAGTCCTCTCTTCTCCCCAAGAATCCTCAAAGATATTAGGAGGGACGTTAGTTTTCCCCTGTAAAACTAATGGTAAAGTGGGAAAGTGAGTTATTTCAATGTAAAATTTTTTTTCTGGCCAGGCGCTACCATTTGTGTGAGGAAAAAATAATGTGTAAACTTCTATGTTAAACAAATGTTTAATATCTCTTGAAGAATACTCAAGAAATTGATAACAATGGTAGCTGGGAGTCACTAGGATTAGTGGCTCCCACCCGTAATCCCAGCATTTTGGGAGGCCAAGGTGGGCGGATCACCTGAGGTCAGGAATTCAAGATCAGCCTGACCAAAATGGTGAAGCCCCATCTCTACTAAAAATACAAAAATTGGCCGGGCGCGGTGGCTCAAGCCTGTAATCCCAGCACTTTGGGAGGCCGAGACGGGCGGATCACGAGGTCAGGAGATCGAAACCATCCTGGCTAACCAGGTGAAACCCCGTCTCTACTAAAAAAATTTTAAAAATTTGCCGGGCGCGGTGGCTCACGCCTGTAATCCCAGCTCTCAGGGAGGCAGAGGCGGGAGGATAGCTTGAACCCAGGAGTTCGAGACCTGCCTGGGGACAGCGAAGACCCCGTTCTCCGACAAAAACAAAGGAAAAAAAAAGGAAAAATAAAAAGACAATAAAGTCGAACATTAGCCGGGGCGAGTGGCAGGCGGCCCCCTTTATCCCAGCTACGCGGGAGGCTGAGGGCAGGGGAGCGCAAGTGGCGTCAACCCCGGGAGGCGGAGGCTTTGAGTGAGCTGAGATCGGGGCCAACTGCACCTCCAGCCCCTGGGCGACAGAGCAAAGGCTCCGTCTCAAAAAAAAAAAAAAAAAAATAACAAAAGTTATTTGGACTGGGCTTGGGGGCTGGGCACCCTATAGTCCCTCAGCTATTGGGAACTCGGGAGTCAGGGGAATTGCTTGAACCCAGGAGGCAGAGGTTTCAGTTAGTCGAGATCATGCCACTGCACTCCAGTCTGGGCGACACGGCAAGACTCCGTCTCAAAAAAAAAAAAATTTTTTTTTTTCTTTATTTCATTGTAAATGTTTTCTTGCTTAAACAATTCTTATGTAATTGCTTATTATTATTATTATTATTTTTGAGACGGAGTCTCGCTTTATTGGCAGGCTGGAGTACAGTGGCGCTATCTCAGCTCACTGCAACCTCCACCTCCCAGATTCAAGCAATTCTCCTGCCTCAGGGTCCCGAGTAGCTGGGACTACAGCTGCACGCCACCCTGCCCAATTTTTGTATTTTTAGTAGAGATGGAGTTTCACCACGTTGGCCAGGATGGTGTAATTGCTTATTTTTAACATTTATTTTATTTTGATATTTTATTTTATCTTGAGATGGGGTCTTGGTGGGTTGTCCAGGCTGGTCTCAAATTCTTAGGCTTAAGGGATCCTCCTGCGTCACCCTTGCGAGTTGCTGGGATTACAAGCACATGCCATCATACCCAGCTCATTTTTTAAACTAACCTTAATTTTTAAACAGGTATTGCATACACATGGTATAAAATTCAAAAAGTTCAAAAGGGTATATAATGAAAATAAGCATCCTTTCCTCTTCAGTTTCCTAGCTATGTAGATATCACTGTTATCTTTTTTGTTTGTTTGTTTTTGAGACAGAGTCTTGCTGTGTCGCCCAGGCTGGAGTGCAGTGGTTCGAGCCCAGCTTACTGCAACCTCTGCCTTGTGGGTTCAAGAAATTCTCCTGCTTCAGCCTCCAGAATAGCTGGATTACAGGCACACATCACCAGGCCCAGCTAATTTTTGTATTTTTAGTAGGGACAGGGTTTCACCATGTTGGCCAGGCTAGTCTTGAACTCCTGACCTGAGGTGATCCACCAAGTGCTGAGATTACGGGTGTGAGCCACTAATCTTAGTGGCTCCCAGCCACCATTGTTATCAATTGCTTGAGTGTTCTTCAAGAGATATTAAACATTTGTTTAACACAGAAGTTTACACATTATTTTTTCCTCACACAATTGGTAGCATACTTTGCATAACCTTCTTTTTTTTTTTTTTTTTCATGTAATGGTATATGTTTGTTATATCTTTCCATATTGTTACAGATAGAGCCCCCTCCCCCACTTTTAATAGATTTTGGCTGCGTAGTATTTCATGGTTAAAAGTACCATGATTTACTTAACTAATCCTTTAAAAGTAATTTTACAAATGTGGCAATATGTTTATAGGATAAATCCCTAAGAGTAGAATTCCTAGATAAAATACACGTGTGCTTAAAATTTTAGTAGACATTCTCAAGTGACCTGCTTTACGGATTGTATTAATTTGCAGTTCCACAGGATAATTTTTTTTTTTTTTTGGAGACAAAGTCTTGCTCTGTCCCCTAGGCTGGAGTACAGTGATGCAATCATGGCTCACTGCAGTCTCGAGTCTCGACCTCCTGGGCTCAAGCAATCCTCCTGCCTTAGCCTCCTGAGTAACTGGGACTACAGGCATGTGCCACAACACCTGACTTCCACAGGATATTTTAATCTTTTTTTTTTTTTTGAGACGGAGTCTCACTCCGTCGCCCAGGCTGGAGTACAGTGGTGCGATCTCGGCTCACTGCAACCTCTGCCTCCTGGGTTCAAGCGATTCTCCTGCCTCAGCCTCCTGTGTGCCTGGGATTACAGGCGCATGCCACCATGCCTGACTAATTTTTGCATTTTTAGTAGAGATGGCTTTTCACCGTGTTGGTCAGGCTGGTCTCAAACTTCTGACCTCGTGATCCGCCCACCTCAGCCCCCCAAAGTGCTGGGATTACCGGTGTGAGCCACTGGGCCCAGCCTGATATTTTAATCTTAAAGGATAGATTGAACCAAGATGACTGAAGAATGTGGGGGTCAGGCAGGCAGCTGAAATTTGGCTTACATATAAATAACCTGCCTGTTTGGTATGGCTTTGGGATATTTCATATCTGTGGATGCCCTTGCTGGTTATTCCAGGTGGGTACTCTTCACTAATTTCTTTGCCTGATTCCCTATCTTCTGTCCACTCTTTTTTTTTTTTTTTTTTTGAGACGGAGTCTCACTCTGTCGCCCAGGCTGGAGTGCAGTGGCACGATCGCAGCTCACTGCAAGCTCCGTCTCCCGGGTTTACACCATTCTCCTGCCTCAGCCTCCCGAGTAGCTGGGACTACAGGCGCCTGCCACCTCCCCTGGCTAGTTTTTTGTATTTTTTAGTAGAGACGGGGTTTCACTGTGTTCGCCAGGATGGTCTCGATCTCCTGACCTCGTGATCCACCCGTCTCGGCCTCCCAAAGTGCTGGGATTACAGGCTTGAGCCACCGCGCCCGGCCACTCATTTTTTTTCTTGAGTTGGAGTCTCTATCTGTCACCCAGGCTGGAGTGCAATGGGGCGATCTCCACTCACTGCAACCTCCACCTCCCAGGTTCAAGCTATTGTCCTGCCTTAGCCTGCCAAAGTGCTGGGATTACAGGTGTGAACCACTGTGCCTGGCCTTCTGTCCACTCTTTAAGCCTTTTTCTTCCATTTTGTGTGTTTCCCTGGGTGATTGGATTCTTTCTGTGACTTCGTGCTTCATAGATGCCTTCCAGATCTGTATCTTCAGATGCAAACCCATATCCTCTTTGTGCCCATCTGTATACTATTGTTTAGAGAGACAATCCCATTTCTCCACTCTAGGAAAGTCTTAGAGACAGGAACAAAAATTTTTTTAAATTTAATTTAATTTAATTTTTTTTTGAGATGGAGTCTTGCTCTGTCACCCAGGCTGGAGTACAGTGGCATAATCTTGGTTCATTGCAACTTCTGCCTCCCAGGTTCAAGCAATTCTCCTGCCTCAGCCTCCCAAGTAGCTGGGATTACAGGCACTTGCCATCCCGCCCGGCTAATTTTTGTATTTTTAGTACAAGACAGGCTTTCACTATGCTGGCCAGGCTGGTCTTGAATTCCTGAACTCAAATGATCCACCTGCCTCAGCCTCCCAAAATCCTGGGATTATAGGTGTCAGTCACTGCGCCTGGCCCCTAGGAGTACATTTTGATGTATTTGAGGGAAAAGGAATGCTCCGTCCATATGAAGACGGGGAAGTAGTAGAAGCTTCAGAAGAAGCCAGTGACTGGTCAGGGTTGAACTGCAGTTCACAGTTTGACATCTTGGCTTTATATTGGAGGGTGAAAACATCATAGTCCCAAAGGTCTTCGCTGGAAAACGAAAATAAAGTAGTAAGTGTACCATTGCTGCAGCTTGGCAATGGACCTTCCAGGCTCCAGTTTCTTTCTTTATAATCCATTCTGCAGCCCACTGTGAGTGAGAGTTCTCTTTCAAAAATACAGTTTCCACTTCGAGCTTGAATGTCTTGCCTTCGTGGCCTCCAGAATAAAATCTAAGTGATTTAGCACAAGTTCATTAGACATCTGCAATTCTATCTTCCCTTCAAGCTGCGTGATTTTTCCATTCTTTCCTCCCACCCCATTTTTCACCTGTCCCCCATCCTTGTAGCCATGCTGAACTTCAGACTGTGTGATGTCTCCTTTTTCTTCCTACTTTACTTATTAAATGGAGATCTGGTTAAAGAATGCCTTCTCTTGGCCAGGCGCGGTGGCTCACACCTGTAATCCCAGCACTTTGGGAGGCCGAGGTGGGTGGATCACGAGGTCAGGAGATCGAGACCATCCTGGCCAACATGGTGAAACCCCATCTCTACTAAAAATACAAAAATTAACTGGGCATGGTGGTGCTTGCCTGTAATCCCAGCTAGTTGGGAGGCTGAGGGCTAAGGCAGGAGACTCCCTTGAACCAGGGAGTCAGAGGTTGTAGTGAGCCGAGATCTTGCCACTTCACTCCAGCCTGGTGACAGAACAAGACATCGTCTCAAAAAAAAAAAAAAGAATGCCTTCTCTTTATGAAGACATCTCTTTACTTTTTCTCATTTTCTCATAAAGACCTCTTGAGACAGAATCACTCTCTGTACTGCTGGGGAAGTGTGTATGTAGTTGCACCATTGCACTCATCACACTACATTGCAGCCATCTACCTACGTCTGCTATCCTGTTTGACATGCACTTCCATGTGGGCAGGGTCTAAGTGTCCTACTCATCTCTATAGTCCCAACAATTCACAATGCCTGGCATGTTTTAGGCACCAAATACAAATTTGTTGTATCAAAGATTGAAGACCCACAGTCTAGAGTAACAGTGTAATTTGAGGCAAATATTTTATTCTCATCTGGGATCAGTATTCTCTTTTTTCTTGAGACGGAGTCTTGCTCTGTTGCCCAGACTGAAGTGTAGCGGTATGATCTCAGCTCACCACAACCTCTGCCTCCCAGGCTCAAGCGATTCTCCTGCCTCAGCCCCTCGAGTAGCTGGGATTACACTATCACCTGGCTAATTTTTATATTTTTGGTAGAGATGGGGTTTCACCGTGTTGGGGAGGCTTGTCTTGAACTCCTGGCCACAAATGATCTATCCACCCGCCTTGGCCTCCCAAAGTGCTAGGATTACAGACATGAGCCACCGTGCCCAGCCAATATATACATATATATATATATATATATTTTGAGACAGAGTCTCATTCTGTCACCCAGGCTGGAGTGCAGTGGCTCAACCTCAGCTTACTGCAACCTCCACCTCCTGGGTTCAAGCGATCCTCCTGCCTCAGCCTCCCAAGTAGCTGGAACTACAGGCATAAGCCACCATGCCTGGCTAATTTTTGTATTTTTAGTAGAGATGGAGTTTCACCATGTTGGCCAGGCTGGTCTTGAACTCTTTACCTTGTGATCTGCTCACCTCAGCCTCCCAAAGTGCTGGGATTACAGGCATGAGCCACTGTGACCAGTCCGGCCAGTATTCTTTATTAGTAAAAAATGATCTCTTCCTGTCTTAAAATTTTGTAATTCTAGGATGATAGATACGTCTTAATTCTTGAAATTAAAAATTGAGAAGTGTTACTTTTACTCTTTAAGTGACTATAATCATACTTCACTAACATAAAATCTGATGGCTGGCTGGATTTTATTTTTTTATTTTATTTTTTTTTGAGACAGAGTCTCACTCTGTCGCCCAGGCTGGAGTGCAGTGGCTCACTGCAAGCTCCGCCTCCCAGGTTCACGCCGTTCTCCTGCCTCAGCCTCCTGAGTAGCTGGGACTACAGGCTCCTGCCACCACACAGGGCTAATTTTTTTTTTTTTTTTTTTTTTGAGACAGAGTCTTGCTCTGTCACCCAGGCTGGAGTGCAGTGGCACCATCTCGGCTCCCTGCAAGCTCCACCTCCTGGGTTCAAGTGATTCTCCTGCCTCAGCCTCCTGAGTAGCTGAGACTACAGGCGTTAGCCACCATGCCTGGCTAATTTTTTGTATTTTTCAATACAGATGGGGTTTCACAGCGTTAGCCAGGATGGTCTCGATCTCCTGACCTCGTGATCCACCTGTTTCAGCCTCCCAAAGTGCTGGGATTACAGGCGTGAGCCACCGTGCTGGGCCATTTTTTTGTATTTTCAGTAGAGATGGGGTTTCACCATGTTAGCCAGGATGGTCTCGATCTCCTGACCTCGTGATCCACCCTCCTGGGCCTCCCAAAGTGCTGGGATTACAGGCGTGAGCCACCGCGCCCGGCCTGGATTTTATTTCTTATACTGGCTGGCCATTTCAGTTTTGCTCTACTGCTAGGCATGAGATACATAAATCTGCCATACCATAATCAAAGAACTTGATGCCATTATATTGTTTATTCAAGGTAGTCCCAGAACTCCTTCAATATATGTAAACTTATTTTTTTTTCATGTTTTTCTGGTATTTTCCCCCCTTGAATTTTTTTTTTTATCATAGTAAAATATACATAGCATAATGTTTTTTATGTTAACCACTTTAAAGTGTTCCTTCTTGAATTATATTGGCAAATAATTCAAGGGCATTATTCCAATTCCTCTCCCCTTCCAAATCCCATAAAACATTCAATAAAATATTGAATATCTATCCATATCAATAAATAGATTTCTCTTACAGCCAGTGGAAATCTGCATATGTTCTAAGAGGCTCATCAGTTAGAATGAACAAATATACCATGTTTCATAACCATCTCACTTGTGGGGATGGTATGACAACACACAGACAAACTTTTATAAAGGATTGAGTGAGTTACAAGGCAGAGACTACTCAAAGCCAAGATTAATATTTTGGTGAAGAGTGAAAGACTAACTAAAAAATGTAGGAGAGGCTGGTCGCAATGGCTCATGCTTGCAATCCCAGCATTTTGGGAGGCCGAGGTGGGCAGATCACTTGAGCTTAGGAGTTTGAGACCAGCCTGGTCAATACGACGAAACCCTGTCTCTACTAAAAATACAAAAATTAGCCAGGTGTGGTGGTGCACGCCTGTAATCCCAGCTACTCAGGAGGCTGAGGCAGGAGAATCACTTGAACCTGGGAGGCAGAGGTTGCAGTGAGCTGAGATTGCGCCACTGCACTCCAGTTTTAGGTGACAGAGCGAGACTCTATCTCAAAAAACAAAGAAACAAACACCAAAAATGGCTGGGTGCAGCGGCTCACGCCTATAATCCCAGCACTTTGGGTGGCTGAGGTGGCTGGATCACCTGAGGTCAGGAGTCCAAGGCCAGCCTGGCTAACATGGTGAAACCCTGTTTCTACTAAAAACACAAAAAATTAGCCTGGCATGGTGGTGCTCGCCTGTAATCCCATCTACTCGGGAGGCTGAGGCGGGAGAATCGCTTCAACCCGGGAGGCAGAGGTTGTAGTGAGCCGAGATCGCGCCATTGCACTCCAGCTTGGGCAACAAGGGCAAAATTCCGTCGGGGTTGGGGGAAGAGGGGTGGGCGCGGTGGCTCATGCCTGTAATCCTTGCACTTTGGGAGGCTGAGGCGAGCGGATCACGAGGTCAGGAGACCGAGACTATCCTGGCTAACACAGTGAAACCCTGTCTCTACTAAAAATACAAAAAAATTAGCCGGGCTTGGTGGCGGTCGCCTGTAGTCCCAGCTACTCAGGAGGGTGAGGCAGGAGAAAGGAGTGAGCCCGGGAGGCGGAGCTTGCAGTGAGCCGAGATTGGGCCACTGCACTCCACCCTGGGCGACAGAAAAAGGAAAGAAATCTGTGATGTGAGAATAAGTTGAACTTTAATAGGGTTTTAGAAATAGTCTATAGTCTTTCAGTTGTTTATTTATTTTTACAGACGAGGGTTTCAGTATATTGTCCAGGCTGATCTCAAACTCCCAGGCTCAAGGGATCCTCCTGCCTCAGCCTCCCAAAGTGCTGGGATGACAAGTGTGTACCACCATGCCTGGCCCAGCTTCTTTAAATGTTACTCCTTGTTTATTTATATACATGTAGACAAGTAGAAATAGTAAATGTAGTAAATGTAACAATTAAGTCATGATGTTTTGAGTTTCTGATTTCTCTTCTACCTGGTATAACCCAACTTTCAGGAAAAAAAATGTTCTTATTCAGATTTATTTGTTATGAGAAGTCATATTCTTTTTTTTTTTCTTTTTTTTTTTGAGACAGACTCTGGCTCTGTTGCCAGGCTGAAGTGCAGTGGCACGATCTCCGCTCACTGTAACCTCCGCCTCCCAGGTTGAGGCGATTCTTCTGCCTCAGCCTCCCAAGTAGCTGGGATTACAGGCACACCCCACCACGCCCAGCTAATTTTTGTATTTTTTAGTAGAAACAGATTTCACGATGTTGGCCAGGATGGTCTCGATCTCTTGACCCCGTGATCTGCCCACCTTGGACTTCTAAAGAGCTGGTATTGCAGGCATGAGCCACCGACCAAGAAGTCATATTTCTTTTTTGTTTTTTTTTTTTTTTTTTTGAGACGGAGTCTCGCTCTGTTCGCCCAGGCTGGGAGTGCCAGTGGCCGGGTTCTCAGCTCACTGCAGCCCCGCCTCCCGGGTTTTTATGCCATTCTCCTGCCTTCAGCCTCCGAGTAGCTGGGGACTACAGGGCGCCGCACCTCGCTCGGCTAGTTTTTTTTGTATTTTTTAGTAGGAGACGGGGGTTCTCACGTGTTTAGCCAGGATGGTCTCGATCTCCTGACCTCGTGATCCGCTCATCTCGGCCTCCCAAAGTGCTGGGCATTACAGGCTTGAGCCACCGCGCCCGGCTCTTTTTTTTTTTTTTTTTTGAGACATGAGTCTTGCTCTGTTGCCCAGGGCTGGAGTTCGAGTGTGTGCGATCTCAGCCATTTCTAAGCTCTGGCCTCTCCGGGGTTCAAGCCATTCTCCCTGCCTCAGCCTCCTGAGTATGCTGGGACTTACAGGCGCCCCGCACCAAGCCCAGCTAATTTTTAAAATATTTTTAGGTAGAGACGGGGTTTCCCACCGTGTTAACCAGGATGGTCTCAATCTCCTGACTTTGTGGATCTGCCCGCCTCGGCTCTCCCAAGTGCAAGGATTACAGGCGGTGAGCCCAGCGCGCCAAGAAGTCATATTCTTATGAAGTGGTAGCAACTTTAATAAATAACAGTTGATCAAATCCAAGCAAATCCAAGAATTTCAAAATTTCAGCACGGAAGTCTTCTAGCTTTCGCTTTCTTTTTTCTTTTCTTTTCTTTTTTTTTCTTTTTTTTTTTTTTGAGACAGAGTCTGGCTCTGTCGCCCAGGCTGGAGTGCGGTGGTGCGATCTCGGCTCACTGCAACCTCCGCCTCCCGGGTTTACGCCATTCTCCTGCCTCAGCCTCCCAAGTAGCTGGGACTACAGGCGCCCGCCTCGTCGCCCGGCTAGTTTTTTGTATTCTTTAGTAGAGACGGGGTTTCACCGTATTAGCCAGGATGGTCTCGATCTCCTGACCTTGTGATCCGCCCGTCTCGGCCTCCCAAAGTGCTAGGATTACAGGCTTGAGCCACCGCGCCCAGCCTCTTTTTTCTTTTCTTTCTTTTCTTTCCTTTTTTTTTTTGAGACAGAGTCTCACTCTATTGCCCAGGCTGGAGTAAAGTGGTGTGATCTCAGCTCACCACAACTTCTACCTCCCAGGTTCAAGCAATTCTCCTCCGTCAGCCTCCCAAGTAGCTGGGATTACAGGCATGTGCCACCAGGCCCGGTTAATTTTGTATTCTTAGTAGAGATAGGGTTTCACCATGTCGGCCAGGCTGGTCTAGAACTCCTGACCTCAGGTGATCCACCTGTCTTGGCCTCCCCAAATGCTGGGATTACGCTCAGCCAAGAAACCTTGCTTTCTTTCTGAAATGTTGTTGTGCTGTTCAGGTTTATGCAGGGCAGATTTCTTCCCATTTCATAGCTGGAAGATGTTAGAGTAAATCGGTTCAGCTGTTTTTCTATAAAATGATTAAAAAAAAAATCCCAGTGACCTTTTTCTGCCCTCAAATAACTTTAAGAATAGTTGGACATAAAACCTTCAAACTCTACATATTCATAGCCCTCAGAGGAGTATAATCATTGCTAGTTTGAGAAAAAGCTTAGTCTTTTTTTTGAGTTGGAAAGCTCTAATATTACATGTTTGCGCATGTTTGGTATGTAACTCTTCATCTGCTGATGAAAACTGATATGAGACTTTTATAGCATATTGTGTAGATGCTGGTTTTTTACTTTATTTACCATGTCACAGGACTTACGAAGGCATACAGAATTTATGCAGTGACCTTTATATTGAAGCTAAAACTTTACATCTGTTCACCAATATAACAACAGAGAGATCCTGCTATGACATTGCAGAAGTCATATAGAAAAATCTTACAATGGTGATTCCAAAGAAATGACTTCTACTGTGTTTAGATCTCATCAAAGGAGACTGAGTGTTCTGGCACTCTATGGGAAAGGGTATTTTGGGAGGCTCTGTAAAAGATTTTTACACACATTCTGAATAGATGTCTAAGCAAAGATTGTTGATTGCTAGTGTGGTCAGGACAGTTGGGGTATAAAAATAACTTTTATCGGAGTTCCATGTAGAACTCTGAAGGTAGTTAATTCCTCAATGCTTCATAGGTACACCTCCCTGAATATTTGGCTACCAGCCAAAACACAAGATCTTTGTATCTTTTCCTTATTTTTGGGATGGAGTCTCGCTCTGTTGCCCAGGCTGGAGTGCCATGGCACGATCTCTGCTCACTGTTACCTCCGCCTCCCAGGTTCAAGCAGTTCTCCTGCCTCAGCCTCCCAAGTAGCTGGGATTACAGGCACCCACCACCATGCCCACCACGATGCCCGGCTAATTTTTGTATTTTTAGTAGAGATGGGGTTTCACCATGTTTGTCAGACTGGTCTCGAACTCTGGACTTTGTGATCTGCCTGCCTCAGTCTCCCAAAGTGCTGGGATTACAGTTGTGAGCCACCACGCCCGGCCGTTGTTTTTTTTTTTTTTTTAAGAAACAGGGGCTTGCTCTTTCACTCAAGCTGGAGTGCAGTGGCATAGCTCACTGCAGTCTCAACCTTCTGGACTCAAGCAATCTTCCGATGGTTTAAGTTCCATATTGTTCTCCATCTTCCATCCTAGAGAGGAAAGAGCTTTCTGCTGTTATTAGCCCCAGGGTACTGTACTATGTCTTGTTGATTTTCTCAAGGCAGTGTCTACACCTGGGTTTTTTTTTTTTTTTTTTTTTTTTTTTTTTGACAGAGTCTTGCTCTGTCGCCCAGGCTGGAGTGCAGTGGTGCAATCTTGGCTCACTGCAGCCTCCATCTCCTAGGTTGAAGCTATTCTCCTGCCTTAGTCTCCTGAGTAGCTGGGATTACAGGCGTGTGCCACCATGCCAGGCTGATTTTTGTATTTTTAGTAGAGACAGGTTTTCACCATGTTGCCCAGGCTGGTCTTGAACTTCTGGCCTCAAGTGATCCTCCTGCCTTGGCCTCCCAAAGTGCTGGGATTACAGGCATGCGCCACCACTCCTGGCCTGTTATGGGTTGAATTATGTTCCCCTCTCCCAATTAATATGTTGAAATCCTAACCCCCAATACCTCAAAATGTGACCTTATTTGGATAAAAGACCTTTACAGAGGTAATCGAGTTAAAATTAGGCCATAAAGGTGGGCTCTGGCCAGATGTGGTGGCCTGCACCTGTAGTCCCAGCTACTTAGGAGGCTGAAGTGGGAAGATCACTTGAGCCCAGGAGTCTGAAGCTGCAGTAAGCTACAATTTCACCACTGCACTACAGCATGGGTGACAGTAAGACCCTGCCTCAAGCAACAAAAGAAAAGTGGACTCTAATCCAATGAGAGTGGTATTTATATAAAAAGCACAAATTTTGATTCAGAAATAGACACACGTAAAAGAAGACAGTGTGAAGACACCAGGAGGTGATGGCCATCTACGAGTCAAGGACAGAGGCGTGGACCAGATCTTTCCCTTACACCTCCAGGAAGGGATGAACCATGCTGACACTTTGATTTTGGCTTGCTAGCCTCCAGAACTCTGAGAAAAGAAATTTCTATTGTTTAAGCCATCCATTCTGTAGTATTTTGTTATGACAATCCTAGTAAACTAATATAACACCTTTTTACATTATCTCTTCATTTAACAATATTTAATTATCCAGTTTGAACATGGCATTGTTTCCTGTTGGAACTGGACTAATGTAGATTTATAATCTATCAATCTATCTATGCCTTATTTGCTTCAGATTTGTTTTCTGTTAAGAAATTGGGGGGGGGGGTGGCTCACGCCTGTAATCCCAGCACTTTGGGAGGCCGAGGCGGGTGGATCACGAGGTCAGGAGATCGAGACCATCCTGGCTAACACAGTGAAACCCCGTCTTTACTAAAAATGCAAAAAATTAGCTGGGCGCGGTGGCGGGCGCCTGTAGTCCCAGCTACTCAGGAGGCTGAGGCAGGAGAATGGCGTGAACAGGGGAGGCGGAGCTTGCAGTGAGCCGAGATTGTACCACTGCACTCCAGCCTGGGCGACAGAGCAAGACTCCATCTCAAAAAACAAAAAAAGATATTGGGCCATGTGCAGTGGCTAATGCCTATAATCCCAACACTTTGGAAGGCTGAGGTGGGAGGATTGCTTGAGCCTAAAAGTTCAAGACCAGCCTGGGCAAAATAGTGAGAATTCATCTCTACAAAAATAAAAAAATTAGCTGGGTGTGATGGTGCATACCTGTGGTCCCAGCTACACGGGAGGCTGAAGCCAGAAGATCCGTGTGCCCAGGAGTTCAAGGCTGCAGGGAGCTATGATGGTGTCAGTGGACTCCAGCCTGGGCAACATAGTAAGACCCTATTTGAAGAAAACAAGAAAAAGAAAAAGAAACTGAACACTGCCAATTCGCAAATATCTTTCACATCTATAAATATGCTTGCACAACATTCTGGACATATTTAGGAAGTCTGATTTGGATTCGTCCTCTAACACCAGCCCACACCTGGAATACTTCCACCCACATGGAGACAGGAGTCCTCTGGAGCTGTCTGTCCTTCCAGGAGGCTGTGATTCATCGGTCACGCTGACCAAAGTCATCCGCGGAAGAACCTGGTAACAGTGCCATTCCTGTGCATATGAATGTTTTAATCATCTCCCAAATTAAACCGGTAACTAATTGTTGCCTTACTGACAACCAACACATCTGTTCTGTGGAAATCTCTTTTATTATAAAGGGACAATATGTTTGTCTTAGTGTTATACCTCAGGCCTTTTCTTTTCTTTTCTTTTTTTGAGACGGAGTCTGGCTCTGTCGCCCAGGCTGGAGTGCAGTGGCCGGATCTCAGCTCACTGCAAGCTCCGCCTCCCGGGTTTACGCCATTCTCCTGCCTCAGCCTCCCAAGTAGCTGGGACTACAGGCGCGCCCGGCTAGTTTTTTGTATTTTTTAGTAGAGACGGGGTTTCACCGTGTTCGCCAGGATGGTCTCAATCTCCTGACCTCGTGATCCGCCCGTCTCGGCCTCCCAAAGTGCTGGGATTACAGGCTTGAGGGCACCGCGGCCCGGGGCCAGGCCTTTTTGTTTTTCAAATTGCTATTTCTTTTTTTTTTTTCTTTTCCTTTGTTTCATTTCATTCTCAAAGGAGGTAAAAATTGCTGTTTCTCTATTTGTTCCCAGTAATTTATTAAATGCAATTATTTTCAGGAATATCCTTAAAGAAGAGGAATCTTCTAATGCTCCTGGCTTTTAAAAGGGAACAAAAATGCAAAAAGCTTTTCACTGGAAATACCCTATTGAAAAAAAACCCAAACACACCCTTCTCTGCCAAATTAAATTTTAACAATGTCAAAAGTAGTAAAGTCAGCTGGGTGGGCATAGTGGCTCATGCCTGTAATTCGGCACTTTAGGAGGCTGAGGCGGGTGGATTGCTTGAGCCCAGGAGTTTAAGACCAGCCTGGGCAATAGTGAATCCTTGTCTCTACAAAAAACACAAAAATCCGCCGGGCATGGTAGTGTGTACCTGTGATCCCAGCCACTGGGAAGGCTGAGGTGGGAGGATCACTTGAGCCTGGGAGGTCTAGACCACAGTGAGCTGTGACTGTGCCACTGCACTTCAGCCTGGGTGAGACAGCGAGACCCTGTCTTAAAAAACAGAGTGAAATTGAGTCTCATGCTTACTTGCCTATCTTGTACAATTAGCAAAGCTGGTCTTTCAAACAGAATTAGCCTAAGAAGAATGAACAATTTAGGGAAAAGAGGAATGTAACAGCCTTGGGGAAAATAAAACTAAAATGGGAAATCCAATCCATTTTGCATTTGAGCCACTGAATGTGATTTGACTATAGGGAAGGGTGGCCTGGCAAATCCCCTCAACCACCGTCCATCTTAAAACAGCACTGAAAGCCATGCTTGTCACTTACGCTACTATTTCACTGTGGCTTTCAACATGATATGCTGTCCATTTTTTAATAACATTTAACACGTTCATCTCCCTTTGACTAAGCACTTATAGCAAAATTATTAGTGCTTATGGCTTACTGCAGACAGTATTTATGCTGCTTTCCAGAAGCCACTTTTATCTGTTGGAAAAAAAAACCCCACTGTAGGATTTTCAACCTTTTAGGCTAACATCTGACTCTATTAGCTTCTAAAGAGAAGAACCATAAATAATCTTCCCATTCTACATTCTATGCTTTTAGCTAATACATTAATCATAGAGGATTTTTTTTCTTTGCCTCGTGAGAAAAAACAGTCTTACAGTTAAAATTTGGGTTTGCAAAATATGGTTTTTAGGTAGCAATGGATGTTTGGAGATAGAAAGTGGGGAGGTCTTTGAGTATAAAAGCTTGGGAACAAAAGGGCTTTTTCCAGGGCCAAATCATATCTCAGAGACCTGGCTAGTAATAAATTTTGGGGGAGGGGTGTAATATTAACTCTTTCAGGTCATAAGGGCACCATTTATTCTTTACACTAACAATGCACTTTGATGCACAGGATAGTTGCTGTGGTCCTGAGCAGTTATGTGCCTCCCAAAGAACTTCAGTTTTAAACCTACTGTAGGAGTAATTTTGGAGCACAGTTAGGATTGATTTGCTGCATTCTTTTATATGGACCTTCTCTGAAATTCATGTCTATACAGTTTTTATTATTGTTTTCCTTGTCATTGAAGTAAAAGGTGTTTTTGGATGCATTTCAATCAGTAAAAGGGTATTTTTTTTTTCTTATAAGGTGATCATGGGAGAACAGTTTTTAACACAATTCTTTCTTTTTCTTTTTTTTTTTCTCCAAAGGCACAACTACATCATCTTTAGGAGTTAGCAGAGTAGGGCTTATCCGTACTAGTTCTGGTTCAACCATTTATTTATTTACTTATTTTTTGGAGACAGAGTCTCACTCTGTTGCCCAGGCTGGAGTGAAGTGGTGCAATCTTGGTTCACTGCCACCTCTGCCTCCTGGGTTCAAGAGATTCTCATGCCTCAGCCTCCTCAGTAGCTGGGACAGGTGTGTGCCACCATGCCTGGCTAATTTTTTTTTATTTTTAGTAGAAACAGGGTTTTGCCATGTTTTGCTGGCTAGTTTCAAACTCCTGAGCTCAGGCAATCTGCTTGTGATGGATTCCCAAAAGTGCTAGGATTACAGGCATAAGCCATTGCGCCTGGCCATGGTTCAACTATTAATTCTCTAAGTTATTTGCTTTTTTTTTTTTTAAATTTACTAAGCAATAATGTTTAATATATCTGTGATTGAAAACCAAAGAATAGGATGAAGAAGCTAAAGTGTGGGACAAACAATTTCACTAAAGATACTTGTCCCAACTCAAAAGTAACTAGACTTCCCCTTTTCATCTAACCACTGTGTAAACACATACAGAGATAAAGCTAAACAGCCTTTTACTTACCTCTAAATTAGAAATCCCTGTTAATCTAAGATATAAAGGATTAAATCACATTTGGTACAGATAGATCTTGTAGGGCAGTTGAAAATGGACAATCTTATTTAATGCACATGTGATAATCCTCTGTTAATAGAATAACTATCAAACTATTCCTTAACATGATTAACATTTTTCTACATTTGTATGTGCAGTTTGCTTTTATGAACTCCTTTAACATGAGAGCTAATGTTGTAGGTTTTGTTGCTTTACTAACACCTAGCATGGTGACTGGCAAATATCAGGCAGTCAAATGTCTATAGAATTAATCAATGAGTACAAATTATTTTTATTCCTGACTTCCTATATTTAATTTTTAAAAAATTGAGTGAGGCTGGGCTTCACTCCTGTAATCCCAACACTTTGGGAGGCCAAGGTGGGTGGATCACGAGGTCAGGGGTTCAAGACGAGCCTAACCAAGATGGTCGGGGGTTCAAGACGAGCCTAACCAAGATGGTGAAACCCCGTCTCTACTAAAAATACAAAAAAAAAAAAATTTAGCTGGGTGTGGTGGTGGGCGCCTGTAATCCCAGCTATTTGGGAGGCTGAGGCAGAGAATTGCTTGAACCTGGGAGGTGGAGGTTGCAGTGAGCTGAGATCGTGCCATGGCACTCCAGCCTGGGCAACAGAACAAGAATCTGTCTCAAAAAAAAAAAAAAAAAAGTTTATTTTTTTTCTTTCTGAACATGTGAACTATTGACTCCCAATTTTTCCCCCTTTGCCTTGTCTACTTGGGTGCTTAGAACAAAATGCTGTTGTCAGTTCACAGAAACATATTTTATTTTCCCTTGATCCTAATTTATTTTCTTTTACGTTTTGAAACTTTACTATAGATACCTCTGATAATCAAATATTTTAAGAATGTGGTAGGTTCCAGATAAAAATTTTTTCATTAAATAATTATGCATTTTTTTCTAAATTAGATCAACAAACATTTATTGAGCAAATGCTATGTTGCAAAAATTACAAAAGACAATAGGAAGAATGACTTACTTCCCTAATGCTTTGGTAGAAAGCTCCCTGGCACATTGACATAACCGGGAAGGTGATGGGAAGAACTGAAAAGTCCAAACTTTATATTGTCTGTCAGATTAATGGAATGAGGACTTAAAATAAAAATTAAATTGAAGTGTGGAAAATAAAGTTATATTTCTTAATTGCCCAAGACTGTAGATCAAGATTTATGCTCACTATATATAGCATCCAATAATGTTAGGGCTAGAAGAGTTGATAAAGCTCAGATTGCCCCATCCTGTCGATCATTTTGTACTGATTCCCATTAAACTGTAAGCACTGCAAGGACAGGAACCTTTCTTTTGTTCACTGGCGTATCCCAAGTCTTTAGAGCAATGCTGGGCATATAGTAGGTGCTCAGTAAATCACATCAGTTCCATCAAATTGAGTCTATTTTTGTCTAACATTTTAAATTCTTTGTGTTGTCTCTTCAAATATCTTAAACATAGGTATTTTAAACTCTCTTTTGATCATTTTACTGAAACCAGTCCCTGGGTATAATTTTTTTTTTTTTTGAAATGGAGTCTCACTCTTGTTGCCCAGGCTGGAGTGCAATGGCATGATCTCGGCTCACCGTAATCTCCGCCTCCCAGGTTAGAGTGATTCTCCTGCATCAGCCTCCCAAGTAGCTGCGATTACAGGCATGCACCACCACACCTGGTTAATTTTGTATTTTTAGTAGAAATGGGGTTTCTCCATGTTGGTCAGGCTGGTCTCAAGCTCCCGATCTCAGGTGACCTGGTCTTCTTGGCTTCCCAAAGTGCTGGGATTACAGGTATGAGCCGCCGTTCCTGGCATCCCTCATTATAAATTATCATCTTTGTCCTATTTGCTGACTTTTCCTCATGGTAGTTTATTTCCCTATGTGGTTTCTAATTTTTTACTGTAAATTTATCTTCAGCAGGGGTTGTTTTCTGTGAAAGTCTTTTGTACCCTAGCCTGTGAAATGGTTTTCCTTTTCCCTTTGACTGGGGATCTGTGGGTTCTATGGTTTCAGACCAGATTATATGCTAATTTTTCAGCCTTGAAGTCTCTGTGTCATGCAAACAGTGTAAAGTTCAAACTCACTTCCACACAAGGCAAAGGCCTGGGTTTCAGATTTCTCCTCAGTGACTGTTTTTCTATTCATGGGAACAAGTTTCCTTGCTGCTTCCTCAAACTGGTGGCCAAGTGTTTTTAGGTCCTATTTCACAAGGGCCGGCCCTTTTTGAATTCTGGCGTAATATAGAGTTCTATACTCTCTTCCTTACTTAGGTGTTAATGTCACAAGCCCTAACTGTTAAGGCATATATTAAACTCTGATTCCCCTGTTAGCCCTCTGCCTTCAGTTCCCAATTACGCTTCTAAATTCTGCAACATTCCTAGAAGTTTCACTTCTTGACTTCCAGCTTATTTCTGTCTGAACATTAAAAAAAAATGACATTTTATACTGCTAAATGATCCTTATACCTGTGAGCTTGAAGTGGAAGGATTTCTTTTCTTATTTTTTTTTTGAGACAGAGTCTTGCTCTGTCGCCCAGGCTGGAGTGCAGTGGTGCGATCTTGGCTTACTGCAAGCTCTGGCTCCTGCGTTACGTCATTCTCCTGCCTCAGCCTCCCAGTAGCTAGGACTACAGGCGCCCACCACCACGCTGGGTTAATTTTTAAAATTTTTTAAATTTTTAGTAGAGATGGGGTTTCACCGTGTTAACCAGGATGGGGAAGTATTTCTTATATTGGCTTATTTGCGAAGTTTACTAGGAAAACAAATTCATTTTTATTTATTTTTATTTTTATTTTTATTTTATTTTATTTTTTTTTTT
>NW_016804580.1:5733152-5737145 GCF_001698545.2 Rhinopithecus bieti | reverse complement strand
TACCCTTTTTTTTTTTTTTGAGACAGAGTCTCGCTCTGTCGCCCAGGCGGGAGAGCCGGGGCCGGGTCTCAGCTCACTGCAAGCTCCGCCTCCCGGGCTTACGCCATTCTCCTGGCTCAGGCTCCCAAGTAGCTGGGACTGCAGGCGCCCGCCACCTCGCCCGGCTAGTTTTTTGTCTTTTTTAGTAGAGACGGGGTTTCGCCGTGTTAGCCAGGATGGTCTCTATCTCCTGACCTCGTGATCCGCCCGTCTCGGCCTCCCAAAGTGCTGGGATTACAGGCTTGAGCCACGGCGCCCGGCCTGAAGCATCTCTTTTTATCGGAACAAGCATGCAATTTGGAATCAATCAGGGCTTTGTTCTGACCCCAGGTTTTCCACCTGTGGTTCTGTATATTTGGGCTAATGTTCTGACCTTCTTGAACAGCAAGTATTTCATCTCAGGTGTTTCATCAGCAAGATGGAGATCATGCAAAATTGTTTCTGTGAGAATTAAATTAAGTTACCTGGCACCAATACTCTCAATAAATGGCACTTATTATTTGGATAAGTGCCTCATAAGAGGTGAATGCCAGTACTGAACAGAGTAAAAAAGGCCACGGCCTCAAGAGATCATCCTTGACCCTCAATCGAAATTAGTTTCTCCTCTTCTATTCTCTAATAAAGCTCTTTTCTAACATCCACCACTATTGGCACCTGTGCAGTTTTTAGATCTGTGACTGGTTCACAGAGCAGTTATAAACTCAGTGTTGGTGAGGAAGGTTTCATGAGGCTTGGTGAGAACTCCATGTCTCTGACCAGGGCAGTCCCCACTCGGGTTTGCCAGTTCTTCTTCTGAGGGAGTAAGAGGCTCAGTGCTAGCAGATTTCCCCATTTTTTCATATAATCCAGGACGCTTACTTTTTATTTTTATTTTTTTGAGTCAGTCTCCCTCTGTTGCCCAGGCTGGAGTGCAGGGGCACGATCTCTGCTCACTGCAACCTCACCTCCCGGGTTCAAGTGATTCTCCTGCCTCAGCCTCCTGAGTAGCTGATATTATAGGTGTGTGCCACCACACAGGGCTAATTTTTGTATTTTTAGTAGAGATGGGGTTTCACCATTTTGATCAGGCTAGTCTTGAACTCCTGACCTCGTGATCCACCAACCTCAGCCTCCCAAAGTCCTGGGATTATAGGCATGAGCCACCATACCTGGCAGAACTCTGACTTTTTATGTGAAATGCTCTGGTTTTAAAATGTTGGGAAGTAATTCAAAAGATATTGTGTGGGCCAAACCAAAGTCATGTGTGGGCTGCAGTAGACCTGAAAGCTGCCAGTTTACAGCCTCTGGCTTACATCTGTCTTCATGACTAAGTAGTGTTAGGTTCACTATTGTTTGTTCAATGCCTGGCACAGTGGGGGCACATAGTAGGCACTAAATATTTATTGAAAGAAAGAAGGAAGAAGAAAAAATAAAAAACTGAAATTTGTGTTTGTTTGTTTTGTTTTGTTTTGTTTCTTAAAGGGTTATATTGAATCCTGGGTCAAGGACCAGGAAAAAGAAAAGAAAAGAAAAGAAAAAAGAACTGTGTTGAAAAATTGCTGATATTAAAAATAGTCTAGGCTGGGCATAGTGACTCATTCCTGTAATCCCAGCACTTCGAGAGGCCAAGGTAAGCTGATCACTTGAGGTCAGGAGCTGGAGACCAACCTGGCCAACATGGTGAAACCCCGTCTCTACTAAAAATACAAAATATTAGCCAGGTGGTGGTGGTTTACGCTTGTAATCCCAGCTACTCAGGAGGCTGAGGAATAAGAACCACTTGAATCTGGGAGGCAGAGGTTGCAGTGAGCCGAGATTGCGCCACTGTACTCCAGCCTGGGTGATAGAGCAAGACTCTGTCTCAAAATAAATAAATGAATAAATAAATAAATAAATAAATAAATAAATAAATAAATAAAAGAGTATAGGTAGTTTGATTGAAGCAGATTCTCGTTCTGTCACCCAGGCTGGAGTACAGGGACACAATCACAGCTCACTGAAGCCTCAACCTCCTGGGCTCAGGCAATTCTTCTACCTCAAACTCCAGAGAAGCTGGGACTATAGACACGTGCCACCATACCTGGCTAATTTTTTTAGTTTTTGTAGAGACGGGGTCTCACCGTGTTGCCCAGGGTGATACTGAGTTCTAAGTTAATATAAACCAAGAAAGAAAAACCATTCACTGCTTCTCTGTATCATTTTAGGGAAAAAACAGACTTATTATTTTTGTTGCTTTTATAACCAAAGACTGAAAGAATGATAATGTTTACCACAGAAGCAAAATTTCCCATTTGTAAGTATTGTATTGAACAGACTGTTGGTTGCATATTGTCAAACCGCTTTTAGTTTGCTGCAAAGTAGAATTTAATCTCTGACCTCAAGTTTTATTGTGTAATGAGCTTGCCAAATACATTGAATTGCAGATTTCCATGGTAGTATGATTTGTGTACTGGCTTGAACTCTGAAAGTCATTGCAGCTGTCATTTGGTGAAAAATAGGGAAAAAGAGGCTTTGGGAAGCTTAGGTTTCTAGAGCTGATGGAAGGGAGAAAACCTCAAATGCTAGATTCTTTAGAGACTGTCTAAATTGAAGTGGCTATCTTTGACATAGTTGTAAGTTTAAGGATTCCTAGAGATTGGCCTTTAGGGACACAAAATGTGCATCAGTAACTAGAGTGGTCTGCCGGTAAGATTACTGAATTGCAAAATTGAAGATCCACAAATGTTCCTAATAGACACTCGGTATTCGTCCTGTAGTACATTTGGTACTTTGGCCCCAAAAAGTAAATATTGAAAGTAATGGTGGAGGGGGCCATCTCTGTACTCTAGGAATTTACACTCTGGTTTGGGAGCCAATACCAATAATTGGGAGAGTAAAAGACTCTATGATTGAGAGCTAAGCCATGTGTTAGGGACTATAAATGTAACAGGAAATCAGCGGGTAAAAATCACAGCAGGCTTCATAGGTCAGTTAAGAACTCAGAACTTCTAATAAGTATTGTTAAGATTTAGGGAGGGAGAGAATATACATTGCTATCTTGGTCCCCTCTGCTTTTGAAAATATGTTGATTCCTTTCTTGGGCTTTTTTAAAAAATAGGAAAAAGGAAAAGTTGTTTCTTTTCTACCATCGATTTACATATTGTATTAGTCAGTTCTTGCCTTGCTATAAAGAAACACCTGAGACTGGGTAATTTGTAAAGAAAAGAGGTTTAATTGGCTCACACATCTGCAGGCTGTAGAGGAAGGAGAGCAGCATCTGCTTGGCTTTGGGGGAGGGCTCAGGAAACTTATAATCATGGTGGAAGTTGAAAAGGAAGCAGGCACATCTTACATGGCTAGAACAGGAGGAAGAGAGGGGGGAGGTGCTACACACTTTTAAACAATCAGATCTCATGAGAACTCAGTGAGGATCACAGGAATAGCACACAGGGCATGGAGCTAACCCATTCATGAGAACTTTGCCTCCGTGATCCAATCATCTCCCACCAGGCCCACCTCCAATACTGGGGATTACAATTCCACATGAGATTTGGGCAAGGACACAGATTTAAACCATAAAACACATAGAAAAACACAGATATATTTTTGTAGAAATGTAGTCTTGCTATGTTGCCCAGGCTGGTCTTGAACTCTTGGCCTCAAGCAATCCTCCCACCTCAGCTTCCCAAAGTACTGGGATTACAGGTGTAAGCCACCACATCTGGTCTATATATATAGGGGATTTACTGTGAAGGGACCAAATATATATGTAAAAAAAAGGTTTAAAATATATATATATACACATTTTTGAAATAGAGCCTTACTCTGTCACTCAGGCTGGAATGCAGTGGTGTGATCTCGGTTCACTGCAACCTCTGCCTTCTGGATTCAAGTGATTCCCTCACCTCAGCCTTCCAAGTATCTGGGATTATAGATGTGTACCCCCACGTCCAGCTTTTTTTTTTTTTTTTTTTTAGAGATGGAGTTTCGCTCTTG
>NW_016804580.1:5714877-5731572 GCF_001698545.2 Rhinopithecus bieti | reverse complement strand
AAAAAAAAAAAAAAAAAAAAAAAAAAAAAAAAAAAAAAGCTTTCAGGTAGTTATTTTGTTTTGAGACAATGTCTCAATCTGTTGCCCAGGCTGGAGCACAGTGGCGTGATCTCAGTTCACTGAAACCTCAATCTCCTGGTCTCAGTCAATCCTCCTGCTTTAGCCTCCTGAGTAACTGGGACTATAGGTGCATGCCACCATGCCTGGCTAATTTTTAAATTTTATTTATTTATTTATCTAGAGACGGGGTTTTGCCATGTTGCCCAGGCTGGTCTCGAACTCCTGAACTCAAGCATCTGCCTGCCTCGGGGCTTCCAAAGGGCTGGGATTATAGGTGTGAGCCACCATGCCTGACCTAAATTTTATTTAAAAAATTTTTGTAGAGACGGGGTTTTGTCATGTTGCCCTGGCTAGTCTCAAACTCCTGGGTTCAAGCTATCTGCTGGCTTCAGTCTCCCAAAGTGTTGGGATTACAGATGTGAGCCACTGCACCCAGCCTACCTTTCAGATCATTTTAATGTGTATCCAGTATTTCCTGGAAATATATTACAACTGCAAAATCTCACATTCCCTTCAGATATACTGCAACGGAAACTCTAGGACTGGGACTCAGCAAACTGTTTTAACAAGACTTTTGCTGGCTGAGCATGGTGGCTCAGGCCTGTAATCCCAGCACTTTAGGAGGCTAAGGTGGGTGAATCACTTGAGGCCAGGAATTCAAGACCAGATTGGGCAACATAGTGAGACCCCTATCTCTACCAAAACAAACAAACAAAAATTAGCTGGTATGGTGGCCCACCCCTATAGTCCCAGCTACTTAGGAGGCTAAGGTGGGAGGGTCTCTTGAGCCCAGGAAGTCGAGGCTGCAGTCAGCGATGATTGCAGAACTGCACTCCAGCCTGGTCAAAAGAGCAAGACATTGTCTCAAAACAAAAACAAAAACAAAGCAAAACAAAACAAATAATAAAAGTCTTCTGCTAAAGTTTGAGCTTCTGCGATAGAGCACAGGCCCAGCCTGAAATATACACTTCTTAATCTTGCCTCAACCTCCCAAACCTCCCTTACCATTTTCCAGCCCTCAGTTTACACTCTAACCAGGTGAGTTTATTGTGTGTCTACTGAGCTACATGGCTCTTGCCTCTTCCTGGCCTGACTAGTCACCCTCTCATGGAGCCACAGACACTTTAGTCATCCTTCAAGGGCCAGCTCAGTTCTCACCACCTGCGTGAAGCCCTTCTGTATTTCTCTGCCCTCACACTGCTACAGTTCCCTCTTCTCTACCATTCATTCATTTCTTCAATAAGTATTTATTTCACGCTTATTATTTGTGAAGCATTAAGTGGAATACAAAATAATTATGTGATGGTCCCTTCATAGGGGATGTACTTGTTTCTATGTGGGACTAACGAAGGAGAAGCAGATGTTGAGGGGAATGCCATGTGGGCTGATAGGATGTGAAGTTCAGAAGTGCACCAAGTGCGGTGGCTCACGCCTGGAATCCCAGCACTCTGCGATCACAAGGTTAGGAGTTCAAGACCAGCCTGGCCAACATGGCGAAACCTCGTCTCTACTAAAAATCCAAAAATTAGCCAGGCGTGGTGGCTGGTGCCTGTGATCCCAGCTACTCGGGAGGCTGAGGCAGGAGAATCGCTTGAAACCGGAAGGCAGAGGTTGCAGTGAGCCTAGATCACGCCACTGCACTCCAGCCTGGGCAACAAAAGCGAAATTCCTTCTCAAAAAACAAAACAAAACAAAAAAACAAAAAAGCAAAGAGGTGCAGGAAGGGTGGAGAGCAGAGCTGGAATGTGTTGGGTTGAGAACCAGAATGTAGACCATTTGCTCCAGGAGGTGACTCCAAGAAGACAGGACGGGAACAAGTTCTTCTAGGTATTCTACCTGCCTCGGCCTCCCAAAGTGCTGGGATTACAAAGCGTGAGCCACCGCACCTAGCCTCGTTCAATGTCATTCTAATGTCATTATAAAGTTGATAAGAAGAAAGAAAAATGGATTGCTGGTCAGGGCCACTGGCTGGGTAGAGTTTGCATGAGTTTGCAGGTTCTCCCCGTGTCTGCATGGGTTTTCTTTGCATGGTTCTGGGCGTTCCCAAACGCCTAGAAACACCCTCTGGTTTTCCTCTCCATTCTAAAGATGTGCACGTTAGGTGAACTGGCTGTCTACATGGTCCCAGGCTGAGTGAGTGTGTATCTGTGTGTGAGTGCCCTGTGGAGAGAGGGCATCCTGTCCAGAGATCATTCCAGCCTGGCCCCCCTGAGCCACAGGGACCGGCTCCAGTCACCTCTGGCCCTGAACTGGAATAAGGGAATAAATCATAATCTTACTTGTTTTTATTAATCTTTCTTAAATGTATGTGTAGTTCACATTTGTTTCAATGTTTAATATTAGAAGAGTTTTTTTCTTTATTTAGAAGTTTGGTGATGTTTTTGTGACCAGAAATATTCCGTAGGAAATTTAGTCTGTATTAGTTAAGCTGTGGTCAAGTTGGTTTGGTTATATGGCATTTTGCTTAAAGTCACAGTTTCCAAGAATCTGTTGATGATATTAACTGAGGACTTTCTGTAGAAACCACCCATGGATGAGCTTTTCTTTTCTTTTTTTAATAACGTTTTTTCTGAGACAGGGTCTTGCTCTATTGCCCAGGCTGGAGTGCAGTGGTGCGATCTTGGCTCACTGCAACCTCTGCCTCCTGGGCTCAACTGATCCTCCCACCTCAGCCTCCTGAGTAGACGAGACCCCAGGCACCTGCCACCATGCCTGGCTAATTTTTGTATCCTTTTTTTTGTAGAGACGGGGTCTTGCTATGTTGCCCAGGCTGGTCTCCAACTCCTGATCTCAAGTGATCTGCCTGCCTCAGATTCCGAAAATGCTGGGATTACAGGCCTGGGTTACCTGGCTCGGCCAAGATGAGCTTTTCTGCCATCCTGAAATTTTCTTTCCACTGCACTTGTGTGGGTCCATGGTTAACAAACTTTTTCCTACATGGAAAAGCAGCAAATGCTCTTTTGAGAAAAGGCAGTAACATCAGTGATTTTTAACTATAGGTGAACCAGAGGCAGAGATGGCTTACAAATGACTCAGGTGTGTGCTTACGTTTGTGTTTTCAACTATGCCACTTTTGCCTGAGCAGGGAGATGAGAGTCAATCTTGCTGTTATGAGATAAAAGACGTCCTCTCAGATGATTCATGTCATAGGTTTCACTAGCCAGCATTTGAATTGTGAATATTACATTGTAAAGAGAGAAGAATGAAAATAAAAACAAGGAAAGAAGAAGATGGAGGAAGATTATAGGTTCTGTCTGTACAGTTTCTGGTAAAAGAAAGCAGTGGAATCTAGCTCCGGACAGAGGTATGTGCAGGGGATAGCTGCAGGTAGTAATTGAAATTTATATAGACTTTGTCTAAACGGTGACCACCACCCACATTATCCCCATCATTTCCCAAGCCAGACATGCCATTATATGTGATATGATCACTCTCACCACAGGGGCTACTAGTTAGAGAGAGGTCTAAGATGGTTACAGAAATGCCTGGTGAAAACAAAGGACAAAAAGAACACTTTGATGCAGAGGAAGGAAAATTAGAATTGGTTTGCTGCAGGACCTCTGGATGCAACGTGTGGCAAAGTATGGGGTGTTTCCTGAGGCTTGCCTGGGAAGATTTCCCCGCATAGCTTCTCTAGGTCGGGATCTACTTAATACAGAATAGAGAATATTTCATGAGAATATGTGTCAGTGACTATATTCCACCATGATAATGCAGATTTCTTTCTTTTCAGAGACAAAGGTGTGCCCAGTACAGCTACTAATGTAATAAAAATTAATAAAAATGATCATTTACTGAGTTATTACTATGAACTGACATGTAATTTAAGGAAAGTGTTAATCCCCAAAGACATAGATATTGTCCAGACCAAAATGACAGACACTTATTATATTATCATCCCTATTTCATAGAAAGAAAAATCTGAGGCTCAGAGGGATCAAGTAACTTGCTCAAGGTCACACAGTTGGAATGTGAAGAAGCCCTGGTCTATCTGACTTCTAATCCCAGGGTTTTTTTTGTTTTTTGTGTTTTTTTTTTGAGATGGAGTCTCGCTCTGTCACCTAGACTGGAGTGCAGTGGCACAATGTCGACTCACTGCAACCTCCTGGGTTCAAGGGATTCTCATGCCTCAGCCACCCATGTAGCTGGGATTACAGGTGTGCACGCCACCAGGTCCGGCTAATTCTTGTATTTTTAGTAGAGACAGGGTTTCACCATGTCGGCCAGGCTGGTCTTGAACTCCTGACCTCAAGTGATCCACCCGCCTTGGCCTTCTGTAGTGCTGGGATTACAGGCGTGAGCCACTGCGCCCAGCCTAATCCCAGGGTCTTGACAACTAATAGTATGAACTAGGAGTAGACACTTCAGGGGAATATCCTGGAGATTGTATCTTTTGAATACACTTATGCAGGATATCATAATTTTAATATAGTATACTTAAATATAAACATAAAAAAGCACTGAACCTTTGTTCACACTGGTCTACCAGTGTTCCTGGTTTCCCAGGTACCGAATCCTTCCTCTTCCTGAAAATGGGGCAACTAAGTTCCCTTTCCCTGCAGGTTGTAGGAAGACCCTTTAACTCTGATCTTAGCCAGTGAATTTAAGGAATTCTGGCAGAACAAACTGGGACTAATGTAGGGTGGAAGAGGGAAAGCGTCCCCTTCATCCTCTGAAGGTTTGCTGAAAATGAACCAACAAAAGGCAGATTAATAGGAGAAAAAGGCATATGAAATGTATTTAATGTGCATAAGCATGGAGGAATGGTAGGAGAATGATTACCCAACAGCCCAATGAGCTCCAGATGTTTGTTTACCCTTCTTCATAGGGGAAAAGAAGATGAAGTTTATAGGAGTGAATGATTTTCAGGGGAAAAGAATGAGTCCAAAGAACAGTGGCCCTGAACAAAGTTCTTCTGAGCTCTGGGGGAGGTGGCATAAAGGTGAGGGGTAGAACCTCACTGTGAACCAAGGTTATCCTATGCAGACAAAGCCTCCAAGGTAATCTCTCAGAGCCACCTGCAGAAGAACAGATGAAAAGTCTGTCTGGGCATGGTGACTACTAGTCTCTTCTCTTCTCTCTTTAATCTTTTCTGGTATTTGATAAGATTCCTAGGGAGAGGAGTCTCAAAATAATTGCATTTATTTTTCTTTTATGTTTTGTAGAGATGGGAGTCTCACTATGCTGCCCAGTCTCCCACCTTGGCCTCCCAAAGTGCTGGGATTATAGGTATGAGCCGCCATGCCAGGCCCAGTTGAGTTTTTTTTTTTTTGGAAAAAAGGTAAATGGCTCCTCTTAGGGTCATTTTCTTTTCAGATAAGGAAATTTCAGAGATTCCCTCCTGGTGATTTGGGAAAGAATGAAGATCAAAGAGATGAGGGATAAGAAAAGGTCCGAGAGAAAGCTTGGTTCTGAGGTTTATTTTTTGAGATCTTTGAATTTTCCTTCAATCAAAGCACTCGGCATGTCAAAGCATCATCTTTGGGGGTATTGTTTCTGCATCGTAACATTAAGTAGCCGTCACCTCAGTCCCCGTGTCTCTGTTCTGGCAACTGAAATCCAGTGGTGTTTTTGTTACTTGGTCTTGTTTTTCTTCTAGCTCTGGTACATGGATTCTGTGCATCTCATGTCCAAGTTTCCACCTTCATGACCTGCTTCGATTCTAGGTCTTTAGGGACTAGGACTCTCACTTGCCCTCTCCAGTCCCTTCCCAGAGCCTAGAATTCCACACTGAGCCCTTAACCTGTGGTCAGGCTTGGGATTCCTCTGCCTTCTAGCGCCTCTGATGGTGTCTGGTTCTAGATTCCTGGTCCCCACATTTGGCCTGTCCATTGGGTTTCTGCATTGTGAAATTACAATATACAGTTGGCCCTCCTTATCCATGGGTTCCTCATTGGTGGATTAAACTGTAAACCAAAAGGAAAATTCTTCCTATCTTGTCTGATAGTAGGTCATAAAATCTGCGTTCCAGAAAGGTCCTGCCCTATACTTGGGAGGAAGAAGTGCTACACAGAGAGGCCAAGAAGAATCTAAACAGGCAGGCCTTGCTAGTTTCCCTCTGTAAACCAAAAATAAAATTCTAAGCCTCCCAACCATCTGAATGGAACCCTCCTCTTAGCCAGGGACATTCCAAAGCTAACTCGAAAAACTAGTTCAGGCCATGATAGAGAGTTGGGGTTGCACATGACTCATTTACACCCTTTTGGAATTCAGGCACAACTGACCAGCATTAACAATAGAATGCAGACCCTAAGACTGACAAAACAGACACTTTGTAGCAACAAGATACCAAATTCCAACCTGATGTTTAGTATAGCATCACATAACAGGTACCAGGCCCTGAAAGAAAGTAAAGTATTTTACCCCAAAATGTATTTATTTGACATATTTTGAAATGGCCCTGCAAACTGTCTCTTGTGGGAAAACAAACATTCTGTAGAGAATCCCTTTCCCTTTCCAAGTCCTTTGCTGATCCAGGAGATATTTAACTAAGAGTCTGTCTCCTGTTAGGGTTGGATAAGAGACATTTACCATCTATTCTCTGAAGCCTGCTACCTGGAGCTTCATCTACATAATGTCCCCTTATCTTGACTACCAGCATTTCTTTCTGCTGACTTTAACTCTTGAGGCAGACCTTAACCTTTTCAACTAATTGCCAGTCAGGAAATCTTTGAATCCACCTGTGACCTGTGGATCATGTAATCCACAGTGCTGCCTTTAATCTCAGCACTTTGAGAGGCCAAGGCAGAGGGTCACTTGGGGCCAGGAACTTGGAGACTGTCCTGGGCAACATAGTGAGAACTTATCTACAAAAAATAGAAAAATTGACTGAGCATGGTGGCGCACACCTGTGGTCCGAGCTACTTGAGAGGCTGAGGTGGGAGGATTGCTTGAGTTCATGAGGTTGAGGCTGCAGTGAGCCATGATCGTGCCAGCCTGCTGGGTGACAGAGCAAGACCCTATCTCAAAAAAAAAAAAAAAAAAAAAAAAAAAAGAAAGAAAGGCAGGGCTTGGTGTCTCATGCTTGTATTTCAGAACTTTAGGAAGGCCAAGGTGGGAGGATCCCTTGAGTCCAAGAAACTAACCTGGTAAGACCCCATCTCTTAGGAAAAAAAAAAAAAGTAGTAAAATACTTTTAATAGATTATGGATATGTGTATACAATTATACAAATATATTATCTCAGGCTTCACAACAGGGTAAAGTTTCTGTAAGTTGTCCTTACTGAGATTGGACATAACTTAAATTCCAGAACAGGAGTAATGTGAGGTTGGATACCCAGAAGCATAAGAGGCTGAACACTATGCCTCTGTAGTCCTAGTTTTGAGGGAGGATTGCACAGGAGTTTGAGTCCAGCCTGGGCAACGCAGAGAGACCATGTCTCAAAAAAAAAAAAAAAAAGAGAGAGAGAGTTGTGTTGGGATCCTACAGCCTGATATAATTCTATGGAGGGAATAGATTATACCAGATTTCACGGGTTAATTCAGTCAAAGCCATAGAAGTAGAAAATCAAAGACAGAGTGGGCTGGGCCCTGTGGATCTCCATCAGTTCCTCTTGCAGACAGGACCTCTTTTGAAAGTCCCAAACTGCATATATGGGCCCTCATTGACCTTTGGTGACATGCCCCTGACACAGATAATAACTCGACTAGCATCAACATATGTGAGTTCTAACCAGCTGTGTGTCCATGGCCAAGTTACTTTGCCTTTACTGAATATTTATATTCTCATCTTTATAAGGGCAATAAGCATGTCTATCCCTTTAAGACTGTTCTATTGATCAAATAAGAACATATATGTGAGTAAAAAGTACTTTGCAGAGATATATGACTGAAAGGAAAGTGAATTCCAGTTCTTTTGAAATGAGTGCCAGTTTAGCAGAAAATAATAAAGTAACACTGGGTGTGTTTGGCATCATTTGGGGATTAACGAAAGTGAATTTTTGGGTCAGCTAACCTCTTGACATGCCAGTGTAAGAAAATTATACTATACACAACTGACTGTACACTACATGAGAATGTCCCAAATGGTCCCAAGGCAGGCACTTCATCCCCCTCCTCCATTCCTTGGAGCCAATAACCCATTAAGTTATATTCAAATTCAGAATTTTGCATTATTATGAGGTTTTATTGTGTATGGACTTCGGTGTTTATTCCTTGAATAGGTGAAAATAATTTAAAATGTCTAGGGGTCTCGGTTATTATAAATACAGTTGGGGTCGGGGGTGGTGGCTCAAGCCTGTGATCCCAGCACTTTGGGAGGCCGAGATGGACAGATCACCTGAGGTCGGAAGTTCAAGAAGAGCCTGACCAACACCGAGAAACCCCGTCTCTACTGAAAATACAAAATTAGCTGGGTATGGTGGCACATGTCTGTAATCTCAGCTACTTAGGTGGCTGAGGCAGAAGAATCGCTTGAACCCGGGAGGCAGAGGTTGCAGTGAGCCGAGATCACGCCATTGCACTCTAGACTGGGCAACAAGAGCAAAATTCTATCTTAAAAAAAAAAAAAATAGTACAGTTGGGATATGGAATAGGATGTTCTGTCTCTACTGTGCACGACCCAGACTATTAAGTTTTTTTTTTTTTTTTTAAAGACAGAGTCTTGCTGCTCTGGTACCCAGGCTGAAGTTCAGTGGTGCCATCATAGCTCACTGCAGCCTCGACTTTCTGGGTTCAAGGGATCCTCCTATCTCAGCCTTCCTAGTGTCCGGGATAACAAATGCACACCACCATGCCTGACCTATTGTTGTTGTTGTTGTAGAGACAGGGTCTCACTCTGTTGCCCAGGCTGGTCTTGAACTCCTAGCCTCAAGTGATCCTCCTGCCTTGTCCTCCCAAAGTGTTGGGATTACGCGTGTGAGCCGCTGCGCCCAGCCCACTTTCCCTTTTTTGTATGTGAATCTTCTTCCACCACAAGTGCTGGAGCCTTTCTGAACCTATTCAGATTCAGGGGCTGCTCAATTCTTGAATTATTCTTCGCTCAATTGAATTCTATTTAATTTAATTTGTCTAAGGTTTTTGTTTTCTTTTTTCTTTTTTTAAACAGGGCCTTGCTCTGTCACACAGGCTGGAGTGCAGTGGCAAGATCACAACTCACTGCAGCCTTGACCTCCCAGCTCAAGTCATCCTCCTGCCTCAGCCTCTTAGGACCAAGGTGTGCACCACCATGCCTGGCTAATTTTTTTGATTTTTTGTAGAGATGGGATCTCACTTCATTGCCCAGGCTGGTCTCAAACTCCTGGGCTCAAGCAATTCTTCTGCCTTGTCCTCCCAAAGTGCTAGGATTATAGGCGTGAGCCACTGCACCTAGCCTAGGTTTTCTTTTTGCAGTTGTTACAGTGATGACCCCAGTGAGTCATGTGTCTGTGTCCATGCTCCCTTCTCATATAACTTCCCTGCTCCTCCCATCAAGAGGAGAGGCTACTACGCCAGCTCTTGTATCGAGGCTGCTTTGTGACTTGCTGTGACTAATGTAATACAGTGGAAATGACACTGTGTGACCTCTGAGGTTAGACCTTATAAGGTCTTGTTTCTTTGCTTCTACTCTCTTGAGACACTACTGCCTCACGAACAAGCCTGGGCTTGCCTCTTTGAGGGTGAAAGGCCACGTGGAAAGAGGCATAGCTGTCCTGGTCGTTTCAGCTACCTCAGCTGAAGCCCTAGACAGGGGAGTGAGGAGGCTGTGGCCCAGCCACCCTCCAGTTGCCCCATCCACTGACTGCAGCTACACGGAGAGAAACTGCCCAGTGGATCCCAGCCCAAACTGTGGACTTGTGAACAAATAAATGGTTTGTTGTTTGAAGTAACTAAGTGTTGGGATGATTTGTTATGGAGCAAAGGGTAACTGGAACAGGAAGTTATAGAGATACTGCTTTCCTATCAGCCTTCATGGTGCTTGTGTTACAATCCAAAATGCTTCCTAGAGTTATCTTTGTTTTGATATGGACAGGAGACAGGGAAATACTGGGTAGAAGAGGGTGGTTCTCTGGCAAAAGGCCCCACCCTCAAGCCTGGATACTCGTCACCATAAATGAGAACAGGCCTTTCTGTTTTTGTGCCCAAAAAGTTGCCTTTTGGCCTGCCATGCCCCACTATCCTGTACCCATATAAACCCCAAACCCCTGGTTCCAGGAGAAGATGAGCAGACAAACAGAAGAGCAGAAGAGCGGCAGAGAGGGAGAGAAGAGAAGGAGCGTTCAGAGAAGTTCAGCTGGGGATGGCCAGATAATTGGCTTCTAGATTGCCAAACTACAGAGGAAGATCATCTTCCCACTCTATCCCCTTTCCAGCTCCCCATCCATCTTGCTGAGAGCCACCTCTACCACCCAATAAAACCCCTGGATTCACTGTCCTTCAAGTCCATGTGTGACCTGATTCTTCTGGAATGCTGGACAAGAGTTCAGGATACAGAAAGCTGTCACACTGGTTCCCTACCCTCGCAAAAAGGCAGAGAGTCCACTGAACTGGTAAACACTTAAGCTGTCCACAATGGCAAGGCTAAAGGAGCATACTGTAACACACGGGTATCACCCACTTGGGCTCCAGGAATTGCAGGCTCCCACCTCTGGATGCTGCTATAGGGCTGGAACCCAGTGCCCTAGCTCCTGCACCTGTCCATCTGCCTGCTCCCTCTCCCGTAAGGAGTTTGACCAGTGACAGCGACTGAACAGATGAGCCACATCCCTGTTGCACGTCCTGTGAGGGGGGTCAGGGAACTCTCCATAAATTCAGTTTCATACAGAACACATGATAAATGTTTTGTTTTCCTTGTTCTTCTGTTATGCTTGGTGGTCCCTAGAGCCTGGGCTCTTTGCATTGGAGGGGAGGTCTGGCTGCCATGTGCTGCCATCCAGCCTTTCTGTTTTTCAGAGACTATGCTTGACTTCCCCACCAGAACATGCCCACAGTGACAATGGTGGCTCTTGTCCCTTGGAGCTGAGGGGTTCTTACTCTGAAGATGGCTGACAGATCTCAAATGGCTCTTAGGAACTGGAGGAACTGAGACATCACCCAAATATGCCTTCCCAGATACTGATGAATTCCTCAAATATTCTCAGTTTTGCTCTGTACACTGAAATTTCTTTCTTTCTATGTAAAGTGAAGAAAAATGGACTGATGGTAAGGCTCAAGTGATTCTCTTCTGTGCAAGATATTTTATCTTCCTCTTCTTTTTTTTTGCACTGTTCAGAGGCCTTTGTGGATTAAGTCAGGTTACTTGGCTATATTCTGATTAGCTAAGATTGTTAGATAAGGGATGACCTCCAGATAAATCGTTTGCTGTGTAAGAAGGCTCTATTTTAAAACCAGAATTTTTTGTGGTCTTGTCACTCAATGATGGAGATGAATGAGATTTCATCCCTAGTATAACTGGATAGGAAATGGCTTTATTAGATAAACCTTGGCATACCCTTGTTTTAGAGTAGGAATAAAGGTATAAATCATCACATAAAAATTATATGAATTTTAATCTTATTTACTATTATACTTGTAAATTTGCCACTAAAATATTAATCAGGGAAAGACATAAATGCAGCTACTAGTAAAACAAAAAGGTAGTTTTGTTCTTTTATTATTGAGATGGTAATAATAGATTAGAAAGAACACTTTGAAAATATAGATAATAAAACATTTTAAAAGAAAATAAAATCACTCAATCTCACCTCCAGAGATAGTCATTGTTAATATTTTAAAATATATCCTTCTAGGTTTTTTTTTTTGAGACAGGGTCTTGCTCTGTCTCCCAGGTTGGAGTGCAGTGGCGTGATCATGGCTCACTGCAGCCTCAACTTTCAGGGTTAAAGTGATCCTCTCACCTCAGCCTCCTGAGTAGCTGGGATTACAGATGTGCACCACCACACCCAGCTTTTTTTTTTTTTTTTTTTTTAAGTGGAGACAGGATCTCATTTTGTTGCCCAGGCTGGTTTCAGACTCCTGGACTCAAGTGATCCTCCTGCCTCACTTCCCAAAGTGCTAGGATTACAGGCGTGAGCCACTATGCCCAGCCTGTCCGTCTAGATTTTTAACGTACATATACTCACTTTGAGGAGTGTCTTCAAAAGATGGAATGCATGCTATTTCGCCTCTTCCAGCATGTATTTTACTCCACTTATTAGGTTAAAAGTCACAAAGAAAGTAACTGTGCCTACTTCATTTTAGACAATTACATAAGTTTTGCAGTAATATACCGTTCCTACCTTGGGGAAGAGGGTAAAATAGCTGTCTGGGTTCCATCACTCTGCAGTGGAACCTGCACACCAAGCAAACAGTTGTTAATTCATTTAAGCCAGGAGGACATTAAAAAAAAGAAAAAAGAAAAAAGAAAGTGGCTGGGCCTGTTGGCTCACGCCTCTAATCCCAGCACTTTGGGAGGCTGAGGCTGGCGGATGGCTTGAGGCCAGGAGTTCGAGACCAGCCTGGCCAACATGGTGAAACCCCATCCCTACTGAAAATACAAAAATTAGCTAGTTGTGGTGGTGTGTGCCTGTAACCCCAGCTACTTGGGAGGCTGAGGCAGGAAAATCACTTGAACCCAGGAGGCGAAGGTTGCGGTGAGCCGAGATTGCGCCACTGGGGCGACAGAGTGAGACTGTCTTAAAAAAAAAAAAAAAAAAAAAAAAACCCAAAACCCAGACCTACTGGTAGACCTCAAGTCAACAAACCAGCTTGTCAGTTGGCTATGTTGTTCCTTTTCCAACTATAGACCACATGGGTATTGGTTAGTGTTCCGAAAGTGGTGAGTACTACGCATAAAGAATTACATTTTCTCAGCCTGAGGCATGTGTGTTTCAAGACAGTCACAATGTATTGGAATCCAAAATGAAATGAAGAAAGTGAGTAAGCTGCTCTACTAAACAGACGGCTTTCACTAAGTGTAGCCATTAATCTTGTCCTGATCATTTACCGGAATGTGGTAGATTGCAATGTTTCCTTGATCTATTAATGAACTATCACCGCAAAATATGTCACCAAAGTGAAATAATTGTTGATGTGTTCATGAAAACCATAGGATAGACCAGAACCCTCCCCTCCATGGAATTAGGCAAATGAATAACTTATTTGAGAAGGAAGAAGAGATTATTGTAACCCCTCTGGAGCAGTTTTTAGGACCACAGAGCAAAAGCCCAAAGCTTGTAAATGACCTGAAGAATTATAGGAGTCTTTCTAATTAGGCACTTTATAATGAAAATCTGAGTTTTAGAAAAGCAATTTTAAAGGGATAATTCTTCATTTGACAAATGATTCACAATAGAATTTTAAAGGATTAATCATCTAGTAAATTTATTTTTTATTATTTTTCTTCTTTTATTTAAAACTTTTTTATTTCTAATTTTTGTGGATACATAGGAAGTGTATAATTATCTAGTAAATTTAACATAGCATTTAGATTTTAAAATTCTCTCTGTCTGTAACATAATGTGCACATGTCTTAAGTATAAAGTAAAATGAACTGCTACGATATGCAAAAGTTTCACATGGGCTCAGTGTGATGGTTCAGACTGGTGAATCCCAGCACTTTGGGGGCCAAGGTGAGAGGATCCCTTGAGCCCAGGAGTTCAAGACCATCCTGGGCAACATAGCAAGACCCCATCTCTACAGAAACAAAACAACACAGAGCAAACACACACACACACACACACACACACACACACACACACACACACACACACGGTTTAAATGGTGGAAACAGGTTGGATTGGTGGGCATCTGAAGTCCCTGAGTTTCATCTGTTGGGTCCAGAGTACTTTTTATGTGCTGATTAACAAAAGAGAGGCTGGGCTTCAGCTATATTTCCTCTTTAATTTCACATTTCATACATAGATGGGACCACAGAACAGGCTTAGTAAATCCCTGCTGATGAATTGGCAGATCACAATGATCCGAAGCACAAGTCCTGGAGTTTGACTGCCAAGCTCAAGCCCTGGCTTCTCACTCTATTATCTGCATATCCTTGAACAAATTATTTCATTTCTCTGCATCTAGTTTCCTTCCTTCCTTCCTTCCTTCTTTCCTCCCTCTTTTCCTTCCTTCCTTCCCTTCTTCCTTTTCTTCCTTCCTTCCCTTCCTTCCTTCCTTTCCTTCCTTCCTTCCTTCCTTCCTTCCTTCCTTCCTTCCTTCCTTCCTGAGACAGGGTTTCACTCTGTTGCCCAGGCCAGAGTGCGGTGGTGAAATCACGGCTCACTGTAGCTTCAACGTCCTGGACTCAAGTGGTCCTCCCACCTCAGTCCTCCAGTAGCTGAGACTGCAAGCACATAACCACCATGCCTGGCTAATTTTTTATGTTTTGTAGAGACAGGGTCTCGCAGTGTTGTCCAGGCACTTCGGCCTCCCAAAGTGCTGGGATTACAGGCTCGAGCCACTGTACCCTGCCTCTCTGGGTCTAGGTTTTCTTATCAGTAAATTTGAAGCTAGGAGTATTGACTATCTAGAGTAGCTGTGAGAATTAAATAAGATTATCCACATGGCATGATCAGTGAGCTGCCTGATGCATAATAAGCACTCAACGGTAGCAGTGATTACTGCTTTTTTTTTTTTTTTTTGAGACCAAGTCTCTTTCTGTCGCCCAGGGTGGAGTGCAGTGGCACGATCTCAGCCCACACTCTAACCTCCACCTCCTGGGTTCAATCAATTATCCTGCCTCAGCCTCTTGAGTAGCTGGGATTACAGGTGCCCGCCACCGTGCCTGGCTAATTTTTGTATTATTACTATTTTTTTTTGGTAGAGACCAGGTTTTACCACGTTGGCCAGGCTGGTCTCGAACTCCTTACTTCAAATGACCCACCTGCCTCAGCCTCCCAGTGCTGAGATTACAGGCGTGAACCACCATGCCCAGTCAGATTACTGCATTATTCTTAGTAATAAAAACAAGGACCATCCAGGACCTTTTCCTCTCTACATGTTATCACAGGTGATATTCAAATATTTATCATGGCCCAGGCACCAACTGATCAGAATGAACACACACAACCTGGGTGGCTGCATGGTACCCTCTGACAAGAAATGCCCCTTGAGTAATCTCACTACAACACAATACGATGGGAGGCTCTATAGCTCCATAGTTCTTCAACAGGGATGTGTGGATACCCTTTGTCTTATTTTAGGGAGGCATTAATGACTACTGGAAGTAGAATAGAAATTACTTGTTGTGGGACTATCACTGGCTGTGACATCTTGAATAAACTACACAACATCTCTGTGGCTCACTCGCCTCCTGCTTAATACTCACACTTCGGGCAGAGTTGTTATGGGGATCAGTAAGGATCAGAAATGTAAAAGCCCTTTGAAAAAGAGTAAACCATTATACAAGCGCAGGAGATTTGCAAAACCTCCTTCCAGAAAACACATTCCAGGGGGAAATCGCTACGATCTACATGCCTCTTCCATTTTCTTGTAACATTTCGCGCTAAACCTGTCTATGAGATTTAAAACATCACATTACATTTCTCCATTTTTACATTGGCAAAGTCAATCAGAATGAAAGGTTTTCAGAAAGTAGAATTGACTTCTTCCTATTAACGAGAAATGATAAATTGGGGATCATTTCCCTGATATTTTGCTTCTCTCTAAAATGTAGGTCCTATTTTATAAAAATTTAGGTTAATTAAAATATTATAAATTATGCCTATAAACTAGAAACTCTTTATAAACTTCAGTAAGTTTTTTCTTCAGCCCGACCTAAACTTTTTTCACATGCGAATGGCGAATGTGTAAATCCACTCAGGTTATTAAACACAGTATTGAATTGTTTTATACAGTTGGTAATTTTTAAACATTGCAGCAGCGTGGCAAACGGTTATAACTGGTGGTGCACATCTATTTTCAATTTGTGGCATTTGTGCCTTTTCAATAACGTTGGCCCTTTTCCTCTTCTGACTCAATTTCCTTTCTGTTTCTTATTCATTTTATAGATTGTTTCAATCTGTCTCACTTCTGAGCCAACATTTTTGAGATTAGGATCCCATTTGGGATCCTTTACTCACCCATATCTTGCACTCACATGCTTTTCCAAACACATGCACACACATGCACACAGAGCTAATTACACAAAGACTCAGAGCAAACATTTAGTCCCATGTAACCCACAAGTAGCAAAAGTGCTACGAGGAGATAATGAAACAGTTTTCATAAACTAATCACAAAATCTGCTTCTTTACAGTGACATCTCATTTAAATCTCCTCTATTTAGATTTACAGGGGTGCAAAAACTGTTTCTGCCAATACATGTAATTGTAGAATGAAATTAGTCCTTTACAGGCCCTAACTCTGCCCAGAGGGTGACATCCCACATATATAAAAACAACATAAAGCAACTGATGGAATGGCGGGGCACGATGGCTCAAATCTATAATCCTAACACTTTGGAAGGCCGAGGCAGGAGGATCTGTTGAGCCCAGGAGTTCGAGACCAGCCTGGGCAACATGGTGAGATCCTCTCTCTACAACAAAATTCAAAAAATTAGCCAGATGTGGTGACTTGCACTTGTGGTCCCACCTCCTCAGGAGGCTGAGGTGGGAGGATCACTTGAGCTTGGGACGTCAAGGCTACAGTGAGCTGTGATTGCACCACTGCACTCCAGCCTGGGCAACAGAGCAAGACTCTCTCAAATAAATAAATAAATAAATAAATAAATAAATAAA
>NW_016804580.1:5708025-5713198 GCF_001698545.2 Rhinopithecus bieti | reverse complement strand
AAATAAATAAATAAATAAATAAATAAATAAATAAATAAAAATAAAGCAATTGATAATGTTTAGGATACATTACCCTAAAATATGGCACTTTGGCATACTGAATATTTTAAGCTGAAGGAACTTGAGAAAGCACTAGAAGCAGGAAGCTCTCCCTGACCTTTCTGTGCTGTTCTCGGTTGAAGCAGGGTGTAAGACCCTCAGGTGAGAGATGCCCTGCCTACACCAAGAGGAAAGGGACATCCTGATCTCTGAAGACACAAGGTCACAGGGAAGAATTGGAACAAACAGGCCTGGCTTAGTTTCCCCCAGTTTATTACCGTTAGATCATTCTCTTTTTGCCTGCTTATATTTCTCCACAACTGTCTACTCTTCTTCCAACCTACTATAACAAACCCTCAGGTTGACTCTTTCTTTGGGTCTTCATTTGTTTGTTTGTTTATTTGTTTGTTTTGAGACAGAGTCTCCCTCTGTTGCCCAGGCTGGAGTGCAGTGGCTTCATCTGGGCTCACTGTAATCTCTGCCTTCTGGGTTCAAGTGATTCTCCTAGCTCAGCCTCCCGAGTGGCTGGGGTTACAGGTGCGCACCACCACGCCCGGCCGGCCGGGTCTTCATTTCTGAAGGCTCCTTTGCCATGTAAAACTTACATTAAATCAGGCTGGCGTGGTGGTTCACGCCTGTAATCCCAGCACTTTGGGAGGCTGAGGCAGGTGGATCATGAGTTTAGGAGATTGAGACCATCCTGGCTAACACAGTGAAACCCTGTCTCTACTAAAAAAATACAAAAAATTAACCAGGCGTGGTGGCATACGCCTGTAGTCCTAGCTACTCGGGAGCTTGAGGCAGGAGAATTGCTTGAACCTTGGAGGCGGAGGTTGCGGGAGGCGAGATCGCACCACTGCACTCTAGCCTAGACAACAGAGCGAGACTCTGTCTCAAAAAAACTAAAACAAAAAAACCCCCAACTTATATTAAATCAATTTGTATGTATGCTTTTCCCTTGTTAATCTGTCTTTTGTTATGGGGGTCTTAGCCATGTGTGTGGAAAAGACAGTTTTCCTCCCCTACAAAATAAAATAAGAATAATTTTCACAATGAACCCCAATTTTGAGATTCCCTTTTTTCTTCTTCTCTTTTATTTTGAGACAGAGTCTCTCTCTCTTGCCCAGGCTAGAGTGCTGTTGCACGATCATGGTTCACTGCAGCCTCAAACTGCTGGATTTAGGCAATCCTTCTGCCTTAGCCTCCTGGGTAGCTGGGACTATAGGCATGCACCACCACACCTGGCTAATTTTTACATTTTTTTAATAGAGATAGGGTCTTGTCGCTATGTTGTCCAGGCTGGTCTTGAACTCCTGGACTCAAGCAATCCTTCTGCCTTGGCCTCCCAAAGTGCAGGTATTATAGGAGTAAGCCACCATGCCTGGCCTCTTTTTCTCTTTAGCACCATCGTTTTTTTTGTTTTGTTTTTTTTTTTTAAGATGGAGTCTTGCTCTGTCACCAGACTGGAGTGCAGTGGTGTGATCTCAGCTCACTGCATCCTCTGCCTCCTGGGTTCAAGCGATTCTCCTGCCTCAGCCTCCCAAGTACTATGATTACAGGTGCTTGCCACCATGACCATCTAATTTTTGTATTTTTAGTAGAGATGGGGTTTTGCCGTGTTGGCCAGGATGGTCTCGATCTCTTGACATCGTGATCCACCCGCCTCAGCCTCCCAAAGTGCTGGGATTACAGGCGTGAGCCACCGTGCCCGGGCTAGCACCATTGCTTTTCTGTGCCCAAGGTGCACACTTCATTTTTTGTTTGAGAGGTAGTCTTACTTTGTCACCCAGGGTGGAGTGCAGTGGTGCAATTTCAGCTCACTGTAACCTCCACCTCTAGGGTTGAAGTGATTCTCCTGCCTCAGCCTCCCAAGTAGCTGGGATTACAGGTACCTGCCACCACACCCAGCTCATTTTTATATTTTTAGTAGAGACAGGGTTTCACCATGTTGGCCAGGGTGGTCTCGAACTCCTGACCTCAAGTGATCTACTTGCCTTGGCCTCCCAAAGTGCTGGGATTACAGTTGTGAGCCACTGCGCCCAGCCCCAAGGTGCACATTTGATCCCCCTCTTGAGTCATTAAACCCCACGTGTGCATTCATAGCCAGGCAGGTGCAGAGATTCACTCCATTTCTTCCTAGGTTCCAGGCCTCACACCATTTTTTGCTAGTGTCCGGGAGGTATCTATTCAACTGCATTTTCTCCTCTCCTTTTTTCTTCTCCTCACCACTCAAGGCTCTTAGCTCAGATACTTCTTCTTCCTGCGCTTCCCATCTCCTTGCTGTTGGGGTTGAGACCTTCGGATTTGTGCAGAAGGAAATGATTCTGCACGAGTACAGCAGGGAGGAGACCTCGAGGGCTGTGGTTTCATCTGTGCTGCTCACCTCTGCCTCCTAATGATGGGGTGGGCTGAAGATTCACTGGTGCTTTCATTTATTCATCCATTCATTCGTTTATTCATTTGAAGGTGTCCAGAATATGTTACAATAGCCTAAAGATTATTTTGAGTTGAAGACATTTGGGAATCAACAGCTGCAAGAAGAGGCTTTTGGTCGGGTACGGTGGCTCATGCCTGTAATCCCAGCACTTTGGGAGGCCAAGATGGGAGGATCAGTTGAGGTCAGGGGTTCAAGACCAGCCTGGGCAACATAGTGAGATCCCATCTCTACTAAAAATTTAAAAATTAGCTGGGTGTGGTGGCACAAATTTGTGGTCCCAGCTACTCAGGAGGCTGAGGATGGAGGCAGGAGGAACACTTGAGCCTGGGAGGATGAGGCTGCAATGAGCCATGATCATATCACTGCACTCCAGCTTAGGCTACAGAGCAAGACCCTGTCCTTCCCACCCACCCCAAAAAAGAGGCTTTTTTTTTCAAAACCAGGGAAGACTGACTCTTATCACTGAAGAGAGAAGTCAGCACACATTAGCACCTGGATGAGAAATTACCTAAACAGACAGATACTGTCAACAAACTATTGCTTTAATTATTTATTTATTTATTTATTTTTTGAGGGGGAGTCTCACTCTGTCGCCCAGACTGGAGTGCAGTGGCACGATCTCTGCTCACTGTGACCTCCGCCTCCGAGGTTCAAGTGATTTCCCTGTCTCAACCTCCTGAGAAGCTGGGACTACAGGTGTGTGCCACAACATCCTGATAGTTTTTGTATTTTTAGTAGAGATGGGGTTTCTCCATGTTGGCCAGGTTGGTCTCAAACTCCTGAGCTCAAGTGATCCGCCCATCTCGGCCTGGGATTACAGGTGTGAGCCACTGTGCTCGGCCAGCTTTAGATGAATGTTTGTGTCTCCCTCCAAAATTCATATGTTGAAACCCTAGCACCCGATATGAGGATATTTGGAGATGGAGCCTTTGGGAGGTGATTAGGTCGAGGGCAGAGACCTCAAAAATGGGATTATGCCCATCTAGAAGAAGCCCCAGAGAGATTCCTTGCCTCTTCCACCATGGGGGTACACAGTGAAAAGCTGACCATCTGTGAGCCAGAAAGTGGGCCCTCGCCAGATGCCAAATCTGCCTGCATGTAGATTTTTGGACTTGTCAACCTCCAGAACTGTAATAAGTAAATTTCAATTGTTTATAATTTTGCTATAGCAGCCCAGATGGATTTAGACAGCTATCATATCTCCTATCTATTCTCCTAAGGCCCATTCGTTTTTTGTAAAAATCACTTGTTCACCCAGAAGTGCCCCTCTGCCCCTCCCCATCCCCTGCTAAGATGATATATAAGCCCCAAATTCTAACCATCTCCTTGAATCACATTTCTTTGTGAACTCCCATGTGTACGTATATGTGTAATAAAATCTGATTTTCTTTTCCTCTGGCTAAACTTTTGTCTGTTTAATTTACAGGTGCCCAAATAAAGAACCTAAGAGAGTAGAGAAAGCTTTTCCTCCCCGACATATTCATTTATACACATATTTGTCTTATCCGTCATTGAATGAATGCAGTTTTTTTTCCTGAGTTGAAAAGAATGACAAAAGTTTTCTTTAGCTGTTACAATTATTTACATATTTTTTTTAAAAAGCAGAGGAAAAAACCTACATATAATCTGAATGCTTTTCTTTTAAAAAAAATTAGTTTGTTGGTTTTGTTCTGGGGTACACGTGCAGGACGTGCAGGTTTGTTACATAGGTAAACGTGTGCCATGGTGGTTTGCTGCACCTATCAACCCATCACCTAGGTATTAAGCCCAGCATGAATTAGCTATTTATTCTGATGCTCTCCCTGCCCCCGTCCTAATGTGTGTTGTTCCCCTCCCTGTGTCCATGTGTTCTCATTATTCAGCTCCCATTTATAAGTGAGAACATGCAGTGTTTTTTTTGTTGTTGTTGTTCCTGTGTTAGTTTGCTAAGGATAATGGCTTCCAGCTTCATCCATGTCCCTGCAAAGGACATGATCCCATTCCTTTTATGGCTGTATAGTATTCCATGGTGTATGCGTACCACATTTTTTTATCCAGTCTATCATTGATAGGCATTTGGGTTGATTCCTTGTTTTTGCTATTGTGAATAGTGCTGCAATGAACATACACATGCATGTATCTTTAGAATAGAATGATTTATATTCCTTTGGGTATATACCCAGTAATGGGATTGCTGGGTCAAATGGTGTTTCCGGTTCTAAATCTCTAAGGAATCACCACACTGTCTCGCACAATGGTTGAGCTAAATTACATTCCCCCAACAGTGTAAAAGGGTTCCTAATTCTCCACAACCTCACCAGTATCTACTGTTTCTTGACTTTGTAATAATTGCCATTCTGACTGGCCTGAGATGGTATCTCATTGTGGTTTTGACCAGTGATGTTGAGCTTTTTCTCAGTGAATGCAGTTTTTAAGGGAAGGCTTTGCTCCAGGTGATGTGCAAAGTGTTGCAGGGAATGAGTGAGGGGAAGTTGTCCAGGACACTGTCCTTTCCTTTGAGGAGCAAACATATCTAAACAATCACATCATAAGGTGTGGTCAGCGTGAGTGAGGTGTGAACATTGGAGAGGCAAGTCACTTTGTTAGGAGAGTAAGCGCTATCTTTTCCTTCATCCAAGAACACCTTGAAAGACTGGTCCCTGGGAACCCCTAAGAAGTTCCAATTCTTTCTTCAATTTTATTTTTTATTTTATTTAT
>NW_016804580.1:5701872-5704902 GCF_001698545.2 Rhinopithecus bieti | reverse complement strand
TTTTTTATTTTTATTTATTTATTTATTTATTTATTTATTTATTTATTTATTTATTTTGAGACAGAGTCTCGCTCTGTCGCCCAGGCTGGAGTGCGGTGGCCGGATCTCAGCTCACTGCAAGCTCCGCCTCCCGGGTTTACGCCATTCTCCTGCCTCAGCCTCCCAAGTTGGGACTACAGGCGCCCGCCACCTCGCCCGGCTAGTTTTTTGTATTTTTTAGTAGAGACGGGGTTTCACCGTGTTCGCCAGGATGGTCTCTATCTCCTGACCTTGTGATCCGCCCGTCTCGGCCTCCCAAAGTGCTGGGATTACAAGCTTGAGCCACGGCGCCCGGCCTCATTTATTTATTTTTGAGACAGCATCTCACTCTGTCACCCAGGCTGGAATGCAGTGGCGCAATCTCTGCTCACTGCAAGCTCCGCCTCCCGGCTTCAGGCCTTACTCCTGCCTCAGCCTCCTGAGTAGCTGGAACTGCAGGCGCCTGCAACCACGCCCGGCTAATTTTTTGTATTTTTAGTACAGACGGGGTTTCACTGTATTAGCCAGGATGATCTCGATCTTCTGACCTCGTGATCCGTCCGCCTCGGCCTCCCAGAAGTGCTGGGATTTCAGGCATGAGCCAGCGCACCCGGCCAATTTTTTTTTTTCTTTTTTTTTTTGAGACGGAGTCTTGCTCTGTCGCCCAGGCTGGAGTGCAGTGGCCGGATCTCAGCTCACTACAAGCTCCACCTCCCGGGTTTACGCCATTCTCCTGCCTCAGCCTCCCGAGTAGCTGGGACTACAGGCGCCCGCCACCTCGCCCGGCTAGTTTTTTTGTATTTTATAGTAGAGACGGGGTTTCACCTTGTTAGCCAGGATGGTCTCGATCTCCTGACCTCGTGATCCGCCCGTCTCGGCCTCCCAAAGTGCTGGGATTACAGTCTTGAGCCACCGCGCCCGGCCCAATTTTTATTTTTTATATTTTGAGACAGGGTCTTGCTCTGCTGGAGTGCAGTGGTATGATCACAGTTGACTGCAGCCTTGTCCTCCTGGATTCAAGCGATCCACCTCACCTCAGCCTCCCGAGTAGTTGGAACTATAGGTGTGTGCCACCATGCCTGGCTAATTTTTCTATTTTTTGTAGAGATGGGATCTCGCCATGTTGCCCAGGCTGGTCTTGAACTCCTGAGCTCGAGGAATCCGCCCACCTCTGCCTCCTAAAGTGCTGAGATTGTAGGCTTGAGCCACCGCGCCTGGCCAGAAGTTCTTATTCTGACAGAGGAGGGACAGAAGGAGCAAGGGGAGCCCCGAGGAAACAATGCCAGTGTTCGCTGGGTTGCTTTGAAGTGAGTCTAAATTCAGATCTTTCTGGCCAGCTGAATTTCCAACTGTTTCAAGTTTTTGAAACAGGAGGGTTTTCAGATGTGCAAAAACGATTTGCTTACTCTTACCTTCTCCTCCTTGATGGGCATTTTTCCTTTAAATGCTATACAGATGACAGAAGTATTCCCACTCTGAGGTTAAATTGGAAAGTACACGTCATAGTTCTAGACGCGTTTGATGTTGAGTTTTGCTTTTAGATGCTCGGCTTCATGAGCTTACATATCTAGGCCCTTCTAAATCAGAAACGGATCCTTAACACGGGGTAGCGGAGTCGCTGGCCAGATTCAGGGAGGGAGGCACAGAGGTTCCATTTGGCTTCCTTTATTGTTCTACGGATGGCATGAAAGATTTCCTATAAAAGAGAAATCAGAAACCAGAATAAGGCATCCTGTTTGTTATCTCTGGTCAGGCAAATAGCATTAAAAAATTATTTTTCAACATTAGATTTGCATTGCATGTGTTGGAGTATCTTATGAAGACCAAATAAATGGTTCGTGAGGAACTAGGTGGAAATAGTTTCTCATGGATTTGCTTTGTTTATACTTGTAGGGTGGAGTGTTAGAAAACTGGAGCCAGATAAAGAAAACAAAGGCGGATTTTAGGGCTTATAGAAGTTCAGTTGGGTATTGTTTTTTGTTTTCTGTATTTTTTTTTTGAGGTGAAGTCTGGTTCTATTATCCAGGATGGAGGGCAGTGGTGCGAACTTGGCTCACTGCATCTTCGACCTCCCAGGCTCAAGCGATCCTCCCACCTCAGCCTCTCAAGTAGCTGGGACTACAGGCACACACCACCACACCCAGGTAATTTTTGTATTTTTATGTAGAGATGGGGTTTCACTATGTTGCCCAGGCTGATCTCAAGTGATTTGCCTACCTTGGCCTCCTAAAGTGCTAGGGTTATCGACGTGAGCCCCTGTATCTGACCAAAATGATGTTGTTTTCATACTACAGACCCCTCTCTGGGAGGCAAGGTGCTTAATTTTGTGTTAAGTGGTGAAGAACCCTTCTTTCTGATTATCATTAACCATTTGGCAGAGTATTTGGAAATGCTAATGGTCTTTGATTTACACCCTCAAGAGAGATCTCTTTGCCCAGTTGGAATTATGCCTGTCCCACCAGGGGCCAGGGGCCTAGGGAATAGCTCTGCCAGCTGAGGGGTCCTTACTGGGGGAGAGTCCCTTCTCTCTTTCTCTTTCCTCTCTCTCATGCTCAGGTTCAATAATACATGATGGTATTTTTATAGTGAAGACATAGTCTCAATTGGGAAAAAAAGTATGTAAAAAAATACTATAAAAGACCAGGCGCAGTGGCTTCCGCCTGTAATCCCAGCACTTTGGGAGGCCTAGGCGGGTGGATCACCTGAGATCAGGAGTTCCAGACCAGCTCGACTAACATGGTGAAACCCTGTCTTTACTAACAATACAAAAATGAGCCAGGTGTGGTGGCGGGTGCCTGTAATCTGATCTACTCGGGAGGCTGAGCTGGGAGAATCGCTTGAACCTGGAGGTGGAGGTTGCAGTGAGCCGAGATTGTGGCACTGCGCTCCAGCCTGGGCGACAGAGCAAGACTCCGTCTCAAAAAAAAAAAAGAATACTCTAAAAGCGATGCCCAATTGGAAGAATATTGAAGATACATGTTAATCACGTCTTTTTTTTTTTTTTTTTTTTTT
>NW_016804580.1:5693035-5700277 GCF_001698545.2 Rhinopithecus bieti | reverse complement strand
GAGGGGCTGGGTGCAGTGGCTCAGCTTATAATCCCAGCAATTTGAGAGGCCGAGGCAGACAGATCACAAGTTCAGGAGTTCGAGGTCAGTCTGGCCATCATAGTGAAATCCCGTCTTTACTAAAACTACAAAAATTAGCTGGACATGGTGGTGCGTGCCTGCAGCCCCAGCTACTCTGGAGGCTGAGGCAGGAGAATCGCTTGAACCCAGGAGGCGGAGGTTGCAGTGAGCTGAGATCGCACCACTGCTCTCCAGCCTGGGCAACAAAGTGAAGACGTCTCAAACCAAACCAAAACAAAACCCAAAAAAACCAAAACAAAAACAAAAAAACTTGAGGAAAATACAGTAGTCCCTCCTTCTCCGCAGTTTCACTTTCCAAGGTTTCAGTTACCCAAGGTCAACTGTGGTCTGAAAATACTAAACGGCAAATTCCAGAAATAAACAATTCGTAAGTTTTAAACTGTGTGCTGTTCTGAGTAGCATGATGAAATCTTGCTGGGGTCCCTGCTGTGTCCCACCCTGTTCAAATCATCCCTTTGTCCAGCATATCCACACTGTGGATGCTACCTGTCTGCTAGTCGTTGACATATTCTGCTCCTGATATCCGACCATCAACATGGTCATGGCTGTGTGATCCAGGATCACCTGAAGCAGATCATCCTTTCTCTGACATATTATCAGAAGGTCAGTAGTTGCCTAGCATGACATCACAGTGCCTATGTCATTCACCTCACTGCATCTCACCAGGTACACAGTGTATCATCTCACATCATCACGAGAAGAATGGTGAGTATAGAACAGCAAGGTATTTTGAGAGAGAGAACACATTTATGTAACCTTTATTGTAGCATATTGTTAGAATTATTCTATTTTATTATTAGCTATTATTGTAGCTTTTTTTTTTCTTTTTTTCTTTTGAGATGGAGTCTTGCTCTGTGGCTCAGGCTGGAGACGGAGTGCAGTGGTGTGATCTCTGGTCACTGCAACCTCTGCTTTCTGGGTTCAAGCAATTCTCCTGCCTCAGCCTCCCCAAGTAGCTAGGATTGCAGGTGCCTGCCACTACGCCCGGCTTTTTTGTTTGTTTGTTTGTTTTTGTATTTTTAGTAGAGACGGGGTTTCACCATGTTGGCCAGGCTGGTCTTGAACTCCTGACCTCAAGTGATCCGTCTGCCTTGGCCTCCCAAAGTGCTAGGATTACAGGTGTGAGCCACCAGGCCTTGCCCTATTAGCTATTATTAATCACTTACTGTGCCTAATTTATAAATTAAACATCATAGATTTGTATGTATAGGGAAAAAAACATAGTATATATACATAGGGTTCAGTACAATCCATGGTTTCAGACTTCCATTGGGGGTCTTGGACTGTATCCTACAAAGATAAGCAGGGGGCTGTTGTATCATAATTAGAACTAAGTGAACCACACATTCTTTCCCTGAAGGAGATAAGGTCCCTCAATATCAAAGACAGTTTAGAAAGGGTAACCCAGGACATCGAGTACCTTTCAGGTTTACCATTGATTCCTTTTCTTAACTTTTTTTTTTTTTTGGTGAGTGGGGGAGGTTTGGTTTAGGCCTGAATAACTGATCTTTATCTATCCAGACATCAAATGCTTATTTTCTTGGTTGCAATTTCATCACCTAAAATGTCTCTGTATATATAAACATCGCTCTTCTTTAATAGAAAGCTGATGAACTTCGAAATTCATTTGAAATATGTATTCAATATAAACCACTCTTCATTTCTTGCAAAAGTAGAGTAACACAGCAGCCTCTATTTTTTTTTCAAAATTATTTTCTATTCTCTCATCTCATTTTTCATAGCACCCCTGTTAAGACTGAATGGGAATATTGATAAACAGGAAACATGCTCAACTTCTCTAATGATCAAAGAAATACATATTAAAATGAGATGCCACTGTTTCTTCTATCACTGGGACTGAAATGAAAGGTATTTATCATATCCATTGTTAGTGAGAAACCCGGACAGAGAAAGATCAGAGAACGTGCCACCCCCATTCCCCACAGCTTTCCAGCTCTGGCCCTGCTCTGTGGCTGCCCCTCAAGTCTGAAAATCACCTCATATTCTTACAATAAATCCCTTCTCTTCTCTTGCTGTCATTTTTCTCTACTTATTTGCAAGTAAAGAGCGTTAACTAATCTAATGCATTTTTTTTTTTGGCTTTCATTTCAACCTGTTTTCTCTCTCTCTCTTTTTTTTTTTTTTTTTTTTGAGACAGGGTCTAGCTCTGTTGCCCGGGCTGAAGTGCAATAGCGCGATCTCGGCTCACTGCAACCTCCGCCTCCCGGGTTCAAATGACTCCTGTCTCAGCTTCCTGAGTAGCTGGGATTACAGGTGCCTGCCATCATGCCCGGCTAATTTCTGTATTTTTTGTAGAGATGGGGGGGCTTCACTATGTTGGCCAGGCTGGTCTCAAACTCCTGACCTCAAGCGATCTGCTCTGCTCAGCCTCCCAAAGTGCTGGGATTACAGGCGTGAGCCACTGTGCCCAGCCATGCTTTCTCTTTATAGTATTTGTTACTTCTACAAATTGATCACTTGGAGTTTCTTGCCTTGACTGTATTAAGAATATCTAATGGTTTCCTAAGTTTTCTCCCCTGGATCCTGCATTGGATCATTTTCAGTTGTAGGCCTTTTCTGTGAACTTGTGTGTATTTTTCCCTTTTCCTTTGTCTAAGTGTGATTTTGCAGGCCTCACCTTTTTTCCTCTTCTCTTTTCTGAGCTTCAAACAAAAGGTAAATCTGTTCACATTTGATGATTGCTAACAGACTAAAGTATTCATTGCCCGTGGCTCTATTCATTATATACTTCTTAAAGCCATAGCTGGGGGCAGATTGGTGTGCTCAGCCCCCTACTCATGCCCTAAAACAGATTCATTTGAGGGCTCTTGCGGTACTCAGGTAGGAGGACTTCCTAACTGGGCCTCCTGACACACCCTTTGATTCTTTGGACCATCAGCTGTAACCCTCAGTGTGAACTCTAATCCCCAGGGAGGACCACAATCTCCAGGGTAGCTTGCAATCTCCATGACAGACTGCAGCAGGATCCTTCTGTTCTCTAACTCAGGGGTCTCCAACCCCTTGGCTATGGATGGGTGCTGGTGCATGGCCTCTTGGGTACCAGGCTGGATAGCAGAAGGTGAGCTGTGGGTGAGCGACCATTACCACCTGATATGGTTTGCCTGTGTCCCCACCCAAATCTTATCTTGAATTGTAGCTCCCATAATTCCCACATATTGTGGGAGGGACCTGAATGGCGTGAACCCGGAAGGTGGAGCTTGTAGTGAGCCAAGATTGAGCCACTGCATTCCAACCTGGGCGACAGGGTGAGACTCTGTCTCAAAAAAAAAAAGAAAAGAAAAGAAAAGTAACGTCTTTTCCTCACCCATCACAAGGTTCATGACTGAAACTCCCATAACAAAAGGCATTAACAAGAGAAAAGCGTATAAACTCAATATAAGTTTTTTTTTTTTTTTTTTTTTTTTTGAGATGGAGTTTCGCTCTTGTTACCCAGGCTGGAGTGCAACCTCTGCTTCCCAGGTTCAAGCGATTCTCCTGCCTCAGCCTCCCAACTAGCTGGGATTACAGGTGTCTGCCACCATGCCTGGCTAATTTTTTGTATTTTTAGTAGAGGTGGGGTTTCCCAGGCTGGTCTCGAACTCCTGACCTGAGGTGATCCAGCTGCCTCAGCCTCCCGAAGTGCTGGGATTACAGGTGTAAGCCACCACACCCAGGTAAACTTAATATAAGTTTTATGTGACACAGAAGTCTTGAAATGAAGACCCAAATAAACAGGGAAAACTGGTTTTTCTTTTCGTTTTTAGAGATGAGGTCTTGCTATGTTGCCCAGGCTGGAGTACAGTAGCTATTCACAGGCACAATCATGGCACACTGCAGCCTTGAACTCCTGGGCTCAAGTGATTCTCCTGCCTCAGCCTCTCAGTAGGTGGGACTACAGGCACACGCCACCGCACCTGGCAAAACTGTATTTTTATGCTTAGGTTTGCTGAAGAGTGGATATGATATGGACAGAAGACAGGGAAATACTGGGTAGAAGAGGGCAGTTCTGGGCAAAGGCCCCACCCTTAAGCCTGGAGGCCCATGGCCCTAAATGGGGACAGGCATTCCTGTTTTTGCACCCAAAACATTGCCTTTTGGTCCACCACGCTCTTTATCCTGAACTCACATAAACCCTAAACCCCAGGCTACAGAAGCAGATGAGCAGATGAAGAGATGAGACAAGCAGATGAATGGCAAAATGATGCAGCAGAGGAAGAGGGAAGAAGAGGAATATCTGAATGCCAAGAGGAGTTTCGCTGGGGGCGGCCAGAGAGGAATTCGGCTGCTGGACAGCCAAGCTCCAAGGGAAGATCATCTTCCCACTCTATCCCCCGCTTCTAGTTCCCCATCCATTCTGCTGAGAGCCACCTCCACCACTCAATAAAACCCTGCATTACCCTTCAAGCCCGTGTGTGACCCGATTCTTCCAGGATGCTGGGCACGAGTTTGAGATACAAAAAGCTGTCACATTGACCTTCTGCCCCTGTGAGAAGGCAGAGGGTCCATCAAACTGGTTAACATTTAATTCATCTGTGGATGGCAGGGCAAAAAGGGCATGCTATAACACATGCCCACTTGGGCTCCTGCATCTGTCCGTCTGTGTACTCCCCCTACCCTGAGAGGTTTGACCAGCAGCAGGACTGAACAGGTGAACCACGCCCCTGTCGCACATCCTACGAGGGGGATCAGGGAGCTCTCCCATTTCAGATAGTTGTGTAGAAGTATAACTGAATCCAAGCTTGTACCACTTTCTGCACAGCAGCCAGTAAGTCAAGAGACAAAGCATTGGGGCAAGGAAAACAACTTCATTCTGAGAGCCAGCAAACCGAGAAGATGGCCAACTAGTGTTCCAAACAACCACCTTGGCAGGGTGTGGTGGCTCACACCTGTAATCTCAGCACTTTGGGAGGCTGAGGCACGCGGATCACTTGAGACCAGGAGTTTGAGCCAGCCTGGCCAACATGGTGAAACGCTGTCTCTACTAAAAATACAAAAATTAGCTGGGTATTGTGGCAGATGCCTATAATCCCAGCTATTTGGGAGGCTGAGACTGAAGATTGTTAAGCCCAGGAGGTGGAGTTTGCAGTGAGCTGAGATTGCACCAATGCGCTCCAGCCTTGGTGACAGACCGAGACTCTGTCTCAGAGAAAAAAAAAAAGAATCATCTTAAGTCAGTACAAATTTCAGGCTCTTTTTATGTTAAGGGCAGGGGCAAAAAAGGGGGGGGTTGTGGTCAAGAGAAGTATCTGATGACCACAGACATCTGGGCACCAGCAAGGGTCCGAGGAGGCTGGGAAACCTTTGTGCTGGGTCAGGTCACAATGTTTCCATGAGTTTTTTTTTTTTTTTAGACGGAGTCTCGCTCTGTCACCAGGCTGGAGTGCTGTGGCCGGATCTCAGCTCACCGCAAGCTCCGCCTCCCGGGTTTACGCCATTCCCCTGTCTCAGCCTCCCGAGTAGCTGGGACTACAGGCGCCAGCCACGTCGCCCGGCTAGTTTTTTGTAGTTTTAGTAGAGACGGGGTTTCACCGTGTTAGCCAGGATGGTCTCGATCTCCTGACCTCGTGATCCACCCGTCTCGGCCTCCCAAAGTGCTGGGATTACAGGCTTGAGCCACCGCGCCTGGCCTCCATGAGTTTTTAAAGTAACTTTTTTTTTTGAGATGGAGTTTCACTCTCGTTGCCCAGGCTGGTGTGCAGTGGCGTGATCTCAGCTCACCGCAACCTCTGCCTCCCAGGTTCAAGCGAATCTCCTCAGGACATGCTCCCCCAAAATAGGATACTTGGGCATATGAGAAAACAGCAGAAGCAGGAAGATCCTTCTGCCCTTCTCTCCTGAAGCAGGTCGTAAAAGAATTCTCTGAACTTCCCAAAATAGGTCGTTCCAAAAGGGTCCTTCCTGTATTCAGATGAAATGAAGAAGACAGAGAAACAAAGAAGAATCTGAACAAACAAGCCTTACTAATTTTCCCCCAGTCTATTACCATTAGATCATCCTTCTTTGTCCAATCATACTTTCTTTTTTTTTTTTTGAGACAGAGTCTTGCTCTGTCACCTGGGCTGGAGTGCAGTGGCGCAATCTTGGCTCACTGCAACCTCCACTTCTCAGGTTCAAACGATTCTCCTGCCTCAGCCTCCCGAGTAGCTGGGCATGCACCGCCGTGCCTGGCCAATTTTTCTGTATTTTTAGTAGAGACGGAGTTTCTCCCTGTTGGTCAGGCTGGTCTCGAACTCCCGACCTCAGGTGATCCACCCACCTTGGCCTCCCAAAGTGCTGGGATTACAGGCATGAGCCACAGTGCCCAGCCTAACATGTCTATCCTCCTTATCTCCTCTTGGGTTAGTTTTGGGAAAGGGACTGTAATCATTTTTTTCTAAAGCTAAACTAGAAACTAAATTCCTCCGATACTTAGATGGTATACATGCAAAGCTAAGCAGAAGCTTTTGAACCTAAAGCCTATGACCGTGGTGGAGGGGATAGACAGAGACAAAATGGAGTCAGTCATGCTAAGACTCCATCCACTGTTACAGAAGTATGATTGCGGCTGGGTGCAGTGGTTCATGCCTGTAATCCCAGCACTTTGGGAGGCCGAGACGGGCAGATCATCTGAGGTCAGGAGTTCGAGACCAGCCTGGCCAATATGGTGAAAGCCCGTCTCTACTAAAATACACAAATTAGCCGGGCGTGGTGGTGGGTGCCTGTAATCCCAGCTACTCGGGAGGCTGAGGCAGGAGAATCGTTTGAACCTGGGAGGTGGAGGTTGCAGTGAGCGAAGATTGCGCCACTGCACTCCAGCCCGGGTGACAGAGCAAGATTCTGTCTCAAAAAAAAAAAAAAAAGAAAGTATGATTGGACAAAGAAGGTATGATTTAATGGTAATAGACTGGGGAAAATTAGTAAGGCTTGTTTGTTCAGATTCTTCTTTGTTTCTCTGTCTTCTTCATTTCATCTGAATACAGGAAGGACCCTTTTGGAACGACCTATTTTGGGAATTTTAGAGAATTCTTTTACAACCTGCTTCAGGAGAGAAGGGCAGAAGGTCAGAGAGATCTTCTTGCTTCTGCTGTTTTCTCATATGCCCAAGTATCATATTTTGGGGGAGCATGTCCTGAACCCCATTACTTTCATAGTACTTAGTTGGGACAGACCCCTGTAACAAAA
>NW_016804580.1:5678392-5692924 GCF_001698545.2 Rhinopithecus bieti | reverse complement strand
TAATCATTTTTTTCTAAAGCTAAACTAGAAACTAAATTCCTCCGATACTTAGATGGTATACATGCAAAGCTAAGCAGAAGCTTTTGAACCTAAAGCCTATGACCGTGGTGGAGGGGATAGACAGAGACAAAATGGAGTCAGTCATGCTAAGACTCCATCCACTGTTACAGAAGTATGATTGCGGCTGGGTGCAGTGGTTCATGCCTGTAATCCCAGCACTTTGGGAGGCCGAGACGGGCAGATCATCTGAGGTCAGGAGTTCGAGACCAGCCTGGCCAATATGGTGAAACCCCGTCTCTACTAAAAATACAAAAATTAGCCGGGCGTGGTGGTGGGTGCCTGTAATCCCAGCTACTCGGGAGGCTGAGGCAGGAGAATCGTTTGAACCTGGGAGGTGGAGGTTGCAGTGAGCGAAGATTGCGCCACTGCACTCCAGCCCGGGTGACAGAGCAAGATTCTGTCTCAAAAAAAAAAAAAAAAAGAAAGTATGATTGGACAAAGAAGGTATGATTTAATGGTAATAGACTGGGGGAAAATTAGTAAGGCTTGTTTGTTCAGATTCTTCTTTGTTTCTCTGTCTTCTTCATTTCATCTGAATACAGGAAGGACCCTTTTGGAACGACCTATTTTGGGAATTTTAGAGAATTCTTTTACAACCTGCTTCAGGAGAGAAGGGCAGAAGGTCAGAGAGATCTTCTTGCTTCTGCTGTTTTCTCATATGCCCAAGTATCATATTTTGGGGGAGCATGTCCTGAACCCCATTACTTTCATAGTACTTAGTTGGGACAGACCCCTGTAACAAAAGGCAGATTAACAAGGGAAAAACAAACAGAAGCTTATTAACATGTATATATACCTCATGTATACACAGATGACATCCAGAGAGATGAGTACGATCTCAAAGAGGTGGCTTTGAATTCAGGATTAAATACCATTATCTGCAGAAACAGTGCAGGGGAAGGCTTATGGGGATGTGATCAGAAAAATTATGGTAAGTAAGAGAAGAGTTTGTTATGCAGATTTAGTTTGATGCCTCCAGTTAATACAGAATGTCTGGGCTCCTGGCTAAACTTCATCCTCAAGCCTGGAACCGCAATTCAACCCTAAGTGAAAACAGCTTGACCCTGATACAGAAGAGCTGGGCTCCTGGCTAAATTCCACCCTTAAGCCTGGAAACTTGGCCCCATTTTTCACCCAAATGATTGCCTTTTTGGTCCACCTTGTCCCCTATCCTGTGCCCATAAAAACCAGAGCAGCTAGCAGAAAAAAAAAGAAGGCCCGGCGCGGTGGCTCATGCCTGTAATCCCAGCACTTTGGAAGGCCAAGACGGGTGGATCACGAGGTCAGGAGATTGAGGCCATCCTGGCTAACACAGTGAAACCCCGTCTCTACTAAAAATACAAAAAAGTAGCTGAGCATTGTGGCGGGCGCCTGTAGTCCCAGCTACTCAGGAGGTTGAGGCAGGAGAATGGCGTGAACCCGGGAGGTGGAGCTTGCAGTGAGCCGAGATCGCGCCACTGCACTCCAGCCTGGGTGACAGAGCGAGACTCCGTCTCAAAAAAAAAAAAAAAAAAAAAGAAAAGAAAAGACAACACAAGCAGCTGACCAGGAGGAATACAAGCTGCTGAGCCTCGGGGATGCAAGCGGCTGAGTGGTAAGTAGAGAAGCAACTGAGTCTTGGAAACTATGGATAAATGTGACTAACTTCAGACGGTGCAGTTTTGGAGGGGAGCCCGGCCAGAGACAGCTGGGTTTCAGGGAAAGATCACCTTCTTCCCACACTGTCTCCTTTCCAGCTCCCCTTCCACTGAGAGCCACTTTCACTACTCAATAAAGTCCTCCCCATTCATCATCTTTCAAACAGTTCGTGTGACCTGATTCTTCCTGGACACTGAATAAGAACTCAGGTGTCAAAAAGGGCAAAAGCGCAGGTGCGGGAGGCTCTCACCCTCACCATTCACTGGGCTGTTAATACTTAGCTGTCCATGGACTGCAGGCTTAGTGAAACGAGCCACTCTAGTTCCTGCCCACGAAGGGGGTCAAGGTCAAGGGAATAATACCGTCTCACAGTGGTAAGAGTCTCTTGTGATTAAGAGTTATCCTGTTCTTCCTGGTACAGGAAGATATCCTTAAAAGTGGAGATTCCCTTTACAGATGTAAATTTCTCTTACAAAAGGGTAACCTCTACAGTTTTCAGAACATCTCTTGGGTTTGCAGTTTCTCAAACTCATCCTTATGCTAAAGAGGCATTTTTTTTGGTAGCATATTTTGGTCTTCTACAGTCATGTTTTGGGGTGCATATTTTTGGTCCCCTACAACCTATAGAATTTTTCCTGTGGAGTTTAAGCCTCACAGGATGCAGGGCCTCACTGCTCCCCAGCCTTCTTTCTTTCCCTGAGTTTTCTGGCGGAGAGACGGGCTACACGTGGGGATCTTACTCTGGCTGTTTCACAGTTTATTATTCAGTATTTTGGTAGCCACACACCCTCCGTCTCTGAGACAGGAAGTAGACTCAGAAGGAGGTATAACATGTCTTATGACTTTTTTCAGTCTGGCTCTGGGTAGATTTTTCTTAACTCAGCTCCATTGGCAATAACAACGGGTGGAAATTTCTAACAGGTTTTGGCATGAGATTGTCTCTCAGTCTGACTTTTCAGTAGGAGAAAGGAAGCTGATGAGGAATCCAGTTCTCCTTTGAACAGTGACCTAGCAATGTCTTCCCCCCACACGAAATCTACCTTGCTCTCTATGGGTTTCAGTAGTCTGTACAATCTGGCCTAATCCCGAAATTCACACCCTCTACTGCCAGCAGGCTGGCCTCCTTTGCTGTTTTTTTTCATGCCACTTGCTTCCTGGCAGGTCCACTTTCTCTGTTTAGCTATATTCTTCCATGTGTAAACTAAAAATAAAATACTAAGTCCTCCAACTGACTAAATGGACTCCCCTTTTGGCCAAGGGGATCCCAAAGAAATGTAAAATACTAGTTCAGGCCATGATGGGAAGGGGAGTTGGACATGCCTCATTATACCTTTTCCCTTGTGGAGTTTAAACATAATTGTCCAGGATTAACATTAAAATAGAGATCATAAGACTGACAAAACAGACTCTTTGTAGCAATAAGGTAACAAATTCCAACCTGACTCTGGTATAGCATCATAAGACAGATAACAAGCCTTAGAGGAAATCAAAGTATTTTATTTCAAAGTGAGACAGGCTAGTTCCCTTGACCTTAACCCCCTTCAAGGGTGGGAACTGGAGTGACTCCTTTCACTCAGCCTGCTCCTGACCACTCCTTGTGAGAGGGAGCATGTGAGCAAGCAAATGTGGGAACTGGAGGGAACGAACGCTAGAACTGGCTGGTCACTCCTCTCTGGCAGGAGCAGGCTCTGTGTGACCTCCTGCAGCATCCAAGCCCCTGACCTCTCGGCGCCTGAGTTCTTGTCTGCTGTCCAGGAAAAATCAGGTCATTGGAATGGATTGAACGGTGGTCTATGCGGAGGGTTTTATTGGGCAATGGATGTGACTCTCAGTGGAATGAGGAGTTGGAAAGGGGATGGTGTGGGGTGAAGGTGATCCCCTGAAGCCATACTGTGTGAAGTTAGCTGTGTCTATCCGTAGTCTCCAACGCTCAGCAGCTTGCATCCCCACTGGTCAGTCATGTGTGCTGCTCTGCCAGCTGAAGTCTTTTATGGGCACAGGACAGGGGCATGGCAGGCCTAAAAAAGCAACATTTGTGTGGAAAAATCCGGTCAGCTGTTTTCACTTAGGGCCACGGTTTCCAGATTAAGGTTGGGTTTAGCCAGGAGCCCAGCCATTGGGTATCACAAGTATACTTCTTTCTTCTCCTTCTTCTTCTTCCTCCTCCTCCTCCTCCTCCTCCTCCTCCTCCTCCTCTTCTTCTTCTTCTTCTTCTTCTTCTTCTTCTTCTTCTTCTTCTTCTTCTCCTTCTCCTTCTCCTTCTCCTTCTCCTCCTCCTCCTCCTCCTCCTTCCTCTTATTCCTCTTATTCCTCTTCCTCTTCCTCTTCTTCTTCTTCTTCTTTTTTTTTTTTTTGAGACAGAGTTTCACTCTGTTGCCCAGGTTGGAGTGCAGTGGCACAATATTGGCTCACTACAACTTCTGCCCCTTGGGTTCAGACGATTTTCCTACCTCAGCCTTCCGAGTAGCCGGGATTACAGATGCACACCACTATGCCCAGATAATTTTTGTGTTTTTAGTGGAAATGGGGTTTCACCATGTTGGCTGGGCTGGTCTTGAGCTCCTGACCTCAAGTGATCCGCCTGCCTTGGCCTCCCAAAGTGTTGGGATTACAGGAGTGAGCCGCCATGCCTGGCTCAAAAGTATATTTCTTTGACAAATTTTGGAATGGCTCTGCAAAACCATCTCTTGTGGGGTAAATTCACATTCTGTAGAGAATCTCCTTCCTTTACTAGGTCTTTTTCTGATTGAAGGGAGATTTAACTGAAACTCTGACACCTTTTAAGATCCAAAAGGAGACATTTGCCATCTATTCTCTCTGAAGCCTGCTACTTAGAGGTTTTGTGTACATAACAAGAACCTTGGCTTCCACAACCTCTCTTATCTTAACTTAAGCATTTCTTTACGACTTCAACTCTTTTTTTTTTTTTTTTTTTTTTTTGAGATGGAGTCTTGCCCTGTCAGCCAGGCTGGAGTGCAATGGCACAGTCTTGGCTCACTGCAACCTCCTCCTCCTCCTGGGTTCGAGCGATTCTCCTGCCTCAGTCTCCTGAGTAGCTGGGATTTCAGGTGCGTGCCACCATGCCTGGCTAATTTTTTGTATCTTTAGTAGTGACGGGGTTTCACCATGTTGGCCAGGCTGGTCTCGAATTCCTGACCTCATGATCCGCTGGCCTCGGCCTCCCAAAGTACTGGGATTACAGGCGTGAGCCACTGCACCTGGCCTTCTGACTTCAACTCTTTAGGCAACACTTAACTCTTTCAACCAATGGCCAGTCAGAAAGTCTTTGAATCCTACCATGACCTGTAGGCATTTCCTCTTCCAATGACCTGCCTTCCTGGGCCAAACCAATGTGTACTTTCCATGTATTGATGTACGTTTTTGCCTGTAACTTCTGTCTCCCTAAAATGTATAAAACCAAGCTATAACCCCACCCCCTTGGGCACATGTTCTTAGAACCTCATGGTACTGTGACCCAGGTATAGTCATTCATATCTGGCTCAGAATAAACCTCTTTAAATTACAGATTTTGACTTTTTAAAATCAACACATGTAATGCCAGATCCAGTTCCATCTCCTTCATGGAGCCTTTTTATAATCCCAACCCACACTGAGGCCCTCGGCTCTCATCCATTCATTCATTCACTGATGCGGGGGCCAAGGTCCGTGGCACTCCCTAAAGGTTCACTGAAAAAAAAAAATCATTGGCATGGGGGAGATTGAGTAATGGGAGAAAAGGTAGACAAATTTATTTAATGTGTATACACGGGAGTGTTCAGAACGAAGACTCAACCCACCAGTGAGGTACAAAAGTTTATATACCATCTTTTGGCTACAGAAAGAGTGGGGGCTTAGATCCTGGAGGTAAAAAGAAATTTAGGCAGAAAGAAATTTAGGCAGTTAGTGAGGGCAACAGATTCCTCAGCAGAGTGTCCCTTACAACAAAAAGCAGTCCCCAAAATCATTTCTAACAAAGATCAGCCTAAAAAATTGAGCGGAAAACATGAATAAGGGAGTTGGAAGCTTGCATGGGAGAATGCCAGCAGCTTTGCCAATAGAAAAGGGCCACCTGGGGGCCAGGTATGTCCAACACGGAGACTCCATCTTCCCTTTGTTTTGTCACCACGTGTACAGTAAAGGAATGGGCAACATGGTGCAGCTCAGGCAGAGGACCTGCTTGCATAATAAAATATTAGGGCGGGGCTACCAGAAATTCATGCCCTATGCAAATGGCACACCCAGTCTAACCAGTTTTTTGCACCCTATGTAAATCAGACATCACCTCCTCATCAGCTCATCTATAAACCCCCCTGCATTTCGGTGCAGATCTGGCATTTTCTGGGAACCACCCTCTGCAGCAGAGAGCTATTCTCTTTCTTTCGCTTATTATACTTTCGATCTCAACCTTACTCTTTGTGTGTCTGCGTCCTCGTTCTCCGTGGCCATGGGACAAGGAACTTGGGGTGTTACTCCAGACAACGAGGCTGTTTTACAGATAAAACAGATGATGGAAGAGGGTAGAAGTGGAATTCTGTTGAGGGGATTACTAGGGAGAATAAACGGATTTGGGAACAGAGATTAACTTGTAAATACTTCTCTTCAACAGTGATAGGGTGGTTCAGGTGTGGGTACGTTCTCCGGCTTATGGGGAGGGGAAGAAAAAACAATTGTTCTTCTCGATGGGCCTGGATCTTAGGCAGATAAAGGAACTTTAACTCTTTGGAAGAGATAGTGGTGGTGGTGGTTGGGGAGGCCAGAGAGACCTTGAGACTTCTTTAGTATGTCAACATGATGTATTTTGAGGTATTTGGTTTCTGAGTCCCAGCACTGAACAATTTGCTAGATGTTTATGCTTGTCAACTACCATGTTTAATGAGAACCTCAGAGTAAATAAGGCAGGCTGGTCCTTGCCTTCATGGGACTGAGACTGTTGAAGGAGTCCTAGACATGACACATACGAAAGTCACATCATAATAGATTCTTTAGTCCTCCTTGTAATCCTTGTTTATTAATTAGGGTAATCTTTTTTGCAACCCATAAAATCCAGTTCTAGGATATGAGCCAAAACACATATTTCCTGGGAAGGCCCCGTGGCTCCTCACAGAACTGAAGGGAGAACCGGAACCCTGGCTTCCAGTTGGCAGCAAGAGAGACCCTCCAGGGATTTCAGCTGCAGAAACATTTAGACTTTGTCTTCTGGGCACCACCTCTGCTTCAATAACTGCTACTTTCTGTATCCATGCCAAGTTTCAAGTCCCAGGAGGAAATTGGAATGTTTAAGCTTGAGTCGGGTGATTGCCTATAGAAATGAGGCACCTGTCTGGATGCAGGCAGGGAGAGGTTGGTGTGGGAGCTGGGGCCACAGAGGGCCTTTCCCACAGTGGGGCGATTGTGGCGTGGAGCCATTCTCCTGCAGATGCTGTGCAGCGCTGCCCAGATTTCTCCTTCAAAGATGGAGAACTTATATCCCCGGCTGCTGGGTGTGCTGTCAGCTGGGTGGGAGCCACCAGTGTTCAGTGGTGGCCTGGAAATGGCCTCTGCCCAAGGAGTCACCTTTTGTCCCATGTCATGCTCCCGTCTGGGCATTTAATGACTGGCAGGAATGTATGGAGCTGTCTACAGGCCCAGCGTGGGACACTTTTAAAGGGACATCCCAACTTCAGAGTCTCCCACAGCAGGCCGCTCAGCTCCATCTGGCCGGTCCTGAGTTCTTCCTTTTCCTGACAGGTGTTGGCCCTGAGAGCCCTCCCTGGTAAATTCCTGTGCCCTGATCTCCTCTCCAGAGTTGGCTTCCTGAGGAACCCAACCAGCAACACACCCCAGTGAAATCTGCAACACCTTGTGATGTTCACACAATTACACTGGGTTTTTTTTTTTTTAGAGACCGTATCTTGCTCTGTCACCCAGGTTGGAGTGCACTGGTGCCATCATAACTCACTGCAGCCTCGAACTCCTGAGCTCAAGTGATCCATCTGTCTCAGCCTCCCAAAGTGCTGGGATTACAGGCAGGAGTCACCACTCCTGGTTCGCAATTCTACTCTTTATTATATATTATCTGGCATCGCTTGTTAATTATTTCACATATTCTTTATGCTTCCTGTTATGGTCTGAATGTTTGTGTCTCCCCAAAACTTGCGTATTGATATCCTAACCCCCAAGGTGATAGTATTAGGATATTAGGAGGCGGGGCCTTTGGGAGGTGATTAGGTCATGAGAGTGGGGCCCTCATGAATGGTATGAGTGCCCTTATAAAAGAGACCCCGGAGAGCTTGCTGGCCCCTTCCCCTATGTGAGGACACAGTGAGAAGGCTCTATCTAGGAACCAGAAAGAGGGCTCTCTCCAGACACCGAATCTGCCAACACCTCAGTCTGGGACTCCCCACCTCCAGAACCATGAGAAATGAATCTCTGGGCCAGGCGCAGTGGCTCACACCTGTACTCATAGCACTTTGGGAGGCGGAGGTAGGAGGATCACTTGAACCCAGGAGTTTGAGGCCCACCTGGGCAACATAGCAAGACCTTTCTCTACAAAAAAGTAAAAAATGAGCCAACTGTTGTGGTGCACATCTGTAGTCCCAGAGACCCAGCTGGCTGAGGTGGGAGGATTGCATGAGCCCAGGAGTTCAAGGCTTCAGTGAGCTGAGACTGAACCACTCTATTCCACTCTAGGCAACAGAGTGAAATCAAAAATAAAAAAAAAAAAAAAAAAAAAGAAGTAGACCCGGTTCAATGACTCACACCTGCAGTCCCAGCACTTTGGGAGGTCAAAGTGGGAGCATCACTTGAGCCTAGAAGTTTGAGATCAGCCTGGGTAATATGATTAAGACCCCCATCACAACAAAAATTAAAAAGCTAGCTGGGTGTGGTAGCACGTGACTATGATCCCAGCTACTTGGGAAGATGAGGAGGGTTGTTGTAGCCTGGCAGTTTGAGACTGCAGTGAGCTGTGATTATGCCACTGCACCCTAACCTGGGTGACAGAGTGAGACTCTTTCTCTCTAAATAAATAAATAAATAGGCCAGGTGCAGTGGCTCATGCCTGTAATTCCAGCACTTTGGGAGGATCACTTGAGGTCAGGAGTTCAAGACCACCCTGGTAAACATGTTAAAACCCGGTCTCCACTAAAAGTACAAAACTTAGCCAGGTATTGTGGCGGATGCCTGTAATCCCAGCTACTCGGGAGGCTAAGGCAGGAGAATCACTTGAACCTGGGAGGCAGAGGTTGCAGTGAGCTGAGATTGTGCCACTACACTCCAGCCTGGGTGACAGAGTGAGATTCTGTCTCAAAAATAAAAGTAAAATAAAATAACTGAATAAATAAATAAATACATGTCTGTTGTTTATAAATTATCCTGTCTATGGTATTTTGTTATGGTGGCCTGAATGGGCTGAGGCACCTTCCAAGCTAGAGTACAGACGTTCTACATATAGAAACCTCAACTTCTCTGACATGTAGCCCTCAACCCTGGTTGTAGCAGGAGGCACATAGGTGTCACTCAGAATTATGTGTTTGCTGATGGACTGTCTCCACTTGAAGGGCAAAGCTATGCTGAGTCTAACACAACAGAATGTTGCTGTTTTAGATGGATCAGAGATTTAATATAAAACACCCCCCCCCCCCCTTTTTTTTTAAACTGAGTCTCCCTCTGTTTCCAGGCTGGAGTGCAGTGGCCGATCTCTGCTCACTGCAACCTCCGACTCCCTGGTTATAGCTATTCTCCTGCCTCAGCCTCCTGAGTAACTGGGATTACAGGCATGCACCACCACGCCCAGCTAATTTTTGTATTTTTAGTAGAGACGGGGTTATACCATGTTGGCCGGGATGGTCTTGATCTCCTGACCTCATGATCCACCTGCCTCAGCCTCCCAAAGTGCTGGGATTACGGGCGTGAGCCACTGTGCCCAGCGACGACCTCTTTTGAAGGGGTTTCTAGTCAATAGATTTCTTTCTTTCTTTTTTTTTTTTTTGAGACGGAGTCTTCCCTCTGTGGCCCGAACTGGAGCGCAGCGGCGCGATCTCGGCTCACTGCAAGCTCCGCCTCCCGGGTTCACGCCATTCTCCGGCCTCAGCCTCCCGAGTAGCTGGGATTACAGGTGCCCACCACCACGCCCGGCTAATTTTTTTGTATTTTTAGTAGAAACGGGGTTTCACCATGTTAGCCAGGATGGTCTCCATCTTTTGACCTTGTGATCCGCCCGCCTCGGCCTCCCAAAGTGCTGGGATTACAGGCGTGAGCACCGCGTGCGGTCTAAATAGATTTCTTTTTTCATTTGTTCTTTAGCTGGCTCATTGCTTTTAGAGACTAGAAACTACTGATTAGGGAGAGTAGACCTCTCTGCCATAACCTCTTTTTTCCCTCTGCAGTCTAGGTTTTCCTTGACTTCCATCTCTGGGGATGCAGCCACAGAACCTTGCGAAACATGCTGAAGTGCACGGTTTTGAGACGTTTCATTCTTTATGAGTGCATGCGTGTGTGGGGTTGGGGGACTTTCCATGCCAGACTGTGACATCATATGTCTCCATGCCTATATTTGGGAGCCAGCTGGGTCCACAATAGCCATATGCTGAGAAGAATGGAAAGCTGATGATGGCTCACAGCCTTTGATCTGTTAAATAAATATTTTTTCAAGAAGAGGAGCTTTAGGAATAAACCATTTCAGCCAGCACCTTTGTGATCATCCCAATTCTAAAACAGAGAGAGATTCCTTGTACCTAGAGAAAGTTCAGTTTTAAACTTTGAATAAAAACATAGTTTTCTAGTTCTTGGCTCAGTCCCTTCATCACTTTTACCTCCACCACATTCAGAGCTGATGCTTGCAAAGAGAAGTTGTTACCCTCTACCCATTGGTTCTGTCTGATTCTGATCAGTAGTAATCTTTCATACAGCTGCCCATGACACCGGCACATTTTCCCCACCCCGGACACATGTGTTGTTTCCTTTCGTTTTGGAGAAATTGTGCTGTGAGCACAGCAAGGAGAATAACTTCTATGTCGTTCCTCTTATAAAGAATGTGCTTTTATAACATGTTTTTTAATTGATAAAGAGGTAAGGGTAATAACTGAGCATTTGATCCAAGTTTCAGCAAAGGACTCTTTATTGGAGTACAGACTCTCAAAAGTTTTTTTAGGCAAGTACCCAGAGGCAATTTTTAGAGCCATGAGGCTGAATAAGAAGACGATGATTCTGAATGAATTCCACCGCTCCTTAAACATAAATTAAGTCTCCTTCCAAGTGGAGTGGCTAGTGGGCTGAGAGGACAGATTTTAAAACAGTTGAATCCAAACATAAGCTGGATTTGCATTTTTTAAAGCCTATAGTTTGCTTTTCACATTTTCTGTCTTCCCCAGGGACTCTGGCATTGTATGGTCTAAGCTGCTTTCTCACAAAGGTACCTTAGGTTCATTTTATGAGGTGTGGAATAGAGAACCAGCCTGGTGCTTTGACTGGCTGAACTTTCCATCCTGCTTTAAACAACCTGCTAAAAGTCAGTGTGATTTACAACAGTAGTTATAACTACCCTTTTACTTAGCCAGGAATATTCTCATGCTATCAAAAAAAATAGAGGCACATTTGGAACCACTGTCATTCCTATCTCTTGATTAATCATCTCGGTGATTCATTCATTAAACAAGTTTATGCAGCTAAGGGGCCTTCTTTGGTGAGGTAGGATGAAAGAGAATCACTTGTCCTAGTTACATCCAGTACAATCTTTATTTTTTTATTTTTAGATTTTAAAATTTTATTTTCCATAAGTTATTGGGTTTTTTTTTTTGAGATGAAGTTTCGCTCTTGTTGCCCAGGCTGGAGTGCAGTGGCATGATCTCATCACGGCAACCTCCACCTCCCAGGTTCAAGCAATTCTCCTGCTTTGGCCTCCTGAGTAGCTGGGATTACAGACGCCCACCACCATGCCAAACTAATTTTTTGTATTTTTGGTAGAGATGGGTTTTCGCCATGTTGGCCAGGCTGGTCTCGAACTCCTGGCCTCAAGCAATCCACCCATCTCGGCTGCCCAGGCTAGGCTGGGATTACAGGCGTGAGCCATCATACCTGGCCACATCCAATGTAATCTTAAAGAGAGGGAGGGTCTACTGAACAGATAGAAGAGGCGAAAATGCTTGATTAGTTTCTCTCTTGGCTCACTGTAAGCTCCATGTTCAAGTGATTCTCCTGCCTCAGCCTCCTGAGTAGCTGGAATTACAGGTGCCCACCACCATGCCAGGCTAATTTTTGTATTTTTTAGTAGAGATGGGGTTTCACCATGTTGATCAGGCTGGTCTCGAACTCCTGTCCTCAGGTGATCCGCCCGCTTCGGCCTCCCAAAGTGCTGGGATTACAGGTGTGAGCCACCGTGCCTGGCCTGCTTGATTATTTTCATGAATTATTTCCATGTGTCCCATGATCATGTGGCAGGTGCTAGTGTCTGTAACATTCACTGGGGTCCTTTTCATGCTGGTGTTTTACGTTGTGTGAATCCATGCAGTTGAAATGAAAATTGCACACATACAAATACACACCCTATACCCCTCTACTCTCCAAAAAGACTCCTCAAATGTTTCTGAAAAATTAGGATGCCAGGTATGTATTTGTAAAAGGCCACCCGAGATGATCATAAGTACTGTTATTGAACCCAGTTGAGGTCTGCTTGCCTGGCACGATAAGACCAGATATCCACACCGAGGTTTGCAGTGGGAAAAAGGAAGGTGTTTATCTGCAGGTTACCAAGCAAGGAGGATCAGGCAGCTTATGCTTAAGTCCTGACCATGCAGGTAAGGGTTTTTAAAGGCAAGGGTGGCTGGGCACAGTGGCTCACGCCTGTAATCCCAGCACTTTGGGAGGCTGAGGCGGGTGGATCACTTGAGGCCAGGAGTTTGAGACCAGCCTGGGCAACATGGCAAAACCCTGTCTGTACTAAAAATACAAAAATTAGCCAGGTGTGGTGGGGCACGCCTGTAATCCCAGCTACTCAGGTGACTGAGGCAGGAGAATAGCTTGAACCTGGGAGGCAGAGGCTGCAGTGAGTTGAGATGGTGCCACTGCACTCCAGCCTGGGCAACAGAGGGAGATTCCGTCTCAAAAGAAACAAAAGATATTATCTTTAGTTTCCATAGGGAACCAAACATCCCATGATTCTAGCTTCCTTGGCTGTTGTTTTAAGTTGCTATTTCCTTCTTGCTTATCAAGTTGCTTATTTATTTCTCAGGGCTGGCTAGGTACCTGGAATTTCCCTTGAAAGGAGCTCAAGATTTTCTTTCTTTCCACGCTTGTGGAGGCCTGCAGGCCACTAACAGGAATCTGTGTTCTATCTTATTACTAATATCTTTTAAATTGCATGGTGCCTTTTTCTTATAGGAGCTCAAAAAACTTCCTTCATATCTATTATGTGCTTGGAAACATAAAAACTCCTATTTTGTGTAGAGGTGAAAGCCATGTGCGTATAAGCTTTTGAGACAGTGACACATAAAAACAATGTACCCTTGGGATAACTTCCTGCTATAGATAGAAGATACACTGCCCAGCCGGGCGCGGTGGCTCATCCCTGTAATTCCAGCACTTTGGGAGGCCGAGGCGGGCGGATCACTTGAGATCAGAAGTTCCAGACCAGCCTGACCAACATGGTGAAACCCCATATCTACTAAAAATACAAAATTAGCCGGGCATGGTGGTGGCACGTGCCTGTAATCCCAGTTACTTGGGAGGCTGAGGCAGGAGAATTGCTTGAACCCAGGAGGCAGAGGTTGCAGTGAGCTGAGATTGTGCCATTGCACTCCACCCTGGGCGACAAGAGCAAGACTCCGTCTCAAAAAAAAAAAAAAAAAAAAAAAAAAGTATGCAGTCCATTATATGTAATTTTTTGCCAAAGCTGAGATTTCCTGCCTTTCTCAGACACCAAGCAAGATGAGATTAAAGTTACAGTTGGTTAGTCAGGTTAGACTCTTCTCTCATTTATTTATTTATTTATTTTTAATTTTTTTTTTTTTGAGACGGAGTCTCGCTCTGTCACCCGGGCTGGAGTGCAGTGGCCAGATCTCAGCTCACTGCAAGCTCCGCCTCCCGGGTTTACGCCATTCTCCTGCCTCAGCCTCCTGAGTAGCTGGGACTACAGACACCAGCCACCTTGCCCGGCTAGCTTTTTGTATTTTTTAGTAGAGATGGGGTTTCACCGTGTTAGCCAGGATGGTCTCGAACTCCTGACCTCGTGATCCACCTGTCTCGGCCTCCCAAAGTGCTGGGATTACAGGCTTGAGCCACCGTGCCCAGCTCATTTATTTTTTAAATAGGGAAATATTTAGAAAAAGTGTTAGAGACCAACTCCTTGAGTGTCAGGGCCTTCGAATTGAGAACTTTTGTAATTGCCCAACAGGTTCCTTGCCTGTTTGCCAGATAGAGCCAACGTTTGAAGACAGGGGAATTGCAATAGAGAAAGAGTTTAATTCACACAGAGCTGGCTAAGTGGAAGACTGGAGTTTTATTACTCAAATCGGTCTCCCTGAAAATTTGGAGACTGGGGTTTTTTAAGGATAATTTGGCAGGGAGGGGACCAGTGAGTGGGGAGTGCTAATTGGCTGGTTTGGAGATAAAAATCATAGGGGTCTGAAGTGGATTCTTCTTACTGGCTTGTGTTCCCGGGGGGCATTGCAGAACTGGTTGAGCCAGTTTACTGGTCTGGGTGGTGCCAGCTGGTGCATCAGAATGCAGGGCCTAGAAAACACCTTAAACACCGATCTTAGGTTTTGTAATAGTGATGTTATCCCTAGGAGCAATTGGGGAGGTTCAGAATCTTGTGGCTGGATGACTCTTTTTTTTTTTTTTTTTTTTTTTAAAAAAAAA
>NW_016804580.1:5668208-5677770 GCF_001698545.2 Rhinopithecus bieti | reverse complement strand
ACCGCGCACGGCCACATTTTCTTAATTTTTAATCTGACATAAAAAGTTGAAGAAGTAATCTAAAAAATACAAGGTTTAAGGAATAGTGGTTCTTCCTAGAGACTATAAAGAGCCATAATCCAAATGACAGTGAAAAAAGAGTTTCAATTTCCATTGAAAATACTATAAGATACACAGCTTTAAGAATTATATTTTTTAATTGTAACATTTTGAATTTCCTTTCAATGAAATCTGCTGTCCTAAGACAAGCATGACCAATTAATCCTTGATCTCCACACCTTAAGACACACCATGTAATCACCGACCCATTATCCCTTGTGGCGTTACTAGGTTGAACCAATCCTTGACATCCTCAAATTTCACCTTAATGAGGCTGACACTTTTCAGCTTATCAACTGGCAGCTCCTTTAGGTATTCTAGACGGCTAAAGAAGAAACCTTTGGCACAGCTCCAGCCTTGAGAAGTTCTGCAATGAGCCTGCGACCTTCCAGTAGTATCTTCCCTTGTTTTTCCTGAAATGGCCTGGACTTTACTGTTGTGATGACACTGCTCAGCCTCCTGTCCCCGGGAAAAACCTTACTGTAGCGAAGTCCAGACTCTTCCCAGGTGCTGGGAGTGTGGGATGGGGACACCTCAAGCGACTGTTTCTCTCATTGCTCATGGGCACTGGCCTCAGATGCTCCCTGCTGGGCTGCTTCCCAGGAGCGTGCTTCCCTTCCTCCACCTCTCCGGAAGGAAACACCGTTTTCCCTGGGCTCTGCCGCAGCGCCCAGACCCAGGGCCTCGCGTCAAGGTCCCAAGTCTGGACCACCTGCAGCAACAGTGGCACAACAAACTGCGCGGGTTTCACCAGCGCCACCATCTTCCCTGAGTCCCGGCTGCATGACTCTTAAACTAAACCATAATTTATAATCTTGTGGCTAATTTGTTAGTCTTACAAAAGGAGTCTGGTCCCCAGGCAAGAAGGAGATTTGCTTCAGGAAAGGTCTGTTATCACCTTCGTTTCGAAGCTAAACTCTAAACTAAGTTCCTCCCAAAGTTAGTTTGCCCTACGACCAGGAATGAACCGGGGGAGCTTGGAGTTGGTCAGGTCAGATCTCTTTCACTGTCACAATTTTCTTTTCTTTTCTTTTCCTTTTTTTTTTTTTTTTTTTTGAGACGGAGTCTCGCTCTGTCGCCCAGGCTGGAGTGTAGTGGCGAGATCTCAGCTCACTGCAACCTCCACCACCCAGGTTCACACCATTCTCCTGCCTCAGCCTCCCGAGTAGCTGGGACTACAGGCGTCCGCCACTACGCCCGGGTAATTTTTTGTATTTTTCGTAGAGACGGGGTTTCACTGTGTTCGCCAGGATGGTTTCGATCTCCTAACCTCGTGATCCGCCCATCTCGGTCTCCCAAAGTGCTGGGATTACAGGCGTGAGCCACTGCGCCTGGCCATAATTTTCTCACTGTTACGATTTTTACGTTGCTCTGTTTCACTTTGCTCTGTTAACAGAAAAACCAGACTCTTAAATATTTTAAAGAGGTTTATTGTGAACCAATAGGAGTGACTGTGGCCTGGGGAAGACACAACCCAAGAAGCCTTGAGTATGTGGTCCTGGGACAACTGAATTACAGTTTGGTTTACACATTTCAGACATGCAGGAGTTACAGGCAAAGGCATACATCAATACATGGAAGGCATACATTAGTTCAGCCCCAAAAGGCAGGATATCTTGAAGGAGGGGTCTTAAAGAGGTTGTAGGTGAATTCAGAGATTCTTCTTCTTCTTTTTTTTTTTTGAGATAGGGTCTCACTCTGTCACCCAGGCTGGAGTGCAGTGGTGCCATCACGGCTCACTGCAACTTCTGCTTCCCTTGCTCAAGTAGTCCTCCTGCCTCAGCCTCCTGAGTAGCTGGGATTACAGTCATGCACCACCATAGCCGGCTAATTTTTTTGTAGAGATGGGGTTTTGCCATTTTGTCCAGGCTGGTATCAAACTCCTGACCTTAAGCGATCTATCCTCCTCAGCCTCCCAAAGTACAAGGATTATAGGCATGAGCCACTGTGCCTAGCCCAGAGATTATTTAATTTGCAATTAGTTAAAGGAATAAGCCTCTGCCTAAAGCTTGGAGCCGGCACAAAGAAATGCTTAAGATGAGGGTGCTGTGTCAGAATCAGCCACGATATCCTGGGTTAAAAATGACCTATTTAGGGCCGGGCACGGTGGCTCATGCCTGTAATCCCAGCACTTTGGGTGGCCAAGGCAGGTGAATTGTTTGAGCTGAGGAGTTCGAGACCAGCCTGGGCAACATGACAAAACCCCATCTCTGCAAAAAAATGCAAAAATTAGCCAGGTGTTGTGGTGTATACTTGTAGTCACAGCTACTTGGGAGGCTGACATGGAAGAATTGATTGGGCCTGGGAGGTGGAGGTTGCAGTGAGCTGAGATTGTGCCACTGCACTCCAGCCTGGGTGATGGAGTGAGACTCTGTCTCAAAAAAATAAAAAATGACCTGTTTAGCAAGACTGATGGACTGCAGATGAGACTTCACCCTTGCCTTGCATTGCTTTAAGCTCTGTTTATAATTTGGTATCTTATTGGCCACAAAGAGTCTATTCTGTCAGTCTTAAGATCTCTATTTTCACATTAATGCTGGGTAGTTGTTGCTTCCAAACTTCAAAAAGGAAGGAGTATAATAAAGCGTGTTAGACCTCCCACCCAATCATGGCCAGTAATTTAGTTTCTAACGTTTCTATGGAATCTCCTTGACTAAGAAGGGGTTCATTTACAGCTTCAACTAGACCAGCATGACTAGCGCGATCGATTTTTGTGGTATGGAATTTTTATCATGTAACAGGGACTCATATACTATGAAGGGCTGGCCTATTCTTTGTTTCCAAAGATCAAAACAGTTCCTAGTCCTAGCACAAATTAGTTTTTTTGTTTTTGTTTTTTTGTTTTGTTTTTTTAGAGGGTCTCTGTTGTCCAGGCTGGAGTGTAGTAGAGAGATCTTGGCTCACTGCAACCTCGACCTCCTGGGCTCAAGTGATTCTCCCACCTCAGCCTCTTGAGTACCTGGGAACACAGGTGCCTGCCACCATGCTTAGCTAATTTTTGTATTTTTTTGTACAGACAGGGTTTTGCCATATTGCCCAGGCTGGTCTTGAACTCCTGAGCTCAAGAGATCCATCTACCTCAGCCTCCCAAAGTACTGGGATTATAGGGGTGCGTCACTGTGCCTGGCCCACAAAAACTAGTTCTTGATTTAATGATAATGTGTCTGTTGCTCATCCTTCACCTGTAGCAAAATTTCAGAGAAGGGAGCTGAGACCTTATTTAAGGATGGTGTGCAAATTTTTGAAGTATTCCATGTTTTCAGCCAGACTAGATATGTAACGTGCTGTAGATAGATTTTATAACCTCCTCCCACCATGCTCATTAGAAAAAACGTTTCAACCTACTAGAATGCTCTTCGTGTTCTTCCTGTCAAAACCCTAAGATGCATCTCACCTGCCTGTGCTCTGATTCGGGCTTCCCTGATCACCCCACCCATGGAGTGACCTCTTCTCTAAACCTTTGTTGCATTTTAATCTTTGTTTTATGGCATTTCATTTAGCATGTCCTCTTCTGTACTATTGCTCTTTGTGTTTGTGTTTTAATAGATTATATCTGAAGAGGATCAGCATATGCCACACCCAAATATGCCTTTTTTTTTTTCCTTTTAAGATGGAGTCTCACCCTGTCGCCCAAGGTGGAGTGCAGTGGTGTGATCTCAGCTCACTGCAACCTCTGCCTTCAGGGTTCAAGCAATTCTCCTGCCTCAGTCTCCTGAGTAGCTGAGATTACAGGCATCTGCCACCACGCCCAGTTAATTTTTGTATTTTTAGGAGAGATGGGTTTTCACCAGGCTGGTCTCGAACTCCTGACTTCAAGTGATCTGCCCACCTCCGCCTCCCAAAGTGCTAGGATTATAGGCGTGAGCCACCATGCCTGGCCCATTGGCATAAAAGTATTTTGAACTGAAGGCATTTGAATTATTAAATCCTTTATTTTCCTAAAATCAGAGCCTCCCCAAAGAACCCAACTGTTATAAATCCCCTTCCCAGGAGCAACACTGATTTTTTCTTCTCAGGGAAGAAAGAAGTCAGCATCACACCCCAATAGATATCCTCACAAGGCTATCATATCTCCTATCTACTCCCCTATGAATTTATTGATCTTTCAAAAACAGTCCTTTGTGTTTCCCTAAGTGCTTTTTCTCCCCATCTTCTAAGAAGTAAGTTGTTCTCCCAGAAGTGCCTCAGTGCTCCCCACATTCCCCATTCAGATGGCATAAAAGCCCCAATTCTGCTTCCTTCAGTCACATTTTTCTGTGAACTCCCAGGTATGTATGTTTGTGAATAAAAATCTGTCTTTTCTCTTGTTGATCTGTCTTTTGTCAGCTTAATTTGCAGGCCCCTAGGTACTGAACCTAAGAGAGTGGAGAAAATATGTTTTCTCCTTGACATAACTTTCTTGTTGGGGAAAGAGGAGGTAGTATATCTAGTATGTATATTTGGACAGACAGACACACCTGAGTGTTTTAAAATTCTTGTGTTACCTGTCTCCACCAAAAAAAAAAAAAAGTAGCCAGACATGGTGGCACACACCTGTAGTCCTAACTACTTGGGAGGCTGAGGCAGGAGGATCCCTCAAGCCCAGGAATTTGACACTGCATGAGCCATTATTGTGCTACTGCACTCCAGCCTGGGTGACAGAGCAAGACCCTGTCTTTAAAAAAACAAAAATAATAAATAAATAAATAAATACATTGCCAATTTTCTTGGACAATTTACTCAGTCTGTCTGAATCTCCTTCACTTCCACTATAAAATGGGGATAGTAACTTTACTTCTCAGGGTTACCGTGGGAGTTAAATCAGATAGTGTATATAGGCTGGGTGCAGTGGCTCACACCTGTAATCCCAGAACCTTGGGAGGCTGAGGTGAGCGGATCACTTGAGGTCAGGAATTCGAGAACAGCCTGGCCAACATGGTGAAACCCTGTCTCTACTCAAAATACAAAAATTAGCTGGGTATGGTGACGGGCACCTGTAATCTCAGCTACTCGGGAGGCTGAGGTGGGAGAATCGCTTGAACCCAGGAGGTGGAGGTTGTAGTGAGCTGAGATCGCACCACTGCATTCCAGCTTGGGCAACAGAGCAAGACTCTGTCTCAAAAAAAAAAAAAAAAAGTTTCTGTTTTATCTCCTCTACTAGATCCCAAGTTTCTTGAATTCAGGGACTTGTCTATATGTGTGTATTTCCTACAGGGCATAAAGTAACTGATTAATAAATATTTCCTCAGTGAATTAATGATTCTTTTGCTATATTTTGCCCTGCATGTACTAAACTCATTAGTGAATTTATTTTGTGTTGGAGAAATCTGGCTTAGTTTTTATTTTTATTTATTTATTTTTTTAGACAGGGTCTCACTTTGTCACCCAGGCTGGAGTGCAGTGGCCCTATCATGACTCACTGTAGCCTCGACCTTCCCAAGCTCAGGTGATCCTCCCACCACAGCCTCCTGAGTAGCTGGGTCTACAGGCACCCCCACCGTGTCTGGCTAATTTTTGCATTTTTAGTAGAGACGGGGTTTCACCATGTTGCCCAGGCTGGTCTTGAACTCCTGGGCTCAAGCGATCTACCCACCTGGGCCTCCCAAAGTGCTGGGATTACAGGCCTGAGCCACTGTGCCTGGTCCCTGGCATAGTTGCTTAATAACTGTTCCTGACAGCAAGGGAGGCATAGCTACCTTTACTGAGGTAAAAATCTGCCCTTAACAGGAAATCATTAGCAGAGCCAGCAACTGAATTCGGGAGCACAGGCCAACAGTTATACACATTTTATCTCACTTTTTACGAATGTGAATTGCTGAGGGCATTGGATAGGATGGCGGAAAAAGCTCAAACTGCAGACCATTTCAGGCAGCGGCATTAGTGGGGACATGTTGAGCTCAGATGAGGAATTAGTGACAGAAAAGATACAAAAGGTTATCTAGCCTCTCCCCCTTCGGGCGCAACCACGGGGCTTCTGGGGTTTCGTGCTTTTATGTTTCAAAATAGGAACGGGATGAGAAAGAAGAGGACTTATAGGGTGAATTTGCATGAGAATAGGGAACTGGAGAGAGGAGTAATGTCAGAGAAATTTGTATGTCCTCTAAAGGCCACCGGGGTGTGTGAGAAGTATTATGCAGAAGCAGAGAGAAGAACAAAGAGACGACCAAAATAATTGTCCATGTACTACATTCTTTTTTTTTTTCTGATCTAGAAAATGACAGATTCCTCCTTAACAGTTGGCTGCCCGGGAAAACCTTTGATTTAATCCATCTCCTTTTTCTTCTAGAGTACTCGTTGAAAAGTATTTCTAAGTAATTGTAACACGCAACACACTCGTGTGGCTTATTAAGGGAGCACGCTATAGGGCGGGGGATATTCCTTACCTGGTCCATCCCCTCGGGGCACTAGAATCTGGACTCTCATTGTCAGTTAAGGTTTTTCTCTGAATATGGCTGTAACAGTACCTGGAGGGGTTCATTAGCTTGCAACTTTACGGAGATAATAAAGGCATTAATTAAGAATGCCAAAACCCACACGTGCAAGGAGACCTAGATCCAATTCACTGTGCACTCAATGTAAGCACCATTTTCTATATAACAGCTACAAATACCTTCCAGGGTGGTTCTGCTATTAATTTATAATCCGTCTCTGCTGGGGACTTGGCGAAACCTTTAGCCGTGTGTGCTTGAGGGAAGGGTCTTCGCTGTGTGTGTATTCTCCTCTTTTGTTAGTCAGGTCCTGTGTTTTGTCCGCTGACCTTTTCAGAATGTCCCAGGCTGCTCTTACCCTGCACCAGTTCGTACTGGAATGGTGGCTTCATCCTATCAGGACCCTTTCTTTTTCTACTACGAGTTGAACAGCTCATACTGCAGATGAAGTGGCATCGTTAGTCTGGGGGACTACCTGAGGTTTGTCGTCTCACGCTAAGGAAATCAAAGATGCAGACACACGCAAGGAGTGGGTTTAGGAGCAGAAGTGTAATAGGTGAAAGAAAGAAAAGAGAGCTTCCTCGTGCAGAGGAAGAGGGCCTGAGAGGGTTTCTGGGTTTGGGGTGAGATGCAGTTGGTTTTATTGAGGGGCTTGAGGAGGCGGTGTCTGATTTACGCAGAACGCAGTGGATTGGCTGGGCCAGATGTTTCATTTACATAGGCGCGAGGTGGCTGACCATCCCACCGTAATTTTATACTGTGCAGATGGGGTCTTTACCTGGCCAGTGTGCCATGACACCTGCACCCGTGGCAAAAAAAAAAAAAAAAAAAAAAAAAAAGGGAAGAGGAAACCTCCATGTTGAGTATACCTGACTTTCAGGTATACCTTTTCTGTGGGCACAACTGCGGGCATTTACCTATGCAAGCTTCCAGCTTGCTTATTTTTGCTTGCAGCTTGATGTTTTAGGCTGCTTTTTGTTAGAAAATAAACAATTTGGGGCTTTTTTTTTTTTTTTTTTTTAAGATGGAGTCTTGCCCTGTCACCCCAGGCTGGAGCACAGTGGTACAATCTCAGCTTACTGCAACCTCTGCTTCCCTGGTTCAAGCGATTGTCCTGCCTCAGTCTCCCAAGTAGTTGGGACTACAGGTGTGCATCACCACCATTGGCTAATTTTTGTATTTTTGGTAGAGACGGGATTTCTCCATGTTGGCCAGGCTGGTCTCGAACTTCTGACCTCAGGTGATCTGTCTGCCTCAGCCTCCAGAAGTGCTGGGATTACAGGCCTGAGCCACTGTGTCTGACCTGTAAATGTTTCTTATTAGACTTAAAGTGTTTGTTCTGTCAGTCTCAGAGTCTGTGTTGATGTTAATGCTAGTCAGCTTGGCCTGAATTTCAAAAGGGAGGAGGGTATAATGAGGCATGTTGCTCCCCTTTCCCATCATGGCCTGAACCAGTTTTTCAGGTTAATTTGGGAATGCCCTTGGCCAAGAGAATGGGTCCATTCAGGTAGTTGGAGGAGGTTTAGAATTTTGTTTTCAGTTTACGGGGGAACCCTGCAAGGCCTGTGTGTTCAGATTCTTCTTGGCCTGCCTGTAGCATTCCTTCCTCCCAGGCAGGACCCCTCCGGAATGCGGGTCTTATTACACACAATCATACAAGATAGGTCAAAAAAGTTCTTTATGGCCAGCTTCTACATGAAAAGCAGGATAGAGTTAGAGTAATATTTCTAGGTTTTATGTCTCACTTTGGGGAAAATGAGATCTATGACTTGCCTTGGGGAAGAAGAATTCTAGTTTCTATGATTTGCTTTGAAGGAGAAAGAAGGGTGGGAGACAGGAAGATGGCAGAAGGTCAGAAAGACCTTGAAACCACCCCAACAGGGTTGACAAGGATTGCATACTGGATTATGGACAGAAACACAGTCATAATTAAGCATTCACCAGACTGCGCTCTGGTTCACTTCCTTGTTGCTAAAAATCACATAGCACTAGTTACTGACTATTTGCATCCCTGTTGTCCCTATAGACAGGATCTCTGACATTAGGGTCATAAGACTAAGCATTGATTTGTATCTTCATTGTTCCTAGTTCCTATAGACCGCATCTCTGACATTAGAATCATAAGCCTTTTGTTTTAGGATCACTTAAGATGTTTTTAGACCCCGAATTCCAGCAACCAGTTTGGAGACCCCCACAGGGGAATGAGATGAGTGTGATGATACAACTTCTTCATCTCCCACTTCTTCATCACCCTGCACTCTTCCACCAGTCAGTGATCTCCACGCTTCAGCCCACTCCAAAACCCTTGGAAACTCCAGCTCCAAACTCCTCTGGAGGACAGATTTGAGGTTTCCTCTTGTCTCCTAGTTCTGTGAACCTACTATTAAATCTCTTTCTCTGCTGCAATCTGGTGTCTTGGTGTATTGATTTGCTTTGTGTATCGGGCAACAAACCTATAATGGTTACAGCCTTGGTTCTGAGGCTGCTTCTGAGGCTTTCCAAACTTTTAGTTCAAAGTACTCAACATGCCAAAACACTACACTTTGTGGGTATCCTTTTCTGAGCCCCAAAAAGAGCATTTGATCAATGGTTGTTGAGAGAGTGTCTCTTTCACAGCGGGGCACAGAGGAGAACACTATATACTTGCTTATTTTGGCAGAAAGAGAAACTTCCAGTCTGAGTTGGAATTGAAGAAATTTTCCATTAGGCAAATTCCTGGATACTGTTATAAATTGATTTAGCTTTAACTGCAGTCACTTAAGAGTTCTTCTGTTTCATCATTTTATGCTCATTATTTTTATAATCTTATTATAGTTTTGAAGAGGAAGGGGCATTTAAAAGACCACATGAAATTAAAATTGGGGAGAATTATCCAGCTAATTCAGGACAAAATCATGTGCATTGCAATATAAGGCAACACTGAATATAATGCTACTTACATTTTCCCCAATGAGACTGTCTGTTTTTGCCAACTTGAACATACAATTTTAGAGGTACAGAGGAAAATAGTGTAAGATCTACTCTTAATATTTAATTTTTTTTTTTTTTTTTTTTTT